>NC_081762.1:10894179-11494179 GCF_963082965.1 Carassius carassius | reverse complement strand
TTCCTATATAGCTAATAGAAAGAAGGCTGAGGCCCGTCTAACTGGCGGGGGTCCACCTCCACCTCCTCTCACCCCATCTGAGGAGTTGGCTCTATCACTTAATAAAAGTCGCCCTGTGGTTGATGGTATTCCAGAGGGCACTTCGTCAGACTTCGCTACCTCCCACAACAACTCAAGTGACTTGGCACAATGTAGGTATACCATATTAGTATGATTATTTAGTCATACGTTTGGACAAAACGTTCATTAACTCTTGTCATTAGGAAGAAGGCTAAATGCTTCCCAAATGCAGTCATTGTTTCACTTGTTCATTGTTTCAATCTTTTTTTTATTTTTTATTCTTGCATGTTCCTAATGCCTTTATTCAGAGTCTGTCATACTTTAGTAATTTACACATTGAGTATCTTATCTATAGAGGAGAAAAGGCTATCCATTAAAAAGGCCAAACTTGAAATGGAACTACTGGAGCATCGCCTTAAAGGGACACTTCACCCATTTGCATTTAGCTTTGTATTGTTAGAAACCCAGTCATATATTATAATGATCATGGATTTTCCCTTTATTTTTCCCTGAGATGGGAGAAATAAGGATTTAAGTGTTTTACTTCCTGCTTATTATGACGTAAAAATCGTCATTTTGCGTCATAATAAGCAGGAAGTCAAAATTCATTGAAAAGTGTAGAGACTACAGAGCCTAGCTTATTATTATTCCAGGGGGTGGGACCCACTCACCCTACAGGCCTATTACAGATCAGTGGGTGGGACTAAACTTACAGAAACGAAAATGAAAATCCGCCATCTTGTTTGGAAGCTATGTAGCTAAGCTAACAAGCGCTTATGGAGTCAGATTTACGAGAATGGCTGGAGGAACAACTCATGATACGGAAGAAGAGGATTTTCTGTTGCTCGAAACAGATGTTCGTGGCTATCTATACGAGCCACAATATAGCGCAGAGCAGCTGAGGCTGATGGAGGAACAGGAGGCGGCGGCTGCAGCCGAGGCCGGAGACCTGCCTGTCGCGTCCGAGGAGCCCGGGCGTGCTCGAGCTGGTGCGGACTGGTGGTGCCTGTGCTCTCGTTGTGCGCCTACGGACACAGAGCTCGAGTCCGTCTGCTGCAAGAATTTGAAAGATGCCAATTTCTCCTCGAAGAAATGTCTGAGGCAGACAAGGACACGGATGTTTGCGTTGTGAACCATCCTAGTTTCGCCCCGCATATGGACAGAGGCGTCCTGGAGACATACTTCAGAATTCCGAAGGTAAACTGGAAACGCCAGCCGAAGCCTGCACAAATGGACGTCTAACTGTAAAATAAGTGTTTCAATTTTATTTATTATTCATTTCGTGAAATGTACACAATTTCTTCAAGCATTATTATCACAAAATGATTCCCGGTTAATAAGTTACGTAACGTCAACTGTAAACTGTTTGTGCAGTACCTTTTTTAATGCACAAAAAGCTTACTGTGGCATTGTTTACTACTGTGGCACGTAAATACCATACATCGCTAACTGTGTCCTCAATGTCTTGTAGACAATATCACCTAACAGCCTAACAGCGGTGTTCTGGATTAGTGGGAGTGGCTTGTGGAGCTGTGCAAATGTGTTGCATTTTGGGAGTTGTGGTTTTACATACAAATGAGCCCTAAAGTTACTTTCTGTAATAACTCGGTCAAAAAGGCACCAAATTCGAAAGTTTTAATAGATTTCGACTACATATATGACCCACTTTCAATGAAGATCAATGTTCCCACGGGTGAAATGCTCCTTTAAGGTGAAAATCATATGTGAACATGAATCCTTTTTGTGTGTGTGTGTGTGTGTGTGTGTGTATAAAGCAATAAATGCAAATCTTTCATGTCTCTTTTATTTCAGGATTTGAATAAATGGAACACATTAAAGTGATTTTGACAAATTATGTCTCTAAGCATTCTGTGGTCAATCTCTGTGGTCTGCGGTCTCTGTGGTCTGCTAGATTCAATGGGTGTTCTAGGTCATCTTCATCAGGACAGGGGGATGCCTCTCCTCTTATTGTGATAATGTTGTGAAGTACCACACAAGCAACTGTGATGTCACATGCCCTATTTGGAGTGACCCTGAGCCCACGCAGACACTCTGCTTCTGAAGGCCTATTGTCCTCTCCACCTTGGCCTGTGTTCTGCTGTGAGACAGGTTGAAGCATGTCTGTGGTCCGGGCTCAGGATCAGGGTAGGGTGTCATCATATAGGGGGTGCAAGGGTATCCTCTGTCCCTCAGCAAGTAACCATAGAAGTGTCATGTAATGTTTGAGGTGTTTTGTAAATGTAATAAAGACTACAACCATTTGTCTAACAAAACGTACCCTGTTGAAATTTGTTGCACAGAGATGACTCTCTTAATATTCTGGCATCATGTACAGACCCAGTCCATTTTACCTCAACATTAGTGATGAGGTGGGTTGCATCACATATTACCGGTGGAGAGCAATACGTTTATTATTTGTAACACCAATATTAAGGAGCCAAAATAAAGCTATTACCTGCACATTGATGATAGACTTCCTATTAACAGTCTCTCTCATTGATAAATGGAGCTTTAATAGAAATGTGGGTGCCATCAATGCACCCAATTAGGTTTGGGAACCCTGAAATTAAGATTAATTACAGGTTTAAGAAGTCGGTGTACCCTTTACGTGTGTGTGCAGTCAAAATAAACGTATTAAATGTTATTTAATTGAAGTAGATGCCAGAATTTCTGAGAGCAAACCTGTCACCCTGTGGAATTCTTCTTTAATAAAGTGCACAGGTTTATGGCCAGGGAACTGTACAAAAGTGTGTAGAAACCGTTTCAGTGGCATGCATACTGTACGAGCTTCTCTACACACTGCATCGGCCACATTGTAGAGAAAACTCCCCGCGCTGACCCGCGGTTTGTCGTTTTGAGATGTGTGGTTTTAGTAGGTTTGTTAAATTAATGACTCCCTAGAAAAACAATAGCGTTCCTGCAAATATTCGTTAGAATAAGAAAATACATCGATACTTGGTCTTATCACCCTCTCACGGCAAAAAAAACCCCGTATAATCTGTGCCTCTACGTCCACAGGATCCTCATCAAGAGGGCACGTCATGCTCGGAAACCTCTCTGAAAAAACTAACCCTGCAACATAACCTGCTCCGGAGCAGGTTATCCTCAGAGATTCAGTTGCTATGGTTACTTACATAACCCGAAAGTTACCTCTGTTTTTGGAACCGAAAGCAGAGGTTATCCGCTTACTTACTCCTAAACTTACCCGGGTAAGTCACATAACCTGCTTTCTGGAATACCCCCCAGGTGTATTATTATTATTAATATTATTAATGATTAAGTATTTTTCATATATATGAATTTGTCATTTCTTAATCATTTAATGTGAATGTAAAAATGGCAGCAGTGAGAAGAAAGTAGAACATATTGGCAGTAAGACATGGGAGAGACATGATTCATAATTAATTTCAATATACAGTAGGAACAAATAGATTGCAGCTCAGCTAACAGTGCATAATTTTTTATGGCCCGGACATATATACAGAGTAAATAATTAGTTTTTCACAATGCAAAAATATAAAAAATGCACAATGCAAAAATTTTTCACAAAATAATTATTGGTTTTATTTTTGTGATCATTTTAAAATAATTATTATTATTTCTTCTTGGCCAAATCTCTGCATTCTTTTCTTCAGATTCTTTCATGGTTATGTTTGATTTTTCTCAGTTGTTATGTAACTGCTGATGTAGTTATGCTTATTTAAGTTTTTTCATTTGATTCATTGAACCTTTTGTCCAAGGTTTCTTGTCCAATAAACTCCAGAGAAAGGCTTTGTTTTGCTTTTTTCTTCACAGTCTGGAAGAAGGCTGTAAGGAAACCTGCTACCTCAGGTCAACTTCTGCAATATCACACAATTCATAAATAGAGCGCAGCTCTGAAGGTGTGAAGTTGGCTGTCCGATACGAATGCTTTGGCGAGAAACCGAGCGTGTGTATGTGTGTGTACGTGTTTATTTTTAGCTCTGTCCTGCTGGGTTTTCTCTGGTCTGCCTCCACCTGTTTTGCAGACGGAGTGAAATAGGAGTGACACCTTTCCTGTATCACCTACTCAAGCACAAGAGAGTGTGAGATTTCATCTATATTCCATTCTCTCATCTTTCCCCTTGTCTTTTCTTCCACTCAGGCCTCTCCTGCAGCGCTGGCTAAAAGTGTGCTGGCTGAGGTTCCCAATCAAGTGGTGGATTACTACAATGGAAAAGGCATCAAGCCCAAATGCCTGTCGAACTTTGAGTCTTCCAGAGGGATAAGTCCCTGAACTACGCACAGCCATAATCATCTCAACATCAATATAACTTCACTGATCATTTCAGAGCTTGCTGTATCAGTATCAGAATCGACAAGCAGGTTCATCCTTGTTGTTGTTTTTTTCACTCAGGTTTCCAATAGCATTGGGCAGAAATGTCCTTAGCTGTCCATATTTTTTACACAGTTGTTAGTTTTATTAAAGGTTCACTCAGTCATTTTTTGCTTTGCATTCCCTGGCTAATATGGCTAATATTGTCTTGGACTTAAAGTCTCCTTTAGCGTCTTCGTTAGAAGGCCCACCACCCATGCTGAAAACACTGGTTTGAATCTCGCTCGGAGCGAGAACAAGGAGAGTAGAACCAGAGGGGTTATGTTGGTGCCGTGACCCAGGTGATTTTAAACATTGTATAAATAATTATATGTAAAATGTGGTTGAAATCACTGAATGCACCTTTAACATAACATTAGTTATGTTAACAAGGGCATTAGTTTCCTTTCATTGTAACCAAACCAATTTGCCAGCACCTTTTCAACTGCTGTCACCTACTCTGTGTAAATAGAAGGAAAGCCGAAAGAATAAAACCTTCAACTGGACTTTCTTCCTTTAGATTCAGATGCCAGACTGATTCCAAGTTGCATTTGTTCGTAAGTGTTGGCTTTTTTAACTTTTTGTTTTGTTGACATTATTTACTTTTATTTTTGGTGGACCTGCTTTAAAAGGGCTATATAGTCCAATACAGTATAATATTCCAATGCATAATAGTTTAGGAGGCAAGTGATTATCAGATATTGGCCAGTGCATGACCAATGCTCAGTTAGTAAACACTGTTAGTTTTTTATAATCCGAAGTGCAACCATTTTATTAATTTCATTGACCTGCAAAAAGTTTGTGGTTGGTAAGAATTTCCCACCCCCAAACTTTTGAACGGGAGTGTATTTATTTTAAAACTTATTTTTAATGTGAGCCCTTTATGACTTAAAATTGTTACATACAATTAAGTGTATTGTATATATCTCTATAAACAAATGCATATTTATTTAAAAGCATGTGGAATGGATTCTGTGTATACAGTACTTACAGTATTTAGGAATTGTTTGCTTTTGTTCTTTTCTGCAGGTTTCTTGATATTTGTTTTGCAGAATTTCTTAACCTAATCTTAACCTAAAAGTCATTTCAGATTATTTGGAAATATATACTTGGAAATAGTAGATGTGTATTTCTGCTGCTGTCTTAGACACATTTCTCATTTCTTTTTACACATTTCTTTTTTACTTTCTTCCCTTCTGTTTGGAGTGTGTGTGTATGTATGCTTGCTTACTGCCAAAACCAGGACTGTATTTTGCATGTTGCCAATAAAAAAGTTTTTTCCCACTTTTGTTTCTTTTTTTTATACTCTTGTTCACTGGATGCACTTGCACTGAACACTCACAGGTCTCTTCCACCCAGTAATACTGATCCAGAGGTTCTTTAACGCTACAATACTGTAATTCACTAAATTAAAAAATTTAGAGGCAAGCTTGAGTGTAAAAACTCTTTAACAGACATCAGAAGACCTTTGAGTCAGAGGAATCTTTGAAGTCTAAACACACAAACATGCACACATTTCTCTCCACACATGCACACAGCCTTTTAATTAGCTCCATCATGTATAATTAAACACTCAAATCACCAGGACAAGATTAGGGGTTAACGGGAGAAAGAGAGATCATGTGCTTTATTATATCCAACAGGTCCATTAGTCAAAGATTCAGCAGATTATTTATTGTTAGTGGAATGAAATCTGAAGTTGGATGTCTTTCACAAGCATGCAGTATCGCTATGGGACTCCCATTAAATCTCCATTTTCATTTGTGTGCGTGTTGTGCATGTTCAGTTTTCAGGCTGTTTTGAGGCTGTGTACCACTACATCACTCAGATTCAAATTCATCCAGCCTTACAAATGTCTAAAATCTGTGTGGTCAGTTTATCCTGGTGTCCGGAAGGGATCATCACCTGCTGCTAAAATATGTACATATGTAATGCTCCTCAGACCCCTGAGTGTGGACATCATTGGCAGCGGGCTGGACAACATGTGAGATTGGATGAGGCAGATAGCTGGAAGAGTAAGGAATCTGGCAGGTCAAAGGAAAACGTAACTGGCAGGTTGCAGGAAAAAGCAGCTGGCAGGGTTGAAATAGCTGGCAGCATGATGGAGGTAGTAGCTGGCAGGACCAGGGTAGCAGCTGAATTGGGGTTTAGGGCTCAATCTGCAGCGGTTCTGAGGTCTTCAATGAAAACCCATGGAAGACCAGAGCATCAATTGAGGTCCTCCTCAAATCCCTCACCCTCCTGATCGGTTCATCTCCTCCACCTCCACTGTCTTTTCTGCATCTCGGTTTATCATTTGAAGTGCATGAGGTTGTCAATTCTGACAGACTTATACAGAAATAATGCTGGTTAAATGAGAGAAAACCCGTTCTTGCTGCACTGCGAGTGTCTGGCAAACAAACGAGGAGATTTCACCAAATGCGTTCTACATATTATCACACATGAAGATTGAATATCCGCAAAGAACATATTTTGATTATATTGTTTTGTTAGGAACATGTTGCAACATGTCACAGGGTAACATAATAATTAGTTTTGAGAGTGCTTGGAAATAGTTAACCAGACAAAGAAACCTGTGCAAATCGCTATGTAAAACTGCTCAATAAAATATTAATCTGAACAGGTTAATATTTAGATTTTTTTTATACAAAAACGTTATTTATTTATTTCCATAGTGGTAAAATTTAAAACAATATCAACTGACTTTTCGTTGTGAGAAGCAGTTTATTTTAGTGTTTATTATTTTGTCTCCAACGATAACCCGGACAAATATTTTGCACTCAGCAAAAATAACAACACATTACTGAGTTCTTAGGTAGCTAATAGTTTATAACACACTATAAAATGCTTAGAGATGCTTAATAATTTAAAGGAACACTATTTTGATAATTGAAGCGACAGACACCAGCGACCGTATTCCGTGTAACACCGGAAGTGGAAGGAATGTCATTCTACAGCAGGACAAATACAAGACTGTCATGTCTGGTAACGTTACATTGATGCGATCGGGCTAAAGTTGTGTTTTATGATAATTGTAAATAACAAAGATGACAGCACTGGCGTGTAGGTTCATTAAACTTACTGATGATTTGCTTAGAGTAGCGCCAATAACCGTTTGTCGAGCCGGAGCAGCGCTGCAGAGGTATTTGCTGTTAAAAACGGAATATTAACGTCATAAAATAATGTAATCTTTAATTCAAGATCATGTAAATCTAACATAAATACAGCCAATCTTATTATTTAGGCGAATTATTCAGTAGCGTTACGTATAACAACTTTATGTAGTGTCACATTATCAACTTTTTTTCTTTATACGTGATATTTATGTAAAAAGCATGGCAGTTCCTATCATTCCTCTGTTTCAGCAGAGCTCCTGTCATTCAGTGTATAAGAAAGCATCGGACGAACACATGGTGGGATGAGCACCTCACTGAAGATAATGCTTCCTTTCTGAAGAAGGCCATTACAGAGGAATATAAACAACAGATCACAGACAAACTCAGCCCACTCAAGGATGAGCCCTGGCCCAGACACGAGTGGGTGGAAGGTGGGTCATACCATCACATTCCACTCCAGATCTACAAGAGGCAGCGTGCTTGTGCTCATGATAACTACTTCAGTTTTAATGGTTGTACTGATTTGTAATCTGCATCTGCTCAGGGAGCCGGAGAGTCGGTCTTGTGGCTGTTAAACTCGGAATGATGCCTGTGTGGACCAAATCTGGAGAGAGACACGTAGTGACCATGCTGCAGGTAAAGAGGATATAAGATCATCACTTTAGTACAGAGGTGGAGATGACAGCCCTTTCATTTAAGATATATATATATATATATATATATATATATATATATATATATATATATATATATAGGTTAATAGTCAAATTTCATTTTATTTAATTTGATTGGTAAATGGAAAAAGTGCATTTAAAATAATTTTTTAATTTAGATTTTTTTTGTTTATTTTTAGATTTTTTAGATATAAATGTAGATTTTTATTTTAGATTTTATTATTATTTTGTTAAAGAGTGATAAATTGAAAATTGGAGTGTTGATTAAAGGAGCTATGTGGAGGTTTTTACTTAAAGAAAATCTTTAAGATAGAGTTTTCATTTGTACATGTATGAGCCAACCATGATGTAAAAAAAAGAATGACACATCGACTGTCCACCACGGTTGCCTCTATCAGCCTGTAGGCTCAATTGTGTGTGGAGGAGTCGGGCCCGAATTGGCGCGAAAATTCACAAAATGTGACGTCATGCGCGTTCTCATCTACTTGGGCTTACAACCGTACGGCACGCCAGCCATTATAGTAAGCAGCGGCAATAGTGTTTTCAAATGGACTCTGCGGATGGAAAGAAGCGACCAGCCTCCAGCACAATTCAGACACCCACGGACACTCCTCGTAAGTTAAAAAAAAAAAAAGCATGCGCACTGACAACGAGCATGAGACTGGCTGCAGTTCCTCTAACGGCCACTGGTGTCAGTAACGGTTAGAAATTTCAGAACCTACGCAATGCTCCTTTAAGACATTTGATTGAGTAATTAATTGGTCATTAAATAATCACATTTCGGTTTATTGTAATTAATAAATTTCATTTTAGTTTTAATTTTGGTAAAATATTTGATGCTAATATTGATGTATATCACTAATATTGAACTGTATTTTAAAACATTAATAAAAAAAACTCTTTCTCTCTATACACACACACACACACACACACACACACAGAGTGATTTATATATTTACATTTTAATTAATAAATTGATAGTCACTTCGAATGCCACATAATATTAATAATAATTTAAGAACAATATTGTGATTCTTTAAATGACATTGTCCAGTAGGGTATGTTTAACATGTTGGGACAACTCTACATCTCACCGCTGTCTCCAGATTGTACTGAATTGATGCATTAGTGATAAATACATTTAATCTGGTCTGTTATATTGTGCTGCTGAGGTATGGAAACATGGATAAACATAGTTAAAGACGAGTAGAAACACCAGAATCAGCCTTCATTGAGTCCCTGAGCATGATACTTTTTCCAAGCTTGTTCAAGGAAGCTGGTCTTCCCATGGCATCTCAGTCAAATATGGCATTAACACACCCAAATCTCTCTCAGGTGCAGGACTGTCATGTCGTGAAACATCTCTCCAGGGAAGAGTATGATGGGCGCACAGCGGCTCTGATTGTGGGTGGAAAAAACGTCTCTCCATTTCATGTGAGGCTTTAATTTTTTTCACATTAAGGCTTGTTCTTGTTAATGCACGTTTTCCCCCTCATAACGAACCCTTGTTTCTTCACCTTTCTGGCAGTCATTGACCTCTCTGAGGTAGAACAGGATAATAGACTACAGCTTTACTGCTTCTTTGGAAAGGGAGTATAATAAGACCTGAAGAGCTCCTAGAGAGAAATTACTGAGCACTCAGTAGATGTAGAGGTCACTTGTGTGTGTGTGTGTGTGTGTGTGTGTGTGTGTGTGTGCGCGCACATGTTTGGAAACCAGGATTTTTGTCCTTTGTACTTTTGAACTTTTCTCATTGTATTTTTCTCTTGCTCCTCTCTCTCACTTGTCTTTCTCTATATGTGCTAGGAAAAAAAGACTAATGATAGATGTGAGAATGATAGAAGGGAGGATTTTTTTTTAAAACAGCTGAATTAAATTGTTTTATTGAGTTTGTAGTGAAAAAAAACTTTGGTCAGTGTCCCATTTTTTTCCCTTTTTGGCAGTAAGCTTGGTGCGTATATTTGTGTGTCATCGGTCTATATTTAACAGCTGCCACAAAGTGCTGCTTGAAGTATAATTGTCAATTGTACTGACCTTCAGTCTGAGCCTTCAGTCTCTCCAGAGCCAGTCAATCAACTCCCAAAACACAGTAGAGCAGTTTGGCTTTAATGTATTCTCCTTTTCTCCTTTTGTAGGATTATAGAAGTTATTAAAATCACTTGAAGTAACTGAAAGTAAATCTGTCTTTCTTACAGAGGCCAGAGGGATATTTAGAGGTTTTCAGGAATGCAGGAGTTCCTCCCAAACAGAAACTCACCACATTTTGTGTGTCAGACAACGCTATCATCAAACCAGGTTACTGTCAGAACTCTCTGCTTATCGCCAGAAAAAGAATGAAGTCATTTCAGCTGTATCCCTTAAATTACATGTTTCAGTAAATAAAACCTTTTTGATGTGTGTGTGTGTGTGTGTTATTTTTTTCTGTTTTTGTTTTTTATTGTAATTTATTGTTTTTTTTTTCCTGTTTTTATTTGTATTTATTTATTTTTTTTTACTTTTTTTTTTTTACTTTTTTCTATTTTGTTCTTTTATGTGCTTTCTTTCTGTTTTTGTATTATTATTATTTTATTTTTTTAATGTAATTTTTTTGTCTAGGCACTTCTCTCTATGCAGCTCATTTTCGTCCAGGACAATATGTGGATGTCACAGCGAAAACGTGAGTCAAGTACATGTTTTAAAGTGAAAATATAAAAAATTATTTTAAATTAATCCAAATTTATAATTAAAAAAATTATTACTGTACTTTTCTCCATGTTAAATTCTTATATTCCAGCTTAATATGCAAAGACTACTAAAATCTAGTAGATTTTACTACTAGACTACTAGATTCTAGACTACTAGAATCTAATGGAGTGAGTCCTTGGAATTTTCCTATTAGAATAATAGAAAAGGAATCATATTCTAAAATATGTGTGTGCATCTGTGCATTTTCAATAAATGTGCCACTAGTGTCACCAAATTGAATTGCAAAAATAATGATTGTTTTCAAACAGGTTTGCTGAATGCCTACAATTGGTCAGACACATGGATTGCCCCACGTCAAACTCAGACCGCTGGTTGATCCAGTATCAAACAAACAGAGCAATGATTTGATGGCGACACAGTATTTTGGGTGAATTTACAAATGACTATTTGTCTCTGCATATTAAACGGTGATAAGAGAAAGTATTTTAACATTGAAAGAAATGAGACCCATCTCCTTTAATGAAAAGAACCTTGCTTCATAGAACTTCATAGAGTCATATCAGCCCTGTTTCATGCCCGAGATCCTGCCTTTCTGCAGCTTCATCCAACTCTTATGTTGTTACACAGTGTATGATTACTAAATGTTCTGTTTACATCTTTACTGTATTAAAGCTGTTGATCTTTTTATTGTAGAATTGGCAAAGGTTTTCAGGGAGTGATGAAGCGCTGGGGGTTCAAAGGTCAGCCAGCTTCCCATGGACAAACTAAAACACACAGGAGGCCAGGCTCTCTGGGGCCCGGAGGGGTGAGTGTTGTCATTTCTATACTTATAGAGTATCACTTCATGCTAGTGGGCTTTGCAGTGTGATTCCTGTGGGTTTTTTCCAGAGATGCCTGATACATGTTTGTTCATATATAAACAGCTCCTATCAGAATATTAGAATGATTTCTGATGGATCAAGTGTCACTAAAGACCGTCCATATTTGAAATCCTAGACTAAACATTTTAAACTGTAATAATATTTCACAGTTTTTATAATATTATTGTTTTTGTTTTGATTTAAAAATTGAGTTTTTAAAAACAAAAAAACGATTATAAACTTTTGAATAGTAGCGTAGTCATTTCCTGTTCGATCCAGATTTAAAATTCTGTCACAGAGATGCTAGGAACTGATTGCATTTCTTCTCAGGAACACAGGAATTTCCCCACACTGTATATTTTCAGATATCGAAGCACTTTCCTCTCTGAGAGGTTTCACGTCAGTCATTCTGGGTAGCTGGGACTGTCAGGAGAGTTTAGCGTGACCTCAGCATCCTCTGTGAATTGTTAATGAATGAGTAAAGTAACTTGTCTCCTTGCTCTCAGGACCCAGCAAAAGTTTTTAAAGGAAAAAAGATGCCAGGCAGGATGGGAAACATTTACGACACCACTCATGGTTTGAAGGTACACCTACCAAAATGCACAATCATTATGAAACCTGTATATAAATTAATATTTTATATACATATTTTACATATATACATGTTCTGCTGATGCTTCTGCTCTGCATTGCACTGTGCAGTTTACATGATGCTGCATTGCAGATATTGGGTGGCATAAACATTTTTTTGTTGTATATTTTGTGTAGTTTGACAAGTAAACAAACTGAATTAATTTATTACACATCAAAATACACGGTAAGCTCAATTTCAAAGCTCAGCTCTACCATAATACAACCCGAATTCCGGAAAAGTTGGGACGTTTTTTAAATTTTAATAAAATGAAAACTAAAGGAATTTCAAATCACATGAGCCAATATTTTATTCACAATAGAACATAGATAACGTAGCAAATGTTTAAACTGAGAAATATTACACTTTTATCCACTAAATTAGCTCATTTAAAATTTAATGCCTGCTACAGGTCTCAAAAAAGTTGGCACGGGGGCAACAAATGGCTAAAAAAGCAAGCAGTTTTGAAAAGATTCAGCTGGGAGAACATCTAGTGATTAATTAAGTTAATTGATATCAGGTCTGTAACATGATTCGCTATAAAAGCTTTGTCTTAGAGAAGCAGAGTCTCTCAGAAGTAAAGATGGGCAGAGGCTCTCCAATCTGTGAAAGACTGCGTAAAAAAATTGTGGAAAACTTTAAAAACAATGTTCCTCAACGTCAAATTGCAAAGGCTTTGCAAATCTCATCATCTACAGTGCATAACATCATCAAAAGATTCAGAGAAACTGGAGAAATCTCTGTGCGTAAGGGACAAGGCCGGAGACCTTTATTGGATGCCCGTGGTCTTCGGCTCTCAGACGACACTGCATCACTCATCGGCATGATTGTGTCAATCACATTACTAAATGGGCCCAGGGATACTTTCAGAAACCACTGTCGGTAAACCCAATCCGCCGTGCCATCAGCAGATGCCAACTAAAGCTCTATCATGCAAAAAGGAAGCCATATGTGAACATGGTCCAGAAGCGCCGTCGTGTCCTGTGGGCCAAGGCTCATTTAAAATGGACTATTTCAAAGTGGAATAGTGTTTTATGGTCAGACGAGTCCAAATTTGACATTCTTGTTGGAAATCACGGACGCCGTGTCCTCCGGGCTAAAGAGGAGGGAGACCTTCCAGCATGTTATCAGCGTTCAGTTCAAAAGCCAGCATCTCTGATGGTATGGGGGTGCATAAGTGCATATGGTATGGGCAGCTTGCATGTTTTGGAAGGCTCTGTGAATGCTGAAAGGTAAATAAAGGTTTTAGAGCAACATATGCTTCCCTCCAAACAACGTCTATTTCAGGGAAGGCCTTGTTTATTTCAGCAGGACAATGCAGGACAATGCAAAACCACATACTGCAGCTATAACAACAGCATGGCTTCGTCGTAGAAGAGTCCGGGTGCTAACCTGGCCTACCTGCAGTCCAGATCTTTCACCTATAGAGAACATTTGGCGCATCATTAAACGAAAAATACGTCAAAGACGACCACGAACTCTTCAGCAGCTGGAAATCTATATAAGGCAAGAATGGGACCAAATTCCAACAGCAAAACTCCAGCAACTCATAGCCTCAATGCCCAGACGTCTTCAAACTGTTTTGAAAAGAAAAGGAGATGCTACACCATGGTAAACATGCCCCGTCCCAACTATTTTGAGACCTGTAGCAGAAATCAAAATTGAAATGAGCTCATTTTGTGCATAAAATTGTAAACTTTCTCAGTTTAAACATTTGCTATGTTATCTATGTTCTATTGTGAATAAAATATTGGCTCATGTGATTTGAAAGTCTTTTAGTTTTCATTTTATTAAAATTTAAAAAACATCCCAACTTTTCCGGAATTCGGGTTGTATATCTAGGTCTCAGGAGACACCTACTGTAAAGTCACCCAGTGAGAAAAATCCTTTGTGAGTATTTGTAGTTTCACTAAGGTCTTTTCTCTGGCAGGTATGGAGGGTCAACACCAAGTTTAACATCCTCTACGTCAACGGTTCTGTCCCGGGTCACCGCAACTGTATTGTTAAGGTAAAATGCCTCACACAAACTCTCAAGTGTGCGAAATCAAATGCACTTGTCCTCAGGTAGAATGTCTTTTTGAAGGGGAAGGAACTGCTTTTATCTTTTATGCATCTGTCTTCACTTTCAGCAGTGTTAAGCTAAAAAAAGAGTTGCGTACTGTACTGTCCATGCCAGCACAAACACTGACCTTGGCACGCTAGGGCACACTCATGCTGACTGATTCATCTTTATCAATGCGCAGAGTTTGTCTCTAAAGTGCATCAGTGAATCAATCATATGTGGTCAGCATTTCGTCTCGTAAAGTCTATTTACATTACACACTCAACCGAAAGTTAAACTCTCTCAAAGACTGACTTCATTCAAGAACAGACTTTATAATGACTTTATTATCTAGTTGAGTGCATTTTTCTCCAGTTGTTTAAATGTAGTGCTTACATTTGCTCGATCAGGTCAGGGACTCGATTCTGCCCACTCGGTTGGAGAACAACAAGAACCCGCCGTTCCCCACATTCTTTGCTGATGGAGATGAAGAGATCCCTGAAGACCTCTACGATCAGGACATGTTCCAGTTCGGGAAGCCCATGGATGAATGAGCTTGTGACCCCACGATTCTTGCTTGCGCTAGTAAAAGACATTGGGCTTGACGTGACCCTTGATCAGGGTCTTTCATCTAGTGGATTCAGCATTGCTGCGCTGAAAGACTTAAGTCATACTTAAAGTCATACTTTTTGTATTACAACTGAATCATTTTGAAGTCTCAAAAGCTTGTGTATTTAAACAATAAAACCTGTTTGATATAATTTCTGTGTTTATTTTCATATGCTGGAGCGATAAAACAATGCATTGAAGCATTAGGAGAGTAGTTACTTTGTTACATATACAATTAATATAAACTAAATCTATAATTAAGATAAATGTAGAAGTAATACATATTTATTATATAATATTTTGTCTATAGATCTGAAATTACTGAATACAATGTTGTTAATTTTATAAAATAAATTGTATTTGATGTATACAAATGACATTTATAAAATAATGTAACAATTTTATTGTTTATTGTTTAAATATTCATTTTAACATGAAATAATAATGACCTTAAATATTAATAATAAAATAACTAGAGGCACAGAGTTTGGAATTAAAGAAATAAAGGGTAATTTTTTATTATGTATCTTGAAAAGACATGACCCCAAAACATAAATGTGAGAAATCCACTCTCGTGGTATTATTTTTCTAAAACTCACCTGCTCAACTTATTGCTAAACCTCATTAGTTTAAGTTATTTTTGAATGTTTTAAGTGGTGTCAGCATTTCTGGACTTATTTGACAACCTGCCTGATGGATTTAAAGTTGCAAATACATCAAGCTGACAGCAAAACTCTGTAAAGATACCCTGATGGGACACACTTTGCTGACCTCTGTGCATTAGAGAAGAGAGCGCGAGGAGGAGGTGGAGACGGAAGGATGAATAGATGCTGACAATGGTTGACATTTCTCCCTCTCTAAGTGAGGGGAATAAATCAAGGCATTAATGTTGCATGAGTTAAAGCTCACTGACTGATGAAGAACGTGAGTGTGTGTGTGTGGATGGAGTGGCTACATTATAGAGTCCAAAGCCCTCAAGCCCTGTTTTCTACACACAGCCTTACCACACTGAAGAAAGGTCACAAACACTTTGTATGGCGTCTTCTCTCCTTCCTATTCATCTTTTGCCTAGTAATAACAATTTTCCCTGAAGTGAAGTGTGTTTTCCATTAGATTACAAGTATCGCTTAAATGCAGGGTCATTTTAGGTCAATTGGGCCACATCTCATGAAGGTCCCTAGTTTACCTGAAACCTGACCCTAGTTTACCTGAAACCTGACCCTATATGTAGGATGGTAAATTATTATCATCCTTAGTTTTATAAAATATTAAATATACGATCAACAAAATTACTGTAATGCATGAAACAGATAACAATAATTTTGTAATCCTCGAACTGTCACCTTATCGTGGTGGAGAGGTTTGAGTACCCAAATGATCCTGGGAGCTATGTTGTCTGGGGCTATATGCTCCTGGTAGGGTCTCCCAAGGCAAACAGGTCCTTGGTGACGGGCCAGACTAAGAACAGTTCACAAACCCCTCATGTTAACATTTACATCAAGGACCGAGACGTCGCCTGGCATGGCGCAGCCGGCGCCCCACCCTGGAGCCAGGCCCGGGGTTGGGGCTCGAATGCGGGGGGGAAGGCCCGGCCGGGCTCAGCCCGAAGGAGTGACGTGGGGCCACCCTCCTGTGGGCTCACCACCTGCAGGAGGGAGCGTAAGGGGCCGGTGCATAGAGGATCGGGCGACAGTCAAAGGTGAGACCCCCGACAACCCGATCTCTGGACACGGAATCTGGCTTTAGGGACGTGGAATGTCACCTCGTTGGCGGGGAAGGAGCCTGAGTTTGTGTGGGAGGTCGAGAGGTACCGACTAGAGATAGTCGGGCTCACCTCCATGCACAGCTTGGGCTCTGGAGCCAGACTTCTTGAGAGAGGCTGGACTCTCTACCACTCTGGAGTTGCCCATGGTGAGAGGCGGAGGGCTGGAGTGGGTTTGCTTATAGCCCCCCAGCTCAGCCGCCATGTGTTGAAATTCACCCCGGTGAACGAGAAGGTCGCTTCCCTGCGCCTTCGGGTCGAGGATAGGTCTCTCACTGTCGTTTGTGCCTACGGGCCGAACGGCAGTGCGGACTACCCGGCCCTCTTGGAGTCTCTGGGAGGGGTGCTGGAAAGTGCTCCGACTGGAGACTCCGTCGTTCCACTGGGGGACTTCAATGCTCACGTGGGCAGTGACAGTGACACCTGGAGGGGCGTGATTGGGAGGAACGGCCCCCCTGACCTGAACCCGAGCGGTGTTCTGTTATTGGATTTCTGTGCTAACACGGTTTGTCCATAACAAACACCATGTTCAAGCATAAGGGTGTCCATCAGGCGTGGCACCAGGACACCATAGGCCGGAGGTCGATAATCGACTTTGTGGTCATGTCATCAGACCTTCGGCCATATGTCTTGGACACTCGGGTGAAGAGAGGGGCGGAACTGTCAACTGATTACCACCTGGTGGTGAGTTGGATCCGATGGCGGGGGAGGAAGCTGGACAGACTTGGCAGACCCAAGCGTACTGTGAGGGTCTGTTGGGAACTTTGGCCGAGCCCCCTGTCAGAGAGATCTTCAACTCCCACCTCCGGCAGAGCTTCGACCGGATCCCGAGGGAGTCTGGAGATATTGAGTCCGAGTGGACCATGTTCTTCACCTCCATTGTCGCTGTGGCTGCTCGGAGCTGTGGCCGTAAGGTCTCCGGTGCCTGTCGAGGCGGCAATCCCCGAACCCGGTGGTGGACACCGGACTCCGGAGGCAGCTGACAGGTACCGGCAGGCCAAGCGAACTGCAGCCCGGGTAGTCGTGGAGGCAAAAAATCGGGCCTGGGAGGAGTTTGGTGAGGCCATGGAGAAAGACTATCGGTTGGCCTCGAAGAGATTCTGGCAAACTGTTCGACGCCTCAGGAGGGGGAAGCAGTGCCCTACCAACACTGTTTACAGTGGAGATGGGCACCTGTTGAACTCAACTGGGGATATCGTTGGGCGGTGAAAGGAACACTTCGAGGATTTCCTCAATCCCACCGACTTGTGTTCCATTGAGGAAGCAGTGGCTGGGGACTCAGAGGAGGACTCGTCCATCACCCGGGCTGAAGTCATCGAGGTAGTTAAAAAGCTCCTCGGTGGCAAGGCACCGGGGGTGGATGAGATCCGCCCCGAGTACCTCAAGTCTCTGGATGTTGTGGGGCTGTCTTGGCTGACACGCCTCTGCAACATCGCATGGCGGTTGGGGACAGTACCTCTGGACTGGCAGACCGGGGTGGTGGTCCCTCTTTTCAAGAAGGGGGACCGGAGAGTGTGTTCCAACTATAGAGGGAATCACACTTCTCAGACTCCCCGGGAAAGTCTATGCCAGGGTACTGGAGAGGAGAATTCGGCCGATAGTGGAACCTCGGATTCAGGAGGAACAGTGTGGTTTTCGTCCCGGTCGTGGAACACTGGACCAGCTCTATACCCTTTCCAGGGTGCTGGAGGGTTCATGGGAGTTTGCCCAACCAGTCCACATGTGTTTTGTGGATTTGGAGAAGGCATTCGACTGTGTTCCTCGCGACATCCTGTGGAGGGTGCTCTGGGAGTATGGGGTCGGCGGCCCCCTGCTTAGGGCTGTTCGGTCCCTGTACGACCGGAGCAAGAGCTTGGTTCACATTGCCGGCAGTAAGTCAGACCTGTTCCCGGTGCATGTTGGACTCCGGCAGGGCTGCCCTTTGTCACCGGTTCTGTTCATAATTTTTATGGACAGAATTTCTAGGCGCAGCCAAGGGCCGGAGAGTGTCCGGTTTGGGGACCATGCGATTTCGTCGCTGCTTTTTGCAGATGATGTTGTCATGTTGGCCTCCTCAGACCAGGACCTTCAGCGTGCACTGGGACGGTTTGCAGCCGAGTGTGAAGCGGCTGGGATGAGAATCAGCAACTCCAAGTCCGAGGCCATGGTTCTCAGTCGGAAAAGGGTGGATTGCCCACTTCAGGTTGGAGAGTTCCTGCCTCAAGTGGAGGAGTTCAGGTATCTTGGGGTCTTGTTCACGAGTGAGGGAAGGATGGAACGTGAGATTGACAGACGGATCGCAGTAATGCTTCTGCAGTAATGCGGTCGTTGTACCGGTCTGTCGCGGTGAAGAAGGAGCTGAGCTGTAAGGCAAAGCTCTCGATTTACCGGTCAATCTACGTTCCTACTCTCACCTATGGTCATGAGCTGTGGGTCATGACCGAAAGGACAAGATCCCGGATACAGGCAGCCGAAATGAGCTTTCTCCGTCGGGTGGCTGGGCGCTCCCTTAGAGATAGGGTGAGAAGCTCGGTCACTCGGGAGGTGCTCAGAGTAGAGCCGTTGCTCCTCCACATCGAGAGGAGCCAGCTGAGGTGGCTCGGGCATCTATTTCGGATGCCTCCTGGACGCCTTCCCAGGGAGGTGTTCCAGGCACGTCTCACCGGGAGGAGGCCCCGGGGAAGACCTAGGACACGCTGGAGGTACTATGTCTCCCGGCTGGCCTGGGAACGCCTCGGGGTCCCCCCCGAAGAGCTGGAAGAAGTGGCTAGGGAGAGGGAAGTCTGGGCGTCTCTGCTTAGACTGTTGCCCCCGCGACCCGGCCCCGGATAAGCGGAAGATGATGGATGGATGGATGCATGAAACAGCCACTGCATTTCACGTGGTAAATAAAACAGTGGAAACCTCAGCTGCCAGTTCACTGTAATTCTAACAACATTTCAACCGTTTCACAATCATTAGCCCTGGAGTGTCTGAGGGCAACAGTTGTGCTTTTTAAAGTTAACAAGCTATGCAAGTCTCATGCATAATAACAGAGCTGTCACATATTGTGTTCATGTATTATTCAGTTAGAAAACCTTCTTCTGCTGCCAGTTTGCACTACAGTTTGCAGACACTACATTACCGTGCACACTGTGCATTAGCCTACATTTTAGTCCTAATTTCTTCCCTTTTGCTCTGTTGTTAGTTTTCCCCATCAAAATTCACAACTTTCGGCATGGATTTCTTAAGACAACTAAATGGCCAACATGCACATCTTATCTATTCATAACATTTTATGTTTTATAAAATGTGAAACACATAATAACGCTGATTTGTTCAACCAGTCAGAAAGACTATATGTGCTTCACCATTTCGAGGGTCTTGATGCCAAACTGCTCTTACAAAGCGGTAGATCAAGATTTAACCCATATAAATCCTCACAAACCCACATAAACACGTGTCAGATGCCTGACCTAGTAATGTTTTTGGGCTGTCTGCACACATGCATAATGCAAAGAGTTTTTTTAATCTCAGTAGGCTACCATCGTCGCATGAGTGAACTCCCTGATGTCAGCACTGCACTAAAAACTGTCTTATCAAACTTAAGAGACACTCGCTTGTACTCACACACACACACGTGTGCAACCAAATACATTGTTTAACCAGTGATTTTCTGGCTCTGCCCCCCAACCATGGCACATCTATGGCCTCGCAAAGTGTGTAGCGGCATGTGTGTGTGTGTACCCCAGTGAAAGCGTTGTCTTGCCTATCTCCCAATCTAAACCTCTGAACACACACACATCCTGTCCCTCCAGATTTCCGCCCCCAAGTTGCTCTTGATCACTCCACTGAACCTCACAGCAGTCACACCCCCTCCTGTAACCACACCTGCTTAGCACAGCACCCCTCGTCTACAAACACACACACACACACACACATGCCAAATGTGGATGGAGAGACATACAAGCCAAGGAGGCACACTTGTGTCCATGTGTGTCAGTAAGATTGCTGTGGAGCTCATCATTGGCACATGATGGCACATTAAAAAGGGATAGTTCACCCAAAATGAAAATCCTGTCAATTACTCACCCTCCTGTTCTTCCAAACCTGTCCAAAAAGTTGATTTCTTCTCTGGAAGAAATTTTGAATTTTGAGGCCATTTTCAGCTGTTTTTTGTCCATATAATAAAAAGTCAGTGGGTCCAAAACAACATCAGATCCTATTTACTTTCATTGTATAAAAAAACAACAAACATTTTATTATTGTGTGTTATTATTGTTATAAGTGTTTGGAGGTAAAATAAATCTTATAATAATGCTTTTTTTTTTTTTAGCTTGTGAGCGTTAAATTGATCAAAAGAGACAGTGAAGACATTTATCTTGCAAAATATTTCTTTTTCAAACAAATTTTATGTAATGTTATGTCATATTTCTATAAATCAAAGAATTCTGAACTGTTTCCACAATGATAATAATCAGAAATGTTTATTGAGCACCAAATCCTCCAGAATTATTTCCGAAGGATCATGTGACACTGAAGACAGGAGTAATGGATTCTGAAAATTCAAGATTTGTATATATATTGAAATAGAAAACAGATATTTTAAATTGTAAAACATAAAGAGACTTCTTTCAAAAACAGAAAAATTGTACTGACCCCAAACAATTGTCTTAATTTACACTCTTCTCACTAATTCTACTTTTGTACTAATTTACAGAAACACTTAAGTGAATGTATATTCTCATGAACATGATCAGAATATTTATGTTTAAATTCTTGAAGTTATTTTTATAATGGATGGTTTGGAGTAGACGATGAAATAAAAGCAGCCAGCAAGTGTCCTTTTGAGTTGTATTTCTTACTAATAAAATACATTTTCTGTTATTTTACTCTTAAATGTTTCTTGTGACCTCCTAGGGGTCCCTGGATCTAAATAACTCAAGGTAATTCATTCATATTAAATTATATATTTTAATAAAATCCAGTAAATGTGTTACCTAATGATGAACATATTAAGTTACCTGGCAACCTCATCTGATGTATGTTCATTGTGTGAAGAAGAAGGTGACCTTTGCAAGCAGCTTCTCTGGAGCTGACCTGGTCGTGGGTTAGTGTGAGTGCTTCCTCAGAAGCATCCTGGCACCATGCTGTCACACACACACACACACACACATACATTAAGGTCATTACTCCCATATAACTCAGTACCCCATAATTCTACTGTTCCATTCAAGAAACACATGAGATTATAAACTACGGTTTTACAGTGGCCCAGTAATCCACAACATAGCAGAATAGCCACAGTTTCTTTTTCCATTGTGTTGTGGATTGTTTCCATTGTTTTGTGGCTAATGTGTTGCGGCTTGTTTCCTTTGTGTTGTGCTAATTTCATTGTGTTGTGACTTGTTTCCATTGTGTTGTGCTAATTTCGTTGTGTGGTGAAGATTTTGTTGTGTTGTGGAGATTTCATTGTGCACTACTGGGCCACTGTACAATTTGCATAGCAAACCAAAATCCACATATAACTAAACAACACTTTACAAAAGGAAAGAAAGGTCTGGAAGGAATGGAGGGGGTTTAATCCAGCGCTGCCTGCCACCTCAAACCAGGAGAAGCCCTGTGGGCAACGCTTTCTGTGTTACCCAGCATGCACTGCTCGCTGCTTTGGCACATTATCATCTATTAATATTAACGAATGTGTTTGCCTTGACAAACCAGCAGATATTACAATGCACAATCAACCAATCATCACGAGCGCAGAATGCCACACCACCATGCCAGATATCTTTTGATATTTTCCCTCCATCATTATCGCCATGACAACACTGATGACCCAAGGTTTTCCATTATCCTCTTCTGTGGACATTAAACACACTCAAACTTTCTCGCCTTGTAAACCCATTCAAATCTTTTATTTTCCTCTCTCATTCTCTCTTTAAATTTATCATACAAGCCACTCTAATTCTACGAACTCTGATTCAGTTCAGTAAACTCCAATTAAAGTCTCCAAGTGTTGAGTCCATGAGAGACCAGGTGTCACCATGGTTACGGCAGAGAGACTGCTGGCTGTCAGTCATTGGTTAGTCAGAGGCAGGACCCAGCTGGATTTATGAGTGATGAGATATAAAATATTAACATCTTATTAATTATTGGCAAATGATTTCAACTCATTAAAATAGATACACTTTTTTTTGGACTGCCACCTCTTAGCGTCTGAATATTTTACATTAAATATCCCTTGATATTTCTATTTGTGAAGTGATCTTTTTTCGCTTGTCATTTGTATTAAAAGTCTGAATTCAAGAGGCTTGCATCATTTAAATTGTCTTTATATTAGTTTTGCTTTACAAATGGATGTCATTCTTGCCTTTACAAAAACTAAAAATACAACCCAAGGTAGACATGAAACAAGATATTATATTAGTAATATTATATTTACTATTATAGTTTTTATGAATATTTTGAACTAGTCTTTTATACTTTGTTTTAATTTTAGTAAGATTTTAGTAATGTCATTTTTTTAATTAGATCTAGTTTATTAAATATTACTATTTAGTTTTTTTCTTTTTCAGATTTTGTTTTTTCTTTATTTTATTTCCATTTAGTAATTGTAGAAATGTTAACTAACTTAAGATATTAATCTTACATTTAGATGTTATTTCAGCTTTCTGTCTTAATAAATATGTAACAAATAAATAATAATAATAGTTTTAGTTTTACTTAATGATAATAATGCTGGAACAAAAAGTCTAAGCAATCAAAATAAAATAAATTTATCATCATAAATGTAGAACAGAAAGAAGTGCTGATGGACTAGTAATGACTCATAGATAGGAGATGTAAATTACTGTAATTATGAATGTATCACAAATAGTTACACTCTAAAGTGAAAGTATATTTAACCAGCTCTGACTTGTTATATATCTCTCTTACATTTACTTACACTCGGATGCATCCCTCTCCATTCTGTGCAGATGTCATTGCCTCTTTGATTAAGCGTTTATTATGTTCCCATAATTCCTGGGTAAATGTCATGGCGCCGCATGCAGACAGATTAGCACCCCACCCCGCAGAAGAGGGAGGAAAGGAGACTTCACACTCAGGAAAGACTGTGGGATGTTAAACAATCGATACAGAGTGCCAGTGCTCTATACACCTCTGGAGAAACAAGGACTTGAAGAGTGAGACATGTTGTTCTCCAACCAGATCTTCCAGATGCATCATGTGTGACTTTGCTACACGATTCATTTTCAGTTCCAAGCATCAGTAAACTTCAAAGAAGATCAGTTTTTTAACATGTCAACAATTACTGCAAGCTCCAAATTCTCCAGTAGCAAATAAACAAATAAAGAAAATAATTTTAGTAAATGTACAAAATGAAATATAAATGAAAGATATTTTATAAAAATTAAAAAGTATGTTTAAAAAACAAATAAAAAATATGTGCAACTTGCTTTAAGGTTATATCTCTTCTTCTTTTATTGCCTAACCATTGACATCCCCAATAAAGTCCCCATGTGGTAAAGTATATCTGCTATATAAACCATCTGTCACACAAGCTTAAATATAAGGTACACTCACATGTACCCACATGTGACAATTCTCTGCTCTGAAAATAAGTCTTTTAGCAGCTGTAAGGGGAAAGACTCAGGACAAAAGATCTGAGCAACAAAGGCCCAGGACCAGCCATGTGTAAGGAAGCTATTAAAAGTATGTGTTGAATAGAGAGTCATGATTCCCTATGGCCTTGCTTTCTCTGTGTACTGCTGCATTATGTATGTGTATCTTGAGCTATGGAGCTCTGATCACAACGTGTTTATCTACAGGAGAGACGAAAATATTGCTTATGAGAGACCTATAGAGGAAAGGAAAGGAACATTTCCTATGGTCTACCTTTTAAATTTGACACTTAAAGCATTTTAAAGCTAACAATTTTAAATCTCTTTCTACCAGCTTTTATCGAAAGATCAGTATTTGGAAGAGTACAGTTAATCGACAGATAAACAAACAAACAAACCTGAAGAAAACTGACGAACTGCTGACTCCTAGTGGACACAAATCACAAGTGGTCATAAACCCCGAGACAAACTATCTATTTCAATTTCACTTTAAATATTTTGTTTTCAAACATTGTTTATATCATTTGATGTAGATTCTATCACGCTGATGTAAGTTAGTGTGTTCGTTTTTAAAGTAAGTTTGGTTTTATTTAGTCATGTGATGCTTGAGTATGACGTCATGATGATTGACAGCTGAAATTGACAGCTTCTCTGAGCGAACTGAGGCGCCAACGGACTTCTTCGGGATCTTCAGGAAGAGATTGGAAATTGTACCTTATTTAAACACAAGCCTCTTATACGAAATATCAGCAGACAAAAATATGTGTTTGCGATTGACTCTCTGCGGGAGTGTGTGCGGGGCGCGGTTCGCTCTCTACTGAAGAGTATACAAGCCCAAGAGGCGAAAGTCTGTAGTGATATAGCAAGTGTTATCAACATATTTGGAAACAAACAAAGTAATAAAGCTAATCTTTAAATCGCTTACGTATGATGATGACGACGTACCTATGGTGACGTATTTCCGGTTGCGTATTTGTTGTGAGGAAGAGTCAAAGGTAGAGTCAGGCATATCGGGACATCAAGTTTTCTGAGCAAATCGAGACATAAATAGCTTCGCCTTTTCAGAGATTTAAAAACAGTTTGTATGAAAACATTGAAAACGTGTGTTAAGTTGAAATAGTAGTAACGTTAACTTACTTACTCCGTGGTGGCAAAATGGAGGCCGTTCCCAGGATGCCAATGATTTGGCTGGAGCTGAAGGAAGCGGGAGAGTTTCAGTTCAGTCCCACTGTCAGACAGGTGAGATCCAGCCTGTTACACAACACTGATATATGTTACACTTCCTGTTATGTACTACACCTTGAGCTCTGAAAACTTCAACATTGGTAGTTTGTCTTTGTTGTGATTTAATGAAGTGTTTCTGTAACGTACAAGTTTACAAAAGGTGAACAGGGTGGAAAGAGATTTAAAAACAACAAATCTAAAACGTTTAGCAGTTAAGACAGAATTCTCAAAAAAATATGTTTGGTTTTAAATATCTTGACTAAAGTAAAACATAAGGAAACTTATGGAATATTGCGCAATAACTGTCCGCGTTTTAAGTGTTTAAAATTATTTATCTTGAAAGAGGTCAGTTAATCTTTCCTGTATAATACTGCATAACAAGAATGACTCAGATCTGTCGTGACGTCTTTTGCAAATAGCTGACATTTTTAACAAGTGCTTTCAAATGGATTTTTTCTTAAAGGACCTTTCAGTTACAGTTATTTCGAAATAGATATATTTTTTTCTGATGGTATTTGTGCTTGTAAGCTTATGGCTTGTGCAACCTGGTCATTTGAAAACCAAAACCAAATGACCTCCCTCACATTTGCTAGCCTTATTTTTACACATTTGCATTGAGCCAACACTAGGATGTTACTGATGTTTTATACTGTATATTAAGCGTACTTTTCACTCTCTTTTGTCCCAGTACATTCAAATAAACTATGGTGAGAACCCAGAGAACTACAGTGAGGCACTCAAGAGGCTGGAGCAGCTCAGGCAGGTCTGTTAGTGGCGTGTTCAGTTGGATTGTGGGAAATGTAGTTGCACACTGTGGCATATCATTGCATTTACCAAGCAATTTAAAAAGGTTGCTGAAGATTTGAAAATATCTCTCATTCTCAGAGCGTGGTAAACATCCCGAGGGATTTTGAGGGTTGCAACACTCTTAGAAAATACTGCGGTCAGCTGCACTTTCTGCAGAGTCGTGTTCCAATGGCTAACGGCCAGGAGGCTGCCGTGCCTGTGACATGGTAAAACGTTGCTTGTTTTGAATTGAGACCATACTTGGTACTGTCAATATGCTAGATCTCTGGTGGACATGTCATTATAGCTTTCCTGCTTTCATTCTGCTTGCAGGATTGATGGCTTTTCAGGGAGGAATGTCACACATGAGGATATTAATTATGAACAGGCTTGTGTTCTTTATAACCTGGGTGAGTTAAATGCAACCAAAGCATTATTAGCACGGATAATCATTACTGTACTTTTTTTTTTTTTTTACATTATCTCATAAACAATCCCCTCTACTGCATTTTTAGGTGCATTGCACTCGCTGCTGGGAACTGTGGATAACCGCCTATCTGAAGAGGTGAACATACACATTTACACTGCCACATTTGCAATTAGAAAATGAACAGGCAGATAGAGCTGCTAAAGCGCTTAAGTTGAAAATTACAAAATTTCAAATATCAGCATCTAATGTTAAACCAATACTGAATTATATTTTTGTCAAAATTGGTGAATGGAGTGGAATAAATGTATCCAAAACAAGTTATATGAATTCAGTCAATTACAATGTAAGATCTATACATTGGTTTGTTATATTTACTGAAAAGAGAAACATTGCCTTTGTGATTATACTAAGTCTCCCTTGATGGTAAAACAAATATTATTAGAATGTCCTGCTTTAAATTATTCTATAAAATGTTTTTACTTGAATTACATTAATGGTTACTTTTAAAAAGTTTCTCCTGGGAAAATATTAGAATTGTTCTCAAATATCAATTGAATGATTGTATATAATCTAAATCTATACATAGTTTTTTCTTTATTTACTTTTTTGTTTCTTTGTGTATATATATATAAAAAAAATATATATATATAAATATATATAATATATATATATATTGCAAATGTATTGTATATTAATAATTAAATTATTTGGCCATGAATATAACTTTTAATATAAACTTTTAATGCTGATATGTCATAAAATAATTGACAGATCAATAAATCAACAATTAGGAAACATTGAAAAAACTAAATATACGTAATAGATATTTCTCAATCTAACCTTTTATTCCTTCTGTATAGGGCATGAAAGTGTCCTGTACACATTTCCAGTGTTCTGCTGGGGCTTTTACTCACCTCAGAGACCAATTTAATCACAGCTACAGCTCTGACATGAGCAAACAGGCACTCTCGGTCAACATCAGCCTCATGCTGGTAAATGCAAAGTCTTCCACACAAATTCAGCATTTTAATTTCCAACTTACTTGATTTGGACAACCTCTTTAACCTTTAAATCCTTCTCTCTTAAGGCACAAGCTCAAGAGTGTCTCCTGGAGAAAACTTTACTAGACAACAGAAAGAGTCATTTAATAGCTAAGATTTGTGCTCAGGTAAGAAGTTCTTTACATAAACTTAACAGCAGGTCTTTGCTTTATAGAGCTCTTGTCACTCACTCGCCACTATCAACATTCAACACTAATGTAATGTCTGCCTGCAGGTGTGTGATTATTATAAGGATTGTCTGAGGGTGTTGGATAATTCTGAATGTGTGCCAGGAAGGATTCAGAAAGAGTGGAGAAAGCTCGTCAACATGAAGATCAGCTACTTCAGTGCCATCACACATGTGAGACCTCTACACTCACCATATATCAAAGCATTTTCATAAACATGTTGGTTATTTTCATAAACCATATATCATTTTATTTTCATTAGTTACATATGGGAAAGCAGTCAGAGGAACAGCAGAAACATGGAGAAGCAGTAAGTACATGCTTGTGTGTGTTAACATGTTTTACTTATACATTGTTTTTGACATAATTGAATGTGCACCAAGTAATAGTTTCACTGGGGCGATATATGACTTTATACAATCATTACTTGGTGTACTTTTAAAAAGAGGTCTTCAGCATCATCTCTGCAGAAATATTAGGGTGATATTCTCTGATGACATTGTGAGGCCACCTGTTGTTTCTCCATAGGTCGCTTACTTTCAGTCATCCCTGGACAAACTTAATGAGGCAATTAAGCAGAGTAAGGTAAAGATTCTCAAACACGTGTACACGGACACACACAACCCATTTGTTTGAGCATGTTTACATGTTTATTCATTGAACTTTTCAGGGCCAACCGGAATCCGTACAGGAAGCTTTGAAATTCACAATGGATGTGATTGGTGGAAAGTAAGACTTTGAATGTAATATTATTGTTGTTGTTATGTGTTTTCATCTGGAGATCATTTTCACTGTACTTTCTGTCTTTTTCAGATATAACTCAGCTAAGAAAGACAATGACTTTATTTACCATGAGTCTGTGCCTGGTCTGGACACATTGGCTGCAGTAAAAGGTATACTAACGGCTCTCATATTTCTTTTAAAACTATAACAAATTATTATTAGGCTAAATGATAATAAATATAAAAATCATTATTTTGCACTGTTTTGTTACTCTTATGTCATCTGCCATGCAGGTGCGTCATTGGTGAAACCCCTGCCTATAAACCTAACTGATCAAAGTGTCACTGGTCCTGACCTCTTCTCAAAACTTGTACCCATGGCAACTCATGAGGCTTCGTCTCTGTACAGGTCAGCTGGTGCATCAGTAACATGCTTTACTTAAGCTATTTAAATGTTTAAAGTCAATGTGGAAAGTGTGTATAACTGTTATGTCTTTTTCTTCCCTTTTTCTCTCTCTTAGTGAGGAGAAGGCAAGGTTACTTAGGGACATTGTGGCTAAAATAGAGGATAAAAACCAAATCCTTGAGTAAGTTACTCAAAAACAAATACTCACCCTTAAAACAAAGTCTTTCAGGTTTCCAGGAATGATAAGCAAATAATGATAGAATTTCCTATTTTTGGTGAACTAACCCCTAAGCAAATCTACCATGTGTATCTATTGGCTTGTACACTAGCTGAAATGTTTTCCTCTCTTCTATCGTGCTCTGTGCAGGAAATTTATGGAGTCTCTAAGCAGTGACTCTGTGTATAAAATAGACATATTCAAATCTCTGCCTGATGCTCTGTTGGAAAAATGTGCATTTCTCAGTGTACGACCAGACACTGTCAAGAACCTCGTTCAGGCCATGCAAGGTGAGAGTGAACACACGCACGCAAACTTAAAATTAGTACAAACACATGAATTTTGTGATAAATGTACATTCTGACATTTTGCAGTATGTTTCTTTTTTTTAATCAGTCAGTTCAACATTAAAACAACATCTGAACAAATACCCAACAAATTCCTATAATCTACTATTGTTGTTTGATTTTATTTTTGATGGATTTGATCATATCCAATTATGTGTGTGTTGCAGCACTATCTAATGTATACACCGATGTGGGTTCATCTCTGGATGAGGTCCGTAGTGCACTTGAGGAAGATGAGGCTGGGGAGAAGAGTTTGATGGAGGTAGTGGGGCAGAAGGGATTGCCGACAAGGCCTACAGTCTTTCAGGATATTCAAAAAGAGTTGAAGAAATATGAAGATGCTCATCAGACAGCCAGCAACACTAACACCGAGCTCCACAAAGCCATGAACCAGCACATACCAAACCTTCGTCTGTTACAGGGATCTATCGAGGAACTCAGAAAGAGCCTGCCCCATCCAGAACTTAGTCAAGGTAGAAGTGTTTCCTGTGTTATGCACATGTGCACTTATGCATTTTGAAGAAGGAAAGATAAATAGTTATCTGTAGTAGTTATCTGTTTGAATTCATTCAAAAGTTGTAAAAATTCTTTACTTTCCTCTAAGATGAAATGTCATCCCTGCAAAAGATGAAGAGTATTCTTGGCAAAGTTGATGAAATGCGAAAACAGAGGATCTCATTGGAGAGCCAGCTTCGTGACCTTATTCATAAAGATGACATCACTGGAGTCCTTGTAACCACAGATCGTGCCGAGTTCAAGGTTAATGTCCAACTGAAACAGTTCAAAATGATTTGAAAGCAGAGTAGCACAAAGAGATAAATAAAAAGAAGTACAAATGACATGCAACAATTTAAAAGTTTGATAAATCTCTTTCCTTCTCCTGTTTCAGACTTTGTTTGTGGAGCAGTTGAAGAAATATGATCAGTTGAAGGGATATATAGAACAAAACTTGGTTGCCCAGGATAACATCCTGAAAGCCCTAACAGAAGCCAATGTACAGTACGCCCCTGTCCGCAAGACACTCACCCTCACAGAGCAACAGTATGTTTTTGTCTCTGAATTGGATTTCAAATGTTAGTATCTGTTTCTGTGGCATTGTATTTAATCCTCATTTTGTCCTGAAGATGGAACAGCACTGTGCAGGCCTTGATTGCCTCATTTGAGGCATATGAGGACTTGATGAAGAAGGCTGAGGAGGGAAAAGACTTTTACCAGGATATGGACAAGAAGACCTCTGCCCTGTTGGACAAAACAAAGTCCTATTGCCAAACCAGAGAGGGAGAGCGAGTTGCCTTGCTGGAAAAGTAAGTTATCTCGGGTGGAAGGATATAATATTTTGAATAAATTTTGTATGCGAATATGTGAGTAAATCATCATTGTAGGTAGTCTCTGTTTGTATTGAGTCTGTAACCTTTTTATCAGCTCAAATCATTAACTAGTAGACTATTACAACTCTATACTCAAGGTATTGATGTCAGATTTCTATTCATTTTTCTCACCACATGCTTGTCTGATGTACTATCTGCAGGGAGATTGGAAAAGGGCCGCCTCCTAGACCTGCCGCCCAAAAGCCTGTGGCCGGCCAGAAATTTGTTGGTCATAGATCTGTCCCTTCCAGTCTTGAGTCTGTAGGTCCTTCTGTTGTTTTTAAAGATCTCCCACAAGAATTACGAAGTCTCCCTCCAAATCAGAATTTGCCACGATTTCCAGTAGTTTCCAATCCTATTCCTCATGGTGCAACTCCTGTTAGCTGGCCACAAGGGGCAAACCCTTTTCCACCAACTCAGTTTCCTAACATGCAGTTTCCTACTACAGATCCAAAGCTCATGCAACAGTTGGCCCACCATCTCCCACAGGTTCCTTATGGCCAGCCCTCTGCACCCCAGCAAATCCCTGGGTCGCCACAGCAGTTCCAGGTAAGACCAGCTGGAGGCATCACACCTGTCCATCCACAGGTTAACCAGTCGACCACCCCACAGGTCCCTGCTCATGGGTACAATCCAGCTCTCTGGCAGCAAGGTGGGCCTACTGCTGTTACAGGGGGTTATTCTGTGCCTCCACAAATGGGACAGATTCCCCAAAATAACATTAGGCCTGGTTTACCAGGACAACCGCAAATATCCTTGCCAAACTCTCTAGGGCAGCAGATGCCGACTGGCATGCATCAGTCTTCCTCTGTCCAGCAGATCATACAGGGAGCACCATGCCAAAACTTTACCACCCAGCCTAGACAAAGCATCCCCTCAACCACACCAAGAAGTGCATTTCCTGGGCAAATCTTTCCACCCTTTCCACCAGGTCAAGTCCAGCCTCCAATGCCTGGCCAAGCACAGCAACAGTCTGGCCTTCCCTCAGGTTACCGGCCAGCATTTCTTCCACATACCCAACCCCAGCTTGGTCCACCAGGCCAACTGACAGTGTCCCATCCTCAGGGAGCCCTCATTCCAGGGCAAGTTCAGCCTCAGTCCACTCTTTCCAATCAGTTCCACCCTGGACAACTTCCACAAAACAGGCCTCAGCCTTATATGGGTTATGCTCCCACATCTTTCCCATCTTCACAACCACAACAAATTCCTGCACCCCACCAAGTACATCCAGGGTCTCAAGTCTTACCACAGGCACCCTTCAGCCAAAATGTCCCCCGTCCACTCAGTCAACTCCAAATGCAACCAGGAGCTATTCCTCCACAAAGTAATGTGTATTCACTTGCACAAACACACATGGGCCAACCTACCGGCCAACAGACCATTCAATCTCAATTTAACACCATGTTTAATAGACCTGGGGGACAGCCCATGTGCATGCCTGGTCAAAGCCAAATACTTGGCCCTCAAAATGTGGCTCACTCATCATCAGGACAGGCAGTTGCCCCAGTGATGGACATTCCTGTTCCACCTTCCCTTGGCAGCACCCTCATACCAACTCCATCACCTGTTCAGGTTTCCACATCAAATGCTGCACCACCAAGTTCTGACTCCACTGCAATTCTGGGTTCTCTCCAGAACAAGGTTGATAATCTCAGCATTCAGTCCTAAACTAATTCCCATGAAAACAAGTTAAACAACTGTGCATATGCAGTCAATGGTAGTCAGGATACCATGCAGATTACAAACAAAAATGATGACCTTCCACAGGGGGTGACAAAAAATGATGATCTTGGTGATTTGGATCCTTTATGGTCACAACACAAAATCTAATGCCTGAATACACACTAATACTTGCCTTTTCTACATGGCCAGTACTAACACAAAATTGTGCTTTACTCTCTGTACCTGTAATTACACCCTATGACTTAGCAAATGTACCATAAGCAAATAGAAAACTACTTTTGCACTGTAATTCTATGCAATCCTCTTATATTGTCTATTTTCACTCTAAATTTCTATTCCTAAATAGCACTTTAGTTTGCACTGTAATGAGAATGATGGTGACAACGATGATGATTATGATGACGAGGAAGAGTTGCCTATGGTTGTTTCTTTGTTAGGATGTATTTTCTACTATTTCAGAAATATTATGACACAAAAGCTATTCTAGTTCTTACATCTTTTAACGCTGTATACACTGTAACACAATTTTAATAATAAAAAAGCTGCTTAAATTTCCCAATTAAACTAGTTGAAAATTCAAAGTGTGTTTACATGTCTACCTTTATAAAGAGTTTTGTTATCAGCACTACACACCTGGATATGCAGTTGTTCACATAAAGCTTGGTCAAACTGTATATGGAATATCTGGGAACATTCAGGTATATAGTGTACTTGGGGTTTCTTCCCTAAGTCACATCAGTGTTCTTTTTTTTTAAGTCCCTACTATGATAAGTAAATTTTTACTAGTCTGAGTCTAAGTGTTCTCTCCAGCAGATTCCCTATGCAAGTTTTGCCTTATGAATTCGTATTAATATTGCATACAAAATATAACCAATATAACAGATTATAGTGTATCATACAATAAACATGCCGTTAAAAGCACCACTGCCCTAATATGGCCATATGATGGCAGTGTCTGGTTGTGTTCTATTTGAGGGTTGTCTAATATGAGTGTGCTTATGCTTATATGCTTCATTTGTTTCAGGCACAAAGAACCACAGAATTACTACACATCTTGCAGTAAATGTCTGCAAATAATAAAACGGATGCTCATGCTGAGTGAGGACTTTTGGAGAGACTTCAAGTCGTTACACATTTTTCCTCTCTCTCAAACAGGTCAGAGAGATGATGATTAGGAGAAGAGGTCAGGAAGTGCACCCTGTGTAATGGGTAGTGACTGGAATGTAGTATTGAAAAGTATTGATGCATCTTGTTGCATGTAAACATGAAAATGGATAACACAATACATGTTTGTTGCTAGTCAGAAATCTTTTTGTCTTAGTAGTGAGCTCAAGAGCCCTTTACTCCTCTAAAATGGTCTTTTATTTAAGCAGTGTGCATGCCATCCATCGCTTTTGACTTGCTTTGATGGAGTGAACGCTGGGAGAGCAGCTGACCCAGTTTTTCTTTGTAAGGTGGTTCCGGCTTGAGCATAACAACACTCTTGGCATTGAAGTGTTTTGTAGAGAACATGGTATTAGTTTAGATTATTAGAATACATCCGTCAGTCTTCACATGCCTCCTGCACGAGCAATACAACTCTGAACTTAAACTGATCAAGTTTGTTAACATCAACATTTTTGGACATGTTTTCAAAATGCGTGTTTGATCCTTGAGTCCAAATCATTTTTTTTTTCAAATGCATATTTCTCTCCCAAAAACGAATGCTTTTATTTATTTATTTATTTATTTATTTTGTTTGCCAAAAAAAGTCTCTGCCCTTTTTTTTTTAAAAGATGAAACACGAGGGGATAAAAAGATGGCTAGCTAACATTTAACATGCCACAAGTGGTACTAATTTAATGAGCATAAAATCTAATGCCTACACTGATTTGTTGCTTTCTTCTTGAATAATACAAGAAGATTTTACAAATTGTTAAATCAGGTTACATATATGCATTATGTTGTTGTTGTTTTTTAATTGTTGGTCAATGTAAACATCCCTTTTGACAGCAAAATGGTTTACATCCCTTGGGAGAGAGAAAAACATTTGTCGGGAGAAAGAACAAATTCTTAGGATGTAGGGCGAGCAAGGAACTAACACTGTTTTTCATGTTGAAGGTCAGGGCTATGTTTTTCTATATAAAGGAAATATAGAAATGTTCTCTCGCTGTGAATTTTTTTATTATTGCTTAGACTTAGGGAAAATTCTAGACATTTTTTCCACCCCGAATTTCCTTTTACAATGTGGTTCTAGGCTTCCATGGAGGATAGCAACCACAGTTTGCATTTTTTTCCTCAAGTGTTTTTTTTTTTTTTTTGCCTTTTCAAAAATAACCCCATTTTGTCCAAGGAACCAATAACAACAATATCAGATCTAAACAATTAAATTTATTATTCTTAGTGTAAGTATTAATCTAACATTAAAAACACAAAAAACACCTTGTTAATAATAATAGTTATCAAGCTGTTTGTTTGCCCTGAATGTTGACAGGTTCCATCATTTCGGTGAATGTGTGTGCATGAATATGAATGTACTGTTTGACAAAATGTAAAACATAAAACTTGGCACCATAACACATCTGACATCAATGTTTGTCTGTAATATCAAATGAACAGTTTGTTGACTTGTTTTCCCTTTATATTCCACCTGCACAACAAATCTACTTCATCTCACCATTTATCATCTACTAACCTTTACTGTGCTGCTGTGTGTTTTTGTTTCTGTCGAGGCAAAAGCCTTTAACCTGCCTCCCAATTTATGTCTTGTTCATCCACAAGACTCTCACTCTTTACCAATCAGTTTCTCTTAAATTTGTCAAGTCGCATGTGTAAACTTGTTTAGTTGTACATCAGTCAGTGTTGAAGCTTGCACTGGTGTTAAGGTGTGTAGGCCGTTCCCAGATGAGGGCTGGATGAGCCGGAAAGCACTCCCGGAAGGGAACGTGTGCTAATGGGGCTGTAGCTGGGTTCAGAGCTGCGTCTGGGGCAGAGCTGGGACAGAGGCCTCCCCTGTACAGATCTGCCAGGAGGCCGGCGCAGCACAGGGGACTTTTTAGGCGATTTGGGGAGCTTGTAGAGAAAGACGTTGTAGTGCAGTGGGGGGCTTGTCTCGGGGAGCATTTTTGCCTCTTTGGGAAGAAGCAACTCTAAGTCGATGGTCACACCACCCTGGACACATACACACATACAAAGGCACAGGTACAAGTACACAAGCATAAAAACACAAACAGGAATGAAAAAAAAAATCACATATAACACAGTTACACAGACAAACACATGGTAAACCCATACATAAAGAAAAAGCATAAAGAATTTTAACAAATACAGTGCATAAATTGATAACTCCCTCCCAGCACAAAAAGTCAAAGTGAATAGAGGAAACTATTAGGTCATTGTTTTGTGAGCATTATCGAGTGATTTGAGTGTTGACACCAACCTGGCACTAACTATAAGCGGTGAATGAAGTAGACATGAACAAGTAATCAGCTTGCAGGAATTGATCTCGTATTATCAAGCCGAATTAAACAAAGGATTGTACTTCACTAGGGCTCTGTAGTAAGCAGAGGGGTGCTTAATCTTTTCAGAATTTTTGTAATACCTTATTTTGTGGCTCATTTCCAACTGTCAAATTGGAATACTATGACTGGGTGCGTGCTTGTTTCTACTTAGTGTGCATATAATTGCTATACAAAAATCTGGCATTATTCACCAAATTAAATTTAAATGTCTAATTGTTGTATCAGTGATTCAATTCTTAGATCTAACTTTCAGAGGAAAGCAGCTTTTTAAACTTCAGGTAATAGCTCAAAATTGGTAATAGCTTAATCTTTGCTAACTCACAGCCAGACTGGGCAGCAAATTGCAAATGATATGAAAAGTAATCACGTTTTTTTATACAAACCCAAATATGTAAAGACAGTCTTGCAATTAAGCATTGACATGAAGGTGAAATGTCCAGTGTGGTTAGCAGTACCTGAGGAACGCTAAAGCCATGCACAGATGCAAAGCAAAAGAGTGAGGAGGAGCAGAGAAAGTGAAAAGGAGTCAAAACAGGAGCGCTGGAGTTCAGGAATACACTGGCACTCAGTTTGGTACTGGTAAAATGTTTTATTCCAAACAAACTGGCTTTATTTACTTTCATTTGCTTTCTCAAAAAAAAAAAGTAAAAAAAAAAATTTCAATACACCAAAATAATTAGAAATCAATTAGTTTCAAGACACAATGAGCATTAAAACTGTGTGATACTGCATATAAATATTAATCCAAGCAGTATTTGTATATATATTCAGACATATGCACTGAATAATTAAACAAACTGACAAATCTCAGAATTATTTTTACACAGTCTAAATAGCTACGTTATTTCCCACAGACGGTTTTTTTTTTTTTTTTTAAAGAACACCAATGCATGCTGACTTGAGTAAGGCAGGACAGACAGGAGTTCAAAAGGTGACAGCGGTGAAGACTGAAGGTCAAAGGTTAAAAACCTGGCGGCTAAACCTTTGGGTTGTGGGGTGAAGTGTTTCATAGCGTAGCGTGTCTTAGCGGAACACAGTATAACAAAGCTTGACATAACACGATGCAGCGTGACATCAGCAGGGACAGCAAGCAAGGACAAGGTGAATGTGGCAACACCAAAGTGCTGGTAAGGTTCTCTTGCGGTAGAAACTCCACCGTGTGATGACAGAGTACAAACATAAGTTAGCATGCTAGTTCAGTGCTTTGTTTGTGTTTTGAAGCCCACATTGAGCCATCTTGAGGTGAATGCAAGGAAGAGTGCCATATCAATGTTTAGTCCACTAATTAGGGTATATTTTATCAATTTCAAGGTGTCAAATGTGTATCTTGCTATAGTCATAGCGCCAGCTAGTGGCAAAAGGGTGTTACTACACGTTGTTCATGTTCTGCATTGAGTTTACCTCCTCCGCATTATCTTCTGTGGCAGCCTTATCATTTTCCAGTTTTGGGGTGAGCGAGTTCTGGTTGTTCAAAGACTCGTCCTCTTTAGGGTGACATTTGCATGGATCTTCTTTGCAAGTGCAATCCTGCAGAGGAACACACATACACACAAGATGAAAATGAGGGGAAAAAATAACAAAATGTTCCACTCCACCCTTATACCTGGCATTAACATCTCAAATGTGTCTCCGGTGACCACTTCCACTGCAATCACACACATAAAGCTATCATTGCATAACAGTCATATGAATTATTTCTGAAAGTTGTGGTTCATTTTGGAGCTTGACAGCCCCCTAATGACTGAATGGAACTGGATGAGGGAGAATAAATGATTAAATATTTAGGTGAGCCTCTGTTTTTAGTGCAATTATGCCAGTCTGTGACTTAAATTGTCTGTTTGGAAGTCCATTAAAAAAAATAATAATAATAATCAATTAAGAAAAGTCAAAATAAGACAATTATGACAATTCAAAATTATGATAACTGTGGTTCAGTTTCAACTTATGACTTGAAGATGACATATTTTGTAATTATGACTTTGTAACAAGCCAATTATGAGATAAGTCATAATTGACCATCTCAGTTTTGACTGTCAATTAAAAAAAAGTAAAAATTGACATTCAAATTATGAGATAGTACAGTATGTCAGTTTTGGCTGTAGACACATTTGACTAATTTGACTCATAACTAACAGTAAACCATGCTTATTCAGAAGTCATTACAACAAGTTGCTTAAAAGCAAAGCTTTTTTACTGTACAACTTGCTACCCGTGATATCCTTTTTTGGAACCACAAAGGCAATGACACACCATGGGGAAGAATAAAAAGAAGACTATTCATGCTGCTGAAATCAGATATGTGTAAATACTCATTCTCAAGTGAGAGAAGATGAAAAATGTCAAATAAATTCTCCCCGGAGGCAGTAAGACCAGTAAACAACTCACTCACAAGTAAACAAAGTCACCTAGGGATATTTTCATAGCTCTTTCGTCTATGTTATGTCATCAATCATCCCTCATTTCTTGCCTCATCTCAGTCAAGCTGTCAAACTCTTTTAATCATAAAAGAGACCCTTCCACTATGAACTCACTGGGGGAATGGACCGGCGGAGTTGAAACTAGGTTTGAGTTTCACCTCAGAATAAACAACTGGCCTAAATCAAAGTGCAGGAGAACAGGATCTGACAAGTTCAAGGTAACAGGTGAAAATAGCAGTAAGACCGCTGTTTAGTCCTCTTTGAAAGATCAAATGTTACACGCACAACTGAAGGAATAGGTTGGAGTCTGTCTGAATGGATCATTCATTCATGATAATCTACTCTGAAAGATGACCTCCAAATGGGAGCACAGAGAAACTCTTTTTTTTCACACAAAGTTTAAATGTTTCTCTCTCTTTTTTTCATCCATCTGTTTATATACTGTCAATGTCATGATATCAAAATGCAGTTATTTTCGTAAATCGCTATTGAGATTAATTAGGGATGCTTCAATATTAAGATTAACATTCATTTGGTAACACGTAAGTATAGGGACCAATTCTCACTTTTAACTAGTTGCTTATTAGCATGCCTGTCATAACATATTGGCTGTTTACTAGTACTTACAATCTATTTATTCTGCATGTCCATAATCTACATCGCTAATCCTACCCAAAACTCAACAACTACCTTACTAACTATTAATAAGCAGCAAATTAGGAGTTTGAGGCAGAAGTCATAGTTAATGGTTTGTTAATAGCGAGAATTAGACCTTAAAATACAGTGACCTTAAATTTTTAATATTTTAATATTTTTTAATATAAAGTTTAATATTTATTCTAAATAACATTTTAAATAGCCTTCTACAGACATAAATCATTTAAAAAAACTACAAATGAATTCAGGCATCACACAGGACTTATTTAATAATTTCAATTTATATATAATATATATATCAGTCTCTCATATGATACATATGATCATTTTGAATATTTATCTAAAAATTTACAGTATAAAAAAGGTATATATTACAGATTAGAGACTTTTTAAAGAGTATATTTACCTATTCATATTATTAAAATATTTGTGTTTTTAAAGATTAACTTTATTAAGATTAACTGTGTTTAGATGATGGCAAAGTTAATCTAAATGTAACCGAGGAGATGCACAATAAGATATTTGATATCAGACAATGCAAATAAATAATATATTACTCAATAATAAAAATACTACCACCAATAAATTATATAGTATCGATATTTCATGTATCTTAGATTTATGAATAGAATATGTTAAACACAAATTTCTACAAGGTCACTGTGTTGTTAGTGCTTTGAATGATGCGAGAGCTGACAGTGACACACTGTGTTCACTAGCATAAATGTTAAATTGCATGAATCACAGTAAAAAGTCACAATAGCAACTATGGCGAGGAAGCATCTGTTTTAATCCGCTAAATCTATTATTGCTTGTCTATGTTCTTTCATAGGAAGTAAATGCTCAAGATATGTTTTAACCATGACAGCAGACTTTTAAGGTGAGTAATAATCAAGCTACAGGATTAATCAAAGCTCGCTGGAAGGAGGTCAGATTGAGTCCTCTTACCTCGCTGCAGGGATCTTCTTTAGGTTTATATTCCCACGTGTATCTGCTCATGGTTTTCTAAGGAGTGGGGTGGCGAGAGAGGATTACTCTGCTGACACACTTCTGGTACATCGTTATATCATGTCCTCTTAATTAATTGACACCTCAGCAGACATTGATATTCTTTGTACCTTGTAAAATTTGGTCTGAGTGTATTGACTGCCCAACTGCTCTACACAACTGCTAATATGATCAGTATGTTTGGAAACGCATAAAATAATCCAGTTTCTCCAGTGCTTCATGCAGCCTGTGGTACTTCACATGACCTTAGGTGGCACATGCGAGTCAATGACAGGCGTTAAGGCAAAGAGTGAGAGATGAAGACGATGGTGTTTCTATTTCTCATCTTAATGATAAAAAAAAGAGTGGAAAAGAGAGAATTCCAAGACAATAAGCATGCCACCTAAACCAAAAGAGAGAGGGAGCACTCTATACCTTCAGTACTCATGCACAGGAAAACAGAGGGGAAGAGAGGAGAGAAGTTACCTGACACATAATGTTATCATAGTAAGCCAAAGCACGGGGATGGGGGAGGTTAGTCGGGGTGTCACACAGTTTCCTTACATTTGCCTGAGAGCCCTCTGCAACGGTGGACAGCGAGAAGTTATCGGTGTGCTGCTCAGACTTTGGGCGGGACTTACTGAAAGATAGAGAGAAAGACCAACAGAAAATCATTTAAATAAAACAAAATAATAAAAAAAACATAATCTGAATTTGAAAAATGTTGTTTTCTTGTCCATAATAATGAACATTATTTAGACAAAACTGTTTCAATATGAATTGCACTAGAAAGTGGCTTGGACATTATTACTCTATTTGATGCAGTGGATTAAAAGCTCAAGTTGTTTCTTCTACAAGTAAACACATGCACACAGATGTTACCTGCAGCAGATGGCCCTGATGGGCAGTTAAAACTAAACCTTAATCACTTTTCATCTTGTCTTCATTACTATGCTCGGTCCCACTTTATATTAGGTGGCCTTAATGTCTATGTACTTACATTTAAATAAATAATTTGATACAATGCATTTATTGTGTACATACATGTTTACATTGAACTTTTTAAAACACCTGCATGTAATCACATCTGTAATTAATTTCTGTAATTACATTTATAATTTCACTGTTGACCCATCCCTTAAACCTTAAACCAACCCATACCACCTGACCTATACCTAAACCTTTTGTAATTGAATATGAACATTATAAGTAAATTGTACTTATTTTTAATGTAAGTACATAGTAGTTAAGGCCACCTAATATAAATTGGCACCCTATGCTCCCCTCATGTTTTCCTTTCTCTTCCACTCCTCTGCTCTCCATCACACCCCTCTCTTGGTGTTTAAATGCCTTTGGCTGCACGGTATATAGGTCACTCTCTCGTGTAGCACTGTCAGATTGGCCTACTTTTAGCAAAGAAGGTTGACATCATTGTGGTCAAAGCTCATGTTAACACTGTACATTTTATTGTACTCCAGCATGAATGTGCAACAGTGTATTCAACTGAAATTTAAACAATCAGATCTTAGACTAAGAAGTGTGTATACATGCAAGTGTCACCTGTGCTTGGAAAGTCGTCTGTTTTCAGTCTTAAGCACATGCATTCTCTTGGAGAAAAAGACTACAATCATGAAGAGAAGGAGCAACATGATGGCAACTCCGCCCACTGCTATACACATCACTTGGAAATCTGAAATGACCGACTCGCACCTGGAGCCTTTGTTCCAAATATACTCCTGAATGTTACATCTACAAACAACAAAGAGAGGGGCGTTAGAAAAGTGGCAGTTGAGCAACATTCCAAACTAGAATATATAATAATTCATTCTATAAGCATTCGTTGTATAAAATAATTTTGTATAAGCAGGATTTTGAACAATGCAGTCTATATGAACACAGAAGGAAATATTTCTGAAGTAACCAAAGAACTTTCAAATTCTAAAATAAATTGAATGGAAATGCAATAGATTAGGAACTAGACTGGTTTAGATAATAGTATTATCCAAATCTTGATTTTTTTCATTGATCAGGAGACATAAGTACTATTATTAGTCATTAAAAGTCGTGTAAGTGTATATAGCAAAGTTCATAAAATCTTGGGCTTAAGTAAAAAAACTTGAATTAGTTTGGAATAAAAATATTTAAGAAAGTGAGAAACACTACAGTGTGTTGTACAGTATAAGTGTGTTGTGTGGCCTGTTGACCCATTTATCATTACTATGATTCTACTGCAAGGTTACAGCAGAGCTTACAGCTGCATGACTGGACAGATGGCCCTGTCAAGGACGTCCATGTGCTCCTCTATTAGTGCCGGTCCCAGAGAGAATAAAGCACCCGAACTGTGCACAGTTCACAGCTTATAAATAGATTTACAAATTCTCTGTGCTCGATATCTTATTGAAGATGCTGGATCTGTTATTTTTCTATATGTAATGTATTTCAGCCCATATGGTTGGTTAAATTACAGCTGTGCTGATATTGCTTTTATACAACAGTTTAATAAACAAGAAGTTACTAATGAGTAACTTATATTTTAGACAAAATATTGCAAGTTACATTTTTGTTGGCAGAGCAAAAACAGTAGTTTCAAATGAAGCCAAAGCAAATACCATTAATCTAACAGACATGCCATATGATGCTGGGCAAGCACAAACCACAAATCTATACTTACACTCTGCACCCTATGGGTTCATTCTGTAGTGAGTGAAAGGCCAATCAATAGTGCACATGCAGGAAATCATTGCTCAGTGTGTATGTAGGCCAAGTTTACTATATACAGCCTAAAAAGATCAATCTGAAACTTAGTTTTATGGTCTATTACTAACTACCCATCCATTTAGTGTAAACCATTGGCTGCGCTACACAGAAACACATTCACTATCAAACAATGCACCCACTGACCCACATCCCTTTGAGCAAATGATTAATAAAGTTCTGCACTGGACTGAGAAGAGCTGCAGCAGTAGTGGATGCTGGTTTAGTAGTGATATGATGCCAAGCCATGAGGACAGGCTTGAAGTGTGGAACTGAAATTATAGCACTTGTTTGTGAGACAAATGCTAAACATTCTTAATATGCACACAGGAATTCAGTCCATCATCTTTATCATATTACTGATGCAATCTTCTGATTATCACCATGTGTAAAACTTCATACATTTCTATATAAAAAAAAAAAAAACCTGATTGTGTTTGTCAATCTCCATTACTGAAATTAGTTACAAATGTGAAAGGCATTTACAGTTCTTTGGTGTTTTGTAAAAGCATTTGTATTTAATAATGGTTTATGTACAGTATATGTGCCTCATATTTCTTACATTTTATATTCTAAAGCTGCTTCACAAATAGTTTAACGTTTAAACAATGTGAGAAACTGTTCATGGTTCTGGCATTGCGTGCTGGATAACTATTAGGAACTTAAAATTCTGCCTTATATTATTAAGTTATGGCATTTTTTTTTTTTTTAAAAACCTTGTAGCTATGAAATTGCTTTTTGAAATAGGCTTTTGAAGGCGCCAGGCAAGTGTTAATGAAGGACACTGACAAAAAAAAATGGGCTCGTTCTGTTCTACCCAACTGCACAACACATACTGGATCGAGCATATTGAAGTCAACAGCTAATGATCATTGATATTTCTAGCAGATGGAGGGAAAATAATACATTTAGTAAGTGCACTGTTGGCATAGTTTTGTCACCAAACATTTCTTAAAGCAAGATGTCTTCATGTTCTTTTAGCAGCAACTAACATAATGGCTGAAGACTTACATGGTCCCACTTTATATTAGGTGGCCTTAATTTCGATGTACTTACATTTTAATTAATCATTTACAATGCACTAATTGTGTACATACATGTTTTTACATTGTACTTTTGTTTGTAAAAATACCTGCATGTAATTACATCTGTAATTAATTTCTGTAATTACATTTATTGTTAAACTGTTGACCCATCCCTTACACTTTAACCAACCCCTTAAACCTACCCATACCACCAAACCTGTCCCTAACAGTACCCGTGTCCCACCTCAATAGCAGCAAGTGTTTTGCAATATAACACGAACACAGTTAGCACATTGTACTTATTTTTTATGTAAGTACATAGCAGTTAAGACCACCTAATATAAAGTGGGACCACTTATACAATGATTTATATATTATATATCTTATTTGTTTTATTTATGGAAGAGTGTTGTTACATTAGGTATTTAAATAAAGGCCAAAAAGCTTTCCTATAAAGCCAATGGCAGCTGCCACACAGTGTAAAATTATGTGTGTGACCTGGTTAGCATGAGCTTGGCCCAGTTTCAAGATCATTGAGGGTAGGCCGTTCACTACTATTCCCAAGAGATGGCTTCAATTTAAGACTCAATCCCTCTTCAATCTCAACATTTGATGTAAATCATAATCCCGCACCATGAACAGATGCAAGAACATGACAGAGGAATTGAGCTTCATCTTTAAACTCATTATAAACGTTTGATCAGATGCCACTGATGCTTTGCACATTCCTTACACATTGTGTGCATCTTACCGGCAAAAAGCTCCAATACCGTCAACCACATAGCACTGTCCTCCATTGAAGCAGTAACTGGGGTAGATGTCACATGACGAGATACATGTGCCATTATAACGCACAAATCCATAGAGACAACCAGAGTTGAGCACATCTGATGCTCCAGGTGAAGCTTCTCCAGATCCATCATCAGAGGTAATAACTCTAGTGTTGGAGGGAACTGCGCTGGCTATGAGAGGAATGTTTTCATCTTCCATGTCAGGTGGCGTTGGTTGGCTTTCCTCTATGTAAACTTCTGTGGGTGAATAGTCAGGTGAAAGATAATCATAAAAATCAGAAAGGGTCCAGGAAGTTGGATCTCCACCCTGGAGTTCCTGAACCCAACCAGGAGGATCAAGAACATGCTGTTGGTGAGAAGGATAGTGAAAATTCACTGTGATAACTTCTTCTGGTTGGGAAGAGGTGGACTCAGGAGGAGGACTCGTGGCAGGATCTAACAACGTCCCATCTGCTTGTAGTCTCTCACTCTTCCAGTGCGGGGCGCTGTCCTTGATTCTCTCCTCGCTAAAATCCAGCTGGGACAGGCCACGTGTCCGGGGTTCAGCCAGCGTGGGCAGCCGGGCAGCTGTGCCATCTATCGTCAGATCAATGAGGCGTTCCATTTCGGATGAATCAACAGTACTGGTTGAGGTTTCCCCACTGCTGCCTGACTCTTCTCCAGCTCGTGGTTTTCGAGAGTGAACTTGGGCCTGGGCAATAGGTGTGGATTCACCAGGAAGTACAGGCTTAAGCCCCACCCCATACAGGTCTGAGGAATTAGTGCCAGTAGAATTGGAGATAAATGAACTGCCTGGAAAACAAAAAAATAATAATAAAAGTTTGTCACAAACTCTTTTATTTATTTATTTTCTTATTTGTATAAGAACCTCTTCAAAGGCACTCTCTGCTATACTGAAAACTCAGCAACTCATGCAGAGAGAGAACAAAAGACATAATATGTCTGTATCACACACCCAGACAAATCTGCTTAATTATACACTGCTGTACGCAAGGCCCCAGATTTCTTTCCAAAGCGGCTTGTGGTAGCTGGATTAGCAGCTCTGATTTACTAATGTACCCCACTGAGCCCGGCTAGGATTGGGATTCAGATTAGGATTAAGGGCTGTAGGTTGAGACTTGCATTGGTCAGTCTGGATGGGTAAGCTTTAATGCACAAAGATAAACACACAATGAAGAATTCCTCTTTAGCTCTGTAAAATCTCACTGACCTAACTGATTATCATTTACTGATACTGTTAACCATTCTAATGCAATCTAACTCAAAAATATGAGGAACATTTACAGTCAATTTTACAGATTGGCTTTTAGCAATCTACTTGAAGTATTTGACTGAGAGTGTAAAAATCTGTTTCCATGGGCATTCATCCTTGGTTTAATTCCTCTTTATTGTAAATTAATTCCAAGTCACACATCTCTCTCTCACACACACACACACACACACACACACACATGCACACAGTTGCCAAGAAGCAATGTAAAGGGGCTGCCATTTTGGAACATCTCAAAAGCCATGTAAAACAGAGACCCTTCTGTCCTCGCCACTTGATTCACTTCCTCGCTTTCTCCCATTCATTTATTCACACAATCCCCCGTGAGAGGGTTTGGCAGTGGGTGCATAAATTATTTCTCACATACTTCACGTGATGTTCAAGTATTCTATTACATTCTTATGTAGTTTTCCACCAACTAAAGTTTAATTTCAAACCAACAGTTGGCTCCTTTTACGTTTATTTTGACATTTTTAAAAGCTAAAAGATGAGAATAAAACACAGTCACCCCTCCAAGACAGAGCAAGAGAGAGGCTACGAGAGGAAAATAGTTGTTTTGATTTGCATAACTCCTTGCGAAGGGGTCAGCTGACAGAAAAGAGAGGTTGGGGGAAAGTCTTGTTGAAAGAAAAATAACACAAAACACATGCTATAATGGAGTGAAGATGAGAAAATGTGACAGTGAGAGTGTGTTTCTCCTTCCGCCTATTTGAAGACCAGTGCCAAAGCCTTTGAGAATGATTTCTGTCACCTATTTAGTAAGCAAGTCAAGACTGCTAGAGAGAGGGGGATAGTGAGAAAAAAAAGGGGGTAAGATGATTGAGAGTGAGAAAGACATAGGGAAGAGAAGTATTTTCTCATGATCTCACCAGTGAGACATTTAAATTTGTAAGTGTGTGAAAGTATGCCGTCTTTATTCTCTCACTGTGCTCATGGCCTCTATTTACAATCAATACCACACAAAATCTGAATCTAATCAGAATACAAATAAATGATGGTCAAGGAAGACCAATCTAAACATCAAACTTAAGTGCTATAGTACTGTAAAGCAACACTGTACTGTTGAATATCTTAATATTCTGTCTTCACCTTCATTAAAAAAAACAGCACACACTCTTCATCTGTCTCTGGTTGACATTATTTGCTTATGTAACACTCTTGAGGGGAGAAAACATGACTTGTTGCAGAGCATGGAAAATTGCAAATGTCAACTCTTCCCGTCTTCTCTCATCCCTCGTACTATCCTTCTCTCCCTCGATCACTGATGACCCAAACAGACCTGTAATCTGAGGGAGTATTTGAGGTTACATGTCAAGATGCTCCACAATGTCCATGTACACGGAAAATGCATTAACAATAGAATTACAATGGCAGAAAGGGTTATATGGAATTATGTATAGAGAACAAAAGTAAATATTTAGAAGAATGTTTGTCTATAAAATACAAGTCCAAAACAACACTGGATCCCATTGCCTTTCTTTGAGTGCATTAAAGGAATTTTAAAATATATTATTTTGTGTAAAACGGGAAATTTCTAGGTGAACAACTCCTTTTCACTCAATCTTCAAAATGTGTTAAACAGAGCTGATTTAGTGCATTCTTATTGGTAGTTAAAACCGTAATTAAATTAGCCAAAGTATTTAAAGTCAGCACAAAAAGACAAATCATTGATTTTCAAAACGCATGTTGTTGATCTTTGTGTAAACAATTCATCCATCACAGTTTCAATTTACTGTTATTTTTTTACCTCATAAATTTTCATGTCTTAAATCGATTTTCGCCAGACTTCTGGAATGACCAGTCATTTAACCTCCTTAAAGGGAGTTCACCCAAAAATGAAAATTCTGTTATTAATTCCTCACTCTCATGTCGTTACAAACCCATAAGACCTTCGTTCATCTTCAGAACACAAATAAAGATACTTTTGATGAAATCTGAGAGCTGAAGAGAAGAAATTGTTCAATTAAGTCATTATTCTTGTTTTCTTTGTAAACAAAAGTATTGTCTAAGCTTCATAAAATTAGGGTTGAACCACTGATGTCACATGGACTATCTTAACGATGTCCTTACTACCTTTCTTGGCCTTGAAGGTGGTAGTTGCATTGCTGTCTATGCATGGTCAGAAAGCTTTCGGATTTCATTAAAAATATCTTAATTTGTGTTCTGAAGATGAACGAAGGTCTTACAGGTTTGGAACGACATGAGGATGAGGAATTAATAACAGAAATTTCATTTTTGGGTGAACTATCCCTTGAAACTTTTCTTCAGTTGACTGCAGGCTTGCAATCAGATCCGACTCCATCTAATCAAAAACCAATGGATAAAAATCCTGATCTATATTTTTGATAATCCATTGTAGATGTACATCACCATACAGAAGAAAGGATCTGTCACTTTTTCCATTTCACTGCAATTTTAAAATGCATGGGGCAGAGGCTGCAGAACTTTTTGAATGACGGGCATTTCCAATTTCTGTGAGCGCAGATGCCATGTAGGCCTGGTAATTTCTTCTACTATGCAGCCAATGCATCAGACAACTTAACATTGAACTCACCTCACCTTAATTTCAAATATGATGACTTGGTATCCTAAAGACAAGTGTCATTCTAAGCTCTGCTGAACAAAATCCACACGGCACCCATGTGTTTAGTTATAAATAGTACTGTGATGCTGCTTGGCAGGGGAGCTGGCATGGACATCCTTGGCATCAGGGATGGGGTGTAGCTTCACAGCAGTATCAGTGCAAAGCCGAACAGACATATAGAGATGCCAGACCTGATGGATTAACAGTGCCAACTCAGTTGCCCCACCCCAAATCATGCTACTGTTGTACAGCATGACCCATTAATAGTTATGCCACCTAAATTAAATATTCAGGCTAAAAATTGCACTCAATGTGTTGAGAATGTATAAGATAAATGAAATGTTACTTTGGTAACATGCATGAGCCAGTAATGAGCGTTTGAGCAGATTACAGATGATCAGTTAAAACAATTCCAGTTCACTCTAATCTCGATTTAAGAGGGAAAACCAATTGTTTGTTTCTCCATTCATAAACAGCATGGCTTTTTTTTATTAATGTTATTCAATGAATGCAAAAGTTAAAGAATGATAACTAGAACTATAAAGTTTTCATTTTTCTAAATCTATGAGTCACACCACACCACAACTATAATGAAAACAACGTTGAAAACACTTTCAGAGCTAGTCAGAATCCACCCGACATTAAAGCTTGAGCATTTAAAGCATCAGATGACATAATATGCAGCCCACATTTTACACAACCTTTACTGATTAAGTAGTTTAATCAGTGAACCACTTAATAAATAAATAGCTTTTAATATATAATAATTTTAGCTATTCACATTAACATAATAAATAATTTATAATTTACAACATTTTACATTTTATTAAACTATAAAATTATAAAATATTTTACATGTAAAATATTCAACAAATATAGAATCACTTTCATGTGGACATGCACATTTTAATGACCGATTTTCAAATAGTGCTTGAAGAGACAAAAACATTCTGATTAATATTGGTGTATGCAAGCTGTCATATGTGGATTTCTCAAAATCATAATTTTGTCTTAATCAGGTTAATGCTTTTGCATTACTGGTTTATAATCAGAATGTCCAAATTCCAATTGATGCAAATATTTTTTAGTGCATGTACACAGGGTCAGTGTGTCTAGAAACGCCATTGAGTTTAACAAGTACAAAACTGGATCAACGGCAATATGATTAATTCAACCGTGATGTTTTACTGCACAGACGCTGAAAACCAGCAAGTATCCAACAGGTTGTGTAGTTCCATAAGTTTCCAACAGTGTAGACAGCTCAAGTGTCAGCGTCTGGCAGGATAAATACTGTTGGCCCTCACTGGGAGCTCCATACGGGCAGGCTAGGCGAGCGCTAACACTAGCTCGTTGATGCTAATGCTCATTGACAGTCTCTGCTGTTATGAGATCGCAGTGGCAGATGGCTCTCTTGTGCCATGCATGGAAAGGATCTAAGCAAGTTTAGCAAGAAAGTGCACTAAAGAAATGATCAAGAAAGGGCACTAAAGAAATGATCTGAGGCTGGTTTTAGACGTTTTAAAATAAACATCAAGACCGACATGGTTCAAAGAATCTGTGCACATTTTTGTGAATGCATCCTGCTTGTAGCTTTTTATTTCTCTCTCTCGCTCTCCTAAGGTTGGGGATGTGAGTGCCAGGTCTTGGCAAAAACAACAAAGAAGAGTAACAGCATGCCCACAAATTTCAGCTAGGCACCAGCAACGCATGTTCAATTATACTAATGATTGTCCTTAGTTTAACATAACAACAAAAGAAACAAAAATTATAAGTTAAGTATAAGAGGGAATAATAGCAACTGGCAACAATACACAGTACATTTTTTATTAATGTTTAAAATACTTTATTTGTGAGAAGTACTGTAATAGGGTTACAGAATCAAGTTGAAAAAAAAAATGAATCTGTAAAATAAACAGATCTACACTTAAGCAAGTTAAAATTTGCCCAAATATCTGATTGCTGCATGAGGGACAGGTGATAATGTTCTGGAATGTGAGGGGTATACAGTACTGTAAGTGCTATTAGCATGATAAGTAAAGGGCACAATAAGCTATCAGACAGTATTGTGTGAATTCTGTGGAATATGTGAATTCTTTATAATGTAAGTACTGTATGCTTGGAATCAATTTGCACTGATATTTTTAGCCTGGAAAATAATCATTGTGTTTTTCCATTTCAGAATGCTACCAGCCAAGAAAACCCGTCTCATCATATGTGTATGATATATAACTGATGCTGTCCAAAATGAGAACAGTGACTTTGAAATGGACTTTGATTTGATTTTTAAAGTCAAGTCATGAAGAATATTTGAAAGCTTTCATTCAGTTCATCAGGTTTTATAATTAAAATCAGAACATATATTTTTTATAATAAATGTTTTTTCTTCATAAAAATATTATTTTATCATTATTGTGTTGTTATTAGTGGGTATACATATATAGACTATTGGGGAGTCGTGGCCTAGTGGTTAGAGAGTTTGACTCCTAGGGTTGTGGGTTCGAGTCTCGGACCGGCAATACCACGACTGAAGTGCCCTTGAGCAAGGCACCGAACCCCCAACTGCTCCCCGGGCGCTGCAGCATAAATGGCTGCTCACGGTGTGTGTGTGTGTGTGTGTGTGTGTTCACTGCTGTGTGTGTGCACTTTGGATGGGTTAAAATGCAGAGCACGAATTCTGAGTATGGGTCACCATACTTGGCTGAATGTCACGTCACTTTTCTTGTAATGGCGTTACAGGAGCATTTCACCCAGCATTTAAACCTTTCAGATGTTCTCTACATTTGTTCAGACAGTAAGTAAAATCACTTAAATTCTGCTACCCAAAGAGCCCAACATTGCAATTTACACAAAAAACGGACATTCTGTATTAGAAGCTTCCTACAACAACATTTAAAAGATGAAATAATTTTTTCACAGGTTTTTTCTATATGTGGGTCTTCTAGAGTTAAAGCCCACCTTCTGCAGGCTATGACTAATCAATACTGTCAATCATAATTTACCAGAAAGTGTGTTAATCAATAATTCCAGCAACATGTCAGAGCAACTGCACCATTTATGTTCCCAACTCCACAAAAAAAAAAACAAGAGCACTGGATTTTTTTAATTGTTAATTATTTTAAAAAGCTAAATAAAAGCTATTATAAGGCTGTTAAAGGGATACTCCTCACCAAAATGAGAATTTTGTCATTCATCATTAATAACTCATTCCAAACCCATAAAAGCTTTGTTCATCTTTGGAACACAATTTAACATATTTTGGACGAAAACTGGGAGGCTTGTGACTGCCAAGTTAGGCTACAGTGTCAAGGTCAAGAAAAGTATGAAAGACATCATCAGAATAGTCCATCTGCCATTAGTGATTCAACCGTAATGTTATGAAGCGACGAGAATACTTTTTGTACGTGAATAAAACTAAAATAAAGACTTTATTCAACGATTCGTCTCCTCTGTGTCTGTCTGTATCATCATTCGATCTATGCTTTTCACACTTTTCTGGACCTTGACAGTGTAACTTACTTGGCAGTATTTGGGACAGACACAAGCCTACCGCTTTTCTCCAAAAATATCTTTAATTGTGTTCTGAAGACGAACAAAACTTTTACGGGTTTGGAACGACATGGGGGTAAGTGATTAATGACAAATTTTCATTTTGGGGTGGAGTTTGCCTTTAATGAGTGCTTGGGTCAGTTTTCTCAGCAGAGCCTGCTTGCTTAACGTCCTGTGTTGATGAAAGATGCATGTCACTGACACATAAAAATGTGGATTACCTGGTAAACTTAAACTTAGATTTAAAAATGAAGCATCAAATACAGCTGCGATTAAAAGATGCACTTGAAAAAGTCGTGAACATTTTTTGCAAGCCAAAAGTAAGTTTTCTATTATCTAGCCTAAAATACATAATACATGTTTTATACAAAGTATAAAATCGAGTAAATTATTTGGTCCATGATCAGCCATGAATTACTACATACATTTTTAATATATATATATATATATATATATATATATATATATATATATATATATATATATATATATATATATATATATATATATAAAACAATAGGGTGAAGAAAAAAAGTCAAAGACATTTTCTATCAGTAACGTACATTTTTAAACCTTCAATACGTCTCAAACTGAAACGACTCGAGCTTCCTCAAGTAACTATGCTAACGATTTATAATATAACTTGAAGTTAATTCACATGTAAACACTTATTTACCGTTAGATCCGATAGTGAATCTATAAAGTTTTAATACATTGTTGTATCAAATTTTCACAATTTATAGTCTACCCTAAAAAGCTCCAACAGGTCACAGAAAAAAACGTGGGGAAAGAACTACTACTAAAGTCTGTTAAATGAAGGAAAGGCAGGCATTTAGAAAGATTGTATAATATTACTCACCACTATTAACACACAATGGAGCGATGTGAAGAAGCAGGACGCTGGACAACACCACTGACTCCCAGCCTGCTGGAAACAACGTGCGCATGGAGCTCATCATGACACGAACTGTCTTCCAAAACACTTCAGATGAACCAGGTGGATCTTCTATTTAAGATATAGTCACACGGAAGAAATTTGAGAGAATCCGATCAATAATCCTGGACATAAATCTGCTTAGACTGAATGTGTTACGAAGCGCGCTGCTTCATGCCAACTTCGGATGTTGGTTGAGATTCAGGCCACCCTTCAGCGTGGACCCGTCATCTCTTATCCAACTCCAACAAGATGCCAAGACAGTTAAATGCGTCTCATTAGTAATTAGAGCCAGTATCAGGCGTCCACTGAGGAAGCGGAGAGTGTCGGTGCCACAGACTACATTAGGCTAATTCCAGCGGACTCCGCCAGCGCGGAGTTTTTATAAGCCAAACTCACGGTTGATGTTAAGTCATCTGCGCATGCGCGTCTTTACAGACACAATTTCTGTCATATGTGACAGAACCACTAAAAAAAGTCAATCAGCTCAGGAGTAAATATTTAACATTTACGGCCTCTTAAGACACTTAAATATAAAATATTGACATAGAAATGGTTTCATTGTAAAAAAAATAAATAAAATAAAATAAAAAAATGTAACTGTGCCCTTTGAATTAAATGGATAGTTCACCCAAAAATTTAAGTTCTGTCATCATTTTCTCACCCTCATGTTGTTCCAAACCTGTATGAGTTGCTTTCTTATGTTGAACATAACAATATATTTTGAAGATTATTTATTTCCCTACTATGGAAGTCAATGGGAACCACCAACTGTTTGATTACCAGCAATCTTTAAAATATCTTCTTTTATGTTCAACATAAACAAGCAACTCATGCAGGTTTGGAACGACATGAAGGAGAGTAAATGATGACAGAATTTTCATTTTTGGGTGAACTGTCCCTTTAAGGTACAAAACTGATGCAGGCGGCTCCCCAGAACAAAGCGTCTGAAATTGGGTCACCCATAGACGCCCGTCCAAACATAAACGAACACTGTGTAGAGGGGAGGTACACTCCATTACTAGTTTCTTCTAAAATCAGTGCGATCTGTGGAAATTATCCTTGGTCAAAGAGGAAATTGTTTTTTTTTTGTAACGAGTATTATATAGAATTATAAATTGTATTTATGAATATGCAAAATTAGGTTTTAATTTAATATTTATAGTTTGCATATTACGTTTTAGCAATTCTTAAATTTTATTTTAGTTATATTATAGTATAAGTAAAATTATAGCATTAATAAATATTTTAAAATAACTTGTAATTTATATTTCCGTTTTTTAGGTTTTCGTAATTTTGTGCTGATGGAAAATTACTTTATCATCCGTTTATCATTCTGTTCTAGAAGCTTCTTCTGTGTCTATCTTCATGCTTATGTTGATACCATGTTTCAAAACCGGTGTCAGACAATTTTTTTTATTTCTTTTAGAAAGGGGTCCCATAAAAGGAAATGTAAACAATATGCATCACAACTGGTTAATAAGACAATATCCTGGTATAGTTTAGATAGAATATAAAAGATTGGGACTAAGGGTATTCTTTGTCACAAACTCTATAGATGCTCCGAATGATTGTTGGCCCTTTCGTAAGAATAACTCTTGTTTCTTTGATACAGTTGCTTTCAGAGCCATTATTCCACACCATATACTGTACGTTTATTTTTATTTTATTTTCCCTAACATGTGCGTTTCTCATTTTCTTTGTCATATAAGTACTACCACAAACCTTGCCAGGGTACCCTTTCTACAACAATTCTCAAAGGGACAGTTCAGCCTAAAATTATAATTACTTATTCACCTTTATGTTGCTGCACATTTGTGACTCTTCCTTAAGTCGAACACACAGGACACTATTTAAAGAAAATGTAGCTTCCTCTTTCCATATAATAAAAGTGTATTTGCTGAAAATCTTCCCTTGAAGCCTGTAGCTCGCAAATCTCATTTAAGAGCTCCACAGCTCCCTTCTCCATTTACTCTCCCTTATGGAAAATAGCTTTTCCCAAACCTTGTGCACTAGAGTGACCTGTGATCTAAGAGCTTCTTTTAAAAATTAAAGCTGTTAACAATACATCTGGAGAAGATCAAGTAATGGCACAGTCCAGTTTTCTTCATAGTTAAGAACAGTTGACTGCTGAAATACCCCACACATTAAATGAAACGCAACAGAGAAAAAGCTACTAAATTAAAAAAAAATACAAAAGTAGTAGAATCCCTTTTAAAGTAAACTCTTCAATAGATGAGCTCACTCAAGAAGTTTTAACTTCATTATAAAAGATTTATTCTTACTAAAACCAATGTTTTAGCACTTGGTGGCAATACAAAAACAGATGTACAAACATTAAGTACAGACAGATATGGCAACGAAAAGCCTCAAATCTGACCCTTATATGCCAGCATCAATGTTTAAAAAAATATTAAATATACACAGAAGAAGTGCTATTGTAAAGCTGAATGTGGATAATGATGTCATCTAACTGAGTTTGGGTCGTAAGGCGTTGAAGACGTTGCATGGGTGCGGCCCCATCGCCTGTGAGGACGGTGGAGTTTGGTCTGAGTTGAAAAAAATTAAAAAGAAGCTGGATTCAAAAAGTTTGATCAGCATTTCAGTTGAGGCATGTGTTACTCACACATGCCATTGGGAGCACCAGAGTGCCGAGCACCCACGATCTCTCCAGTACCAGCACTGACCGCAGAACGACCTAAGGAGGGAACAGAAACCAGCGATATTAAGTGTGTCAGTGTAATATCAGTGTGCATGAGACCAAAGCACTGACTGTGATTTATAGGAGAGTGTACCGTGGTGAAGAGGGTTGTATGCTGTACTACTGCTGCTAGGTGTAGCTCCTGCTGGTTGCTGATGTTCTACATTCTGCCGTGCCTTCATCTCGGCATATTTCACCTGCTCCAGGTGGAAGTTCTGCCTCTCTGACAATAACTGCTGTCTCTGCTGCTCCAGCTACAACAGAAAGATATCAAATGAAGTTCAAACACCCTGAAATCTTCACATTAAAAATGCAGTTAGCAGTTTGCAAGATCTTTCTTGGTTTAAATAAAGACAAAATTAAACAATAGAGGTTTAGAACAACATGAGGGTGAGTAAACAATAACGCTTTCATTTTTTGGTGAACTATCCCTTTAAAAGATTACGAAAACTCGAACTCTAACTCGAACTCACAGCCTCTTTTTCTCGATCCATAATGGTCTCCAGCTCTTCAAAGTGTCTCAGTTTGATCTCCAACTTTTTCATCTGAGTCTCAACCAGCAGAGCCACCAGAGATTTGATTTTCCTCTCTTCTACTGCAGCCAAGTGCTAGAGGGAAATAAGAGGAAGAAAGAGAAGAGTACGTTCAGATAAATCACTATTTTTTACACTATTAATGGTCACGGGAGCGGGTACAAGGAAAGAGGTTTGACATCCACCTTTGCTTTGGTAGCTGCGGAGGCCAGTGCTGCAGCAGCAGCTGTGGCAATGTTTCCCTCCACCCTCCTCTTCATCACCTCCCCGTCCCCTTGGGTGAGACCCATGTCAAAACTCTCCTCTGGATAGATGAAGAAATACAGTAGGGATTGCACAACTACTTTTTTTACCTGTTTTATAGAAAATAGTATACATTGTGAGAAACAAAGATTATATATAAGCATATAAAGTCCCTGTCATAAATAAGTGCTACAGCCGGATTCAAGTTTTTGTAATTACATATATAGGTTTTTATACAAAAGCTTAAGGCACGGTGTATGGAGAAAATGCTAGGAAATCCGGGCATCACATGCATACAGAAAATAACAAATTCCTTTCAAACGTAGTCTGAATAGTATAGTAGTATACTATTTTGCCCACAGCTTTGGTGTACCTGAGCGGTCACACCAACTGCAACTAACAATAAATATTTAACAATATAGCAGCACTGTGTTAAATCAAGATGAATCAATGCAGAAGATTTAATATGCAGAGCATCTGTGATTCTCTGACCTGCTGTGCTCTCTCCTTCACTCTCTTCTTTCTCCTCGTTCTTCACACGCTCTCCCTCTCCCAAGATGCTGTCACCCTCAAGCTACAACAGAAAGCACAGACTCAGTGACAATCACACTTTGCTTGTTAAGATTTGTGAATGAAGAACATGAAATATGAGAATGGATGATTATTTGTGTCTGAAGAAGGTTCTCATACCTTTTCATGCGGTTCATATTCAGTGTTCATTGTTTCTATACCACTCATATCTAAAAAAAAACAATATATATATATATATAAAAAAACTATGTATTTATCATAATTCCAATATTTATCATAAAAGTTATTATATAAAATTATGTGTACAAAGGCTATATAAGACATTGATTCAATGACATTCAACATTCTGAAACTTTTCTTTGACTTACTGCCCTCCTCTGGATGTTTCAACTATGACCATTCCAATTATTCTTTAATGAATCTCAAAAGTTTAAATGTACTATTCAACAGTTTGGGACAGTAAGCCTTTTTTAATGTTTATGAAATAATTATTGTATGCTCACCAAGGCTGCATTTATTGGGAAATATGTGAAATATTATGAAAATTTACAATAAATGATCTCTTTTAATATATTTTACATGATCCTTAAAAAAATCTATCTAATATGCTGATTTTGGTTGACTGTTGCAGGTTAAAATGTTTGTGGAAAGCATGATAATTTTTTTTTTCAGGATTCTTGATATATATAACCTTCAAAAGAACAGCATTTATTTGAAATAGAATTCTCTTGTAACATAAATGTCAGCTTGGGTCAGCTTGCTGAATGTATTAATTTCTTTAAAAAAATAAATTAATGTCTGTTAATTTGTTAAGCTAGGGGTTTTGTTTTTTAAGCTATTTTTGTGCGCAAAGAGAAGAAAAATAACAACTTTCTTCAACAATTCTTCTCCTCATCCCGTTTGCCATGCTGCCACTGTGGAGATTAAGTTTTAACCACTGACGTCTCATGGACTATTTTAATGACGACTTTGCTTCGTTTCTGTCCCTTGATCATGGTAGTACCCCTGCTGTCTATGGAGGGTCAGAAAGCTCTTGAAATTCATCAACAATATCTTAATTTGTGTTCTGAAGAGGTCTTACAGGTTTGAAACGACATGAGGGTGAGTAATTAAAGACAATTTTCATTTTTGTGCGAACTATCCCTTTAACATGCATTTAAAAAGTGAATTCAAAGGGATTTATAAAATCTTGCCACTATATAAATCACAAAAACATCACATATACAAAAAAGTGAGATGAGTACCAGTCTTTTCTGAATGGTCAGGATCAAGTTCCGCAATGCTGCCCGTTTGGAGTGTAAAGGCCGGATCTAAATTATGCCCAAATGGCTGTGTTTTGTGAAAGCTGGCACTGAATATCTTTGGTGGGGCCTCTTCTCTTGCTCTTGAGAATTCCTCTGAAAGACAGTTCAAACATTACATACATATTTTCTCTTACTACACAAATCTTTAAATCAACACACACACACACACACACACACACACTAACTCTTACCTAAAGCTGCCTTGGCGGCTGCAGAGGCCACTCGAGGGTCGACCACAGATGCAAGAAAAGCAACCGTGCTCATTACAGGGTTTCCTGACTGGCTGAAAGGGACAGGCTGATAGGCCAGAGGACCCATTGAGGCTTCAGAGTTCTCTAGGTATGGGTCCTCTATGGGCAACCGTAAGAAGTGAAGAATACAGTCGTCCTGTGTGCGACTGCCCACATGCTCTGACACCTTATTCCAGTCATCTTTATACATCTCCAAAGCCTAAAAAGAAAGACATGGAATACAAAAACAACAAATAATCACTCCTACTTTCAGGCAAAGAACCCTTCAGGATAGAGAGATGGAGCAGATACTTAATTTTACATACTGTATAAAATTAAGTGTTGCATTTTAAACCATTTTAAATCATTACTACATAAAATGTAGGTCATTATATAATCATTATTGTGATATATGTACAGGCCCATATACTTTTCATTTTCTACACTACATTTTCTATTTTTACATTTTCATCTAAAAATTACAAAACATTACAATACAAAATAAATTTTAATGTAGGCTAGACAATTAAATTTTTTTTATCTGGATTCTCAACTTTTGAGGCAAAAAAATTTCGTCATCATTGTTTGCTTGATAAAAAAAATAAAATAAATAATAATAACTGTCAACCCCTGCAGTAACACTGCTGAAGGCTCCGGAGTACTAAAGCTTTTAAAATCTTCTTGACTGTTTAACTGGCTTACCTCCAAAAGTAAGAGTGTTTCCTGTTCTGTCCATTCTCTCCCTGCACTTGCACCTTTACTCTAAAAGAAGAAGAAAGAAAGAAAGAAAGAAAGAAAGAAAGAAAGAAAGAAAGAAAGAAAGAAAAAGAAAAGCAGGCACACAGTTTTCAGGTGCTGAATCTCAAACGTATAAATATATTCTAAAATGTTTTGGTAAAACACTGCTCAAATGATGAATGCTTCAAACAATGCTTGTGGTTTTTACCTTTGGATGTTTCTTAGCATAAATATCAGTCCGCAGACCAAAATTCTGCAGGTCAGATGGTTTTTCTCTCAGTTTTTCTGGGAAATGCAACATATGCTGAGAAGCTGAAACCTTCGAACATACAAAAGAAATGTAATTAATTACAATATTTTATAATGATCACTGAAATGTATCATTTTTGCAGGCAACTGATTGTTTTCAACTCAAATCAATATTTCATGTGCCTTTATTTGACATGGTAAGTAGGCAAGATATAAAAGAGGAAAGGCTCAGTCTTGTGACATGAACAGCTGACCGTAATCTAAGAACTGATCATTTAAAGCACAGATTTAGTGTTTGGCACTACTGCATTACCTGTAAGGGTCTGTGCTGTAGTGGGACGAGTCCAGACGGTGAGTCTGTAAGAACATTAAAGTGTGGTGTTGGGGGCGGACCCATGGGGAGGGGTCGACTTTCTGCATCTACCTGGTAGTTGATCAACCCCCACTGCTCCAAAAATGAATGAACCCTAAAATGCACACAAGCCGGTTTATAAATGAATTACAGATTATTTAAGAACCGGTGTCAAATTAAGTGGGTACAAGTGAATATACACACCTTATAAGTGCACACACATCTCCTGTCAGGTTTCGTCTACAGGAGGATGAGGTTAAATACTCCTGAGGGTTTAGCCGGTATGTATCAATCATGAAGTTGCGGTATGCCAGATATCTACAAACAAGATATGAACATGTTTATGTAGAGTTCAGGATGATGAACCTGATACAAATAGTATTTGCATAAACACTGACTTACATTTCTGGTGTTTTGGACTTATTCTTGCCATTGAAGAACTCAGGCAGAGCTTGTCTCTCTATCTGATGAATACTAATGCACAAAAATAAAAAAGCACTATTATTCCTCATAAAAAATAATGAGTAAGAATAGTAAATGCCCGTTTATGTTCAGGGCACTATGCTTCAATTCTGACATCTATGTACCACAAAACTGAGAATGTGAGTTGGAGTAATCTGGACACTTGTACAGTTAAACCCTCACCAGTTGTAGTCGAACCAGGAGGAATAGGTGGGCACAATGATGTGATGCATTTGCTCTGTGACACTCTCCTCCCCCTCCATCCCACGGCTGAACTCCCTCTGCTCCTCCTCATCCTACACACACAATAGGTCAGAACTTAAATATTTAAAGCACATGGTAGATATTGTGAGCTAGAGTTCCTTTAAACTAGGGCTTGACTATAACTGGGTTCTGGATGTAGATTTTGTATTAGCTGGACAGAAGAAACCATGACAGACGATCTAGAATAGAATTTAGAGCAATGTTGCAGTATTCTATCCTTTTGCTCTTTTCATGGAAGGCATTCTTGGAAGGTTTTGGTCATGCACTTGGTCTAAAGTTTTTTGGGATTTAAAACATATAATTTTGTTAAGCTAGACTGACTTACTCTGACACCTGAAAGCAGGTCCTCTTCCTGGTCATCTGAGAGAAACACAAAGATATTCAGGGTTACTACTGAAATACAAACAGATCGTGATTCACCGAATAGTAAATTACACAAACAAACTTACCTAAATCAGCCATAATGCCTCCTTTGACTGGAGTGTTTTCACTGTCTTTTTTCAGGTTCACTGTAGCAAATGATAATAAGAATAAATAACATGTAACACTCTTAACATTAACATAAGCCCTTAACACAGAAGAAGAAAAAAGAAACTTACCATTTTTCGGCAGAATGACCTCCTCCATGTTAAGGACAGGTGTGGGATCTTCCATGTCTTTAGTGAGGTCTTCCTCTGGCTCCGCTTCCTCTGGCTGACCACGCCTCTTATACACACCTGAGCTATTGGATTACACAAAATTAAATGAGTTATTGCAATTGTGTCTCAATGTACAAAGAATTTGATCCACTCTTTCAGAGAAAAAAAACTACAGTGATTTCCAAAATGAACCTTTCCTGCACTGGTAACAAAATAGGTCACATTCCAGTGAACAAAAAAGTAGATTTAACCTTTTCTTTCCTCCTTTCTTTTTAGACTCAGAAGAAGGTGGAGACGGGGAGCGTCGCCGCTTATTTCCAGGTTTCTGTTCCTTTTATAAGAGAAAAATAAATAAATATGTATATATATTTAAAAATACAAACAAAGCGCCATACCAACAGCAACTACAAACTAATTTTAAAAAATTAATGAAATTAGATAAACATACCTCTGTGCTTTGGTAGATACGCCGTCTGAAACTCATAGTATTCCCATTCTCATCGATCTCATAATCTTCCTCATTCATCCACTCATTATATGTGTCTGTGTCGAGAACCCATTTAGCATGAACCTGAGAAAAGAAACATTGAAGTAGATATTCTTACTTTATTATCACTTCAATATAAAAGCCTATCTCAATATTTAATATTTCGAATCACTGGAACCCAACACAAGGGACAAAACAACATGCAAAGATTTGTGTGGGGAACTCAGGGTATTAAGGCTAAAATGATTTTTTTCACCTTCCGGCACCTGTCTGGGTTGGGAGGTTCCTCTACTTCTCCATCTACATCACTTGCTGATATAAGGGAGTCATAACTGAAAAAATAAAGTATAAAAGCATAAGCTGTGTACAGAGCAAAATGTAGCATTTACTAATCCAAACATTTTGTGCAAATGTGCAAATGTGGGTGTGATGTTTTCTCTACCTGTCTGGACACATGCCCCAATGAACCATCACTTGCCGATCCAATCGCATTACTGGTCTAAGCCATTCTTCTGGAGAAGACCAAACAGTGAACATTTAACACACAGATGTGAACTTTTCCACAAATATAGGAGCGGACTGAAAAGATACATGAAATTAAAACACACCTTGATCTGCAGTGGAGGGGGATGGGTATATTTGGTGGGAGGCTTGTGACTTCTCCTCTGTCACTGTGCCCTGAAAATGCAAGCAAAAAAGTTGTGTATATATACTAATCGATAATGTAATCAATAAGTAATCAACTAGTTTACAGAGAAAACAGTTTTATTTCACTAATTAATTTTACTTTACAGTAAACCGGATTATTAACAGGTTTTCAGGATTTTTAACATTTCACATTTCACATTTTTAAATTGTGTTTTTATTAATGAATATTCTTTATTTATTCTCAAATAAAAAGCATTGGATGAAATTAGCTCAGAAATACTTTTTAAGAAATACAATTTAATATCTTTTTAATTTGTTTGAGTACTTGACTACAAAATCCCTCTAAATTCCCATCTGAAGGGTCTAGTGTGTATTGGATATGTTTCCCCATTTCTTTGGTTTCTTTTATAATTCCACTTACCTGGTGTCGCTCAACAATGTCTTTGAGTTTAAGAGCTTGCTTCTGCTCAAGATCAGGAGACAGGTACACCACAGGTCTGCTTAATAAGTTATTCTAGCACAAACAAAACACAGGTCAGATACTGCACCATTCATACACCTGCTTAAGATCTTTGTCTTCACACAACAGCCAAGCACAAATACCTGTGTCAGAGTTTTCTCCACAGATATGAACATCTCCACATTGCGATCCATTCTGGATGGGTTCTGAAGATCAAAGCGTCTCCTTTAATGAAAAAATAAAAGAACACAGAGTTAATGAAATAAGTTTGACATCACAAATTATCATTTACATTTACTGTAAGCAGCAGGCTGTATGGTGACCAAAATCTTACATCATGGTATAAGCAACTTTAAAATCATTAATATATACACTATAATCATTTAAAAGACTGAGGTCAGTAAAGTTATTTATTCAGCAAGGATGCATTAAATTGATCAAAAGTGGCAGTAAAGACATTTACAGTGCTACAAAAGATTTGCTGTTCTTTACAACTTCCTATTCATCCATTTAATTTCCACAAAAATATTAAGAAGCGTATCTCTTTTCAACATTTATAATAATAAGAAATGTTTCTTGAGCAGCAAATCGGCATATTAGAATGATTTCACTGAAAAATGGAGTGATGACTGCTGAAAATTCAGGAACAAATTTAATTTTAAAATAACATCACTAGAAAGAGTTATTTGAAATTATAATTATATTGCAGTAATATTTAAAGGTGCTGTACAGTGGTGTGAAAAAAGGGTTGGCCCCCTTCCTGATTTCTTTTGTTTTTTTGCATGTTTGTCACACTTTAATGTTTCAGATCAAACAAATTTAAATATTATTAAAAGATAACACAAGTGAATACAACATGCAGTTTTTAAATCAAGGTTTTTATTATTAAGGGAAAACAAAATCCAAAACGACATGGCCCTGTGTGAAAAAGTGTTTTCCCCCTAAACCTAATAACTGGTTGGGCCACCCTTATGCAATCAAGCATTTGCGATAACTTGCAATGAGTCTGTTATAGCGCTATGAAGAAATTTTATTGCAAGTGAGCAAGTGAGGCCCGCAGTTCTTTGGATGTTGTTGTGGGGTCTTTTGTGACCTATTGGATGAGTCATCACAGTGCTCTTGGAGTAATTTTGGTCGGCTGGCCATTCCTGGGAAGGTTCTCCACTGTTCCATGTTTTTGCCATTTGTGAATAATAGCTCTCACTGTGTTTTGCTGGAGTCCCAAAGCTTTAGAAATGGCTTTAGCCCCTTTCACACTGCAATTCCGGAAAAACACGGGTAATGTGTCCCGGCAATTGTTCCCGGGTCACTAGATTTTGCACTTTCACACTGCCAGTGATTACCCGGAATATGTGCGTGGGTTCACACACAACCCGTAAAGGTCCCGTAAAGACACGTGACATCAGCGTGTGACATGTAATGTACGAGTCGAAAACGCTAGGCACGTTAACTTTCACTGAAGCTGGTAAACGAACTACTGTATGTTAAGATTTTGACTGTACTAAAGCATAAAAATACCATAATATGTTTGCAGATATTTAAGAAACATGTTAAGTTAACATACTTGTTTATCTGAAAAACAATGCTACAGTCAGTTATTCTCCTTTGAAAATGTGTGTTCCGGCCAGGAATGTTGGTGTTTGTTTTGGTTTGTTTCGGCACGCCGGGTTGCCAGTTGGCGGAAAACATCATATTTAATTTCATTCATCGTCAAGGGCACTAGTTCCTGTTTGTGTTGTCAATCTGGCAACCTGCTTGTTAATGTAAAAAACCCTCTCCAATATTTTGAATTTGGACCTTGTTCAACCACTCTGTGTCAATCCTAAATACAGCATCTTTAACAATATAACTGTTCTTACTGAATTTTTTTGATCAGATAAACACAGCCTTAGTGACTTTCATTCGCATAGCAAAAATCTTTTGACCTGGCAGTTTAAATTCACTTTAGATATGACTGGTATCTGATATGTGTTTACATTAATTCCTGCCCATCAGTGATCACTTTACTATGCATGTAGTAGTAGGCCCTTAGGTTTTGAATGGCCATGCCATTAAAATTATTTATATAATTCATGTCATGTAGACATTACGTCATGGACAACAGTGGTCATGGATGTTTTGCAGCACAAAATCTGAATGAACGGATAAAGACCAGAAAATAAAAGCAATTTTAAAGCAAATTTGTTATTTTATCTACAGCTCGTTAGATATAGAAATCTTTAGTGAAATAAAGTAGCGCTGTAAGACTGAATGAATTTGAATGAATTTAAGTGTGTGTGAGAGAGTGACAGAAAGAGAGAGAGAGAGAAAATGCACAAGTGAGTAGCTTACTGAAGCTTATTGGTTTAATAATTGCTGAGAAAAATATTGTTGGTTTTAGTAGCGAAGCAATTGTATTTATAAATTCAAAGGGCAGGGGTTGAAAACCAGCTTCTGAAAGTAGCACAATTTCTTACATGTAAAGTTCCCACCTCAATAAATTTCAAGCACAAATACATACCAGCATTAAAACGCTCTCTTTATGGGTAGTATGTGTCACCCTCATATTAGGAGTTCTGCGGGGAATCGAATATGTGTGTTTAGACATAGGTCAGATGTCCAGATATCAGATATGTATCCAATTAAAATCCACATTTGGAAGTGGCCCATATCAGAAGGCGAAAAAAAAGCAGATCTCATGTGGATTTTTGTGTTTACACCTGTGCAACAAATTCTGATCTGTGTCAGATGTGAGCAAAAAAACCTGTTTTTTTTATTCTAGTGTAAATGCAGCCCTAACAACCCCAAACTTTGAATGGTAAAGTATAAATAAATTTGATAGACATAAACTCAAAACTTACACAACCAATCAATGATAGGTAAAAAATAAAATAAAATGGCATGTAACATTATTTAGCATTAATACAAACCAGCCCTGTTCGGTCTTGAACTTGTACACTGATCCCAGAATATGGCAGAGAGCACCACCTGGCCTTAGGTCCTGAAAACACTTTGCCTGTAGACAAAGAAACAAGTATCAAACAACTGATCACTCGTAATTATGCAAAACTAGGTTTCATGCTATGACTGATCTGGGTGTTGTGGTGATAACTCACTGGGAGTTTTGTAAACCTTGGGTTATTTGCTCGATGGCCAAATGTATCTTCCTGAAACTGCAACAGTTGGATGACCAGCCCAGACAGAGACTTGCTGGAGGGAGCATCAGGCTGTACATACTTAAGGGGAAGAAAAATCACACAACAAATTGCAAAGAGGCCTATACCCTAGTGTTTAATAGCTTTCACTACAATAGATTTAGCTATATACTGTACTGGTACTATTGAATGGTTTTCACATTCAAACAGTTTAAGACATTTAGATGCATCAAGGTATGTGTTACCTACACAGTGGGTAGTGAACAGGGATGGAATGGCATGGCACTGAGAAGGGGGGGGGGGTATCAGTCAGGTCGTGTAAACAAACACCTTTGACCACAAACCTGTTTCTGCAAAATTAAAACTGCTAGCATGCAGCTAAAATAAACATTTACCAACACCGCCTCATATGGAAACTACAAATGAGTCTTTTACTTTATACTGACTCAAAAGGTGGAATTGTGTTGTTTGACATAAACATAACTTTAACGTTACCGCTAAAATAAACACAGAATGAAGGTTGTCACTTCTGTCCTGAGACTGTATTCTCTGGAGTTAGCTGTCCATGTCTATATTTTATGAGGACATGAGTTACATTCATTAACTCTATACAGACAAAATACTACTATATAAAAGAGACTTTTGCAGTTTGAGGCGATAATAAGAATCACAAAACCACAAAAACAGCAAGACAACTAGAGCAAAAAAGCTTCAAAGAACCACCTCATATGTGGGGTCCCAGGCTATTTAGCTCGCGAACCTTTTTATAATACTTTCCAATCCAACTGCGAACCGTCTCCAAATGAGAGATTATTTCCGGGCTTTCCCAGAATTTACAGCACGGTCCACCGTCCATTCTTCGGCTCAATGAAGAGCTACAACCGGCTTGACTCGTCGTAGATCCAGCAACAGAGCCTAGCGCTTGTGTAGCCATTGTTACATGCTAATTAGCATTCGCTGCCCAGAATGACTGCAGACTCCACAGCGCCTCTAGCGGTAAGACCAAAAAAGGCGCCAACGACGCCAACTGCATACTACACACAGTACATACTGAATACTGGCTATTATTTCGCCAGATAAGTACACAAAGTAGAAGAAAACAAAAATCTGTTGGATAATTAAGTTTAGGAAGGCAAAACACTAGTACAGCAGTCATACTCAACTTTAAACATCGCTATTTAAATTTAACACTGAAATTAAACGTTATTAGTTAATCATATGGCCCGGGGGTCAATTAGAAAATATTTTTAATAGTTGCTGTATATATATATATATATATATATATATAAACAATAATTCTATTTATATTTCTTTTTAATTGCTTAATTGCTATTTTCTCCATAATTTTGCCTGTTTGCTTCATAATTGCTTTAAAAAGGTCCATAGTAGAACAAATCATGTTGTTTTTTTGTCCACTTTGATAAGAATGTCGAAATGCAGCTGCCCTTGAACACTGTTTTCATCCCAGACCTTTAGACAAGTCCTTAACTCAAATGCTAAACCGATTAGGAGCGTTATTTTTACATCTATCGTTATTTTCAACTCCACGCGCAATTAAGCTCATCACAGGGCATGTGACAAACGAAAAATGTGAACTAGTTTTTGAAATACTCCCAATTCTTTATCGAAGGTTGGGCCAGTGAATGGCGCATGCTCCGTGCGAACAGGGAGTGTTGGAGACGGCCAACAGTGCAGGGAAAGGCTAGACGGGTGAAAAGAGAAGCCCGTCTTCCTTTCGCACAGGAAAAATACGTTAACGGAGCTTCGTTGTATGTCCTCGTTTCACACCCGGCCATGCCAACGACACAGCGATGTATTATTACAGCAATCGGAATAAAATGAGCGCTAGTACAGCCGGGCCTGGAGTGGAGAGTTGCGCGGCCGGGTGTCCGCATAGCGCCAGCCGCTGCTGCGGGGGAGGAGGCTGTGGTGAGCCCGTCAGCGGTGACGGAAGCTCGGCCGCTGCGGCTACAGCCACCAGCGCTGCCCCAGTGCGGAGCTCAGACAGGGAGAGCAGCGTAGCCGAGGCCCAGGCGTTCCGCGAATGGGACGATGCCACCTCCGGCGATGCGGATGCGGCCCAGAAAATGAACGACGGGGGGGTTTTAACAAACGGCGCTGCCGATATCACACGGGAGGGAGACGAATGCGCGGATTCGGGGGAATACGGCGGAGGACGCGGGCGTTTCTGTAGACAAAGCAATGGAGCAGGCGAGGATAACACCATTAATATTGATCACAAAGGAGCTGGTTTGCGGCATATCACGAGCGCTACGACAAGAAGGCACGAGCGCAGAGCGAGCTCGAGACTGCCGCCGGTGCGCACCGCGAGAGTCCGACGCGGACACACGGCGTACGCCGAGACCGAGATAATGACAGCCGCTGCAAGGTGTGGTCACGGGAATCCCGAGCCCGCGGTCATCAAGCGCCGGGGATGCAATTTCGCCCGAGCCTCCAAAAAGGTGTGTTTCTCTGACGCCGCGGGCCGCGTTGGTTCCAATGGTGAAACTCACGGGAAGGGCTCCGCGAGCACCGCCGAGACTTTCAGGCGCACCTCCTTACGGCGTATCCTCTCTGCAAACACGATCGGGGCCCACAAAATAAATTTAGCAGCGTGCCCGCCTGATGAAAGTGCCCAGCTGCCCACATGCAGGACAGCGAAGGGGCGTGTCAGACTTTACAGGGTGCGCTCCTTTCTTTCCAGCTCTGCCAACCATAACAACGGGGTCAGCAGAAACGGTGCCCCTCACAATAGCCTCCCACCGCAACCCTCCTTCCAAGCCGAGCCCGACCTTAGTGATTGCGTAAAAAAGCCCCTGTGCGCCCTCTCCATCACTTCTTGTCAGTCTGAGAATGGGCCTCCTAACGGGACAGAGCCAGAGCCACGGAAGTGTGACGGTACAGGTGTGGGCATTGATGAACAGGGTACTGAGGGCCCCAGCACAGAGCAAATAGAGGCGGTGAGGGGTGAAGCCAAACGCAGGCAGGCAGAGCTGGAGGGTCGGACTGACCACCTCTGGAGGCGCCTGCAGGCCGTACAAGTGAAGCAGGTGGAGAAGCATGTTACACAGCAGCTGCATGGCCTATACAGGAGCCTGGGGTTGAGCTGCACCAGAAGGCCCAGTGCTGTGTCCAGAAACTCGGCCGAGCTGAGCAGGCTGGCGTGCAGCTGCAGTGAGATCCTCCGGTCTGCAGAGAGCACCTTGGACTCGGACCACACGGCCAGCAGCTCCGGTGGTGACAGCGACAGTGAGGAAGATGAGGGATTGGAGAGAGGGGGTCATCGCTTTAGACCGCTGCCAATAAAATCAATGTAAGCTTTTAACTCTATATGCTAAACCCCAGGCTAAGATCTGTTAACCCTGAGTTAAGGAATGTTTTTCTCCTTAATGAGATGCCAAAGATAAAAAAGCCCAGGTACAAGATGAAAAAAGATAACCCAAGGTTGAAGGGATCGTTCATCCAAAAATGAACATTGTGCTCATTTACTCACCCTCATGTCCTTCCAAACCTGTATGACTTACTTTTTTCTCTGACTAAAGAATATATTTTAAAGAATGTTTATAACCAAAGGTTTGGTTCCCATTGGCTTCTATTGTATAGAAAAAATACTCAACGTCAATGGGAACTGAAACTGTATGATTCTAAACATTTTTCAAAATAAATTAATTTTTAAATAATCAGAAAAAAGAAATGCATAATGAAACAAGATGAAGGTGAGTAAATGATAGCAAATTTCTTTTTTTTGGGGGGGGGGGTGATTATTGCTTTAAAAATGACCCTTTTATACTAGTTTAAAATGTTACGTGCTCAGCTTGTTTTTATATACATGCATGTACACCTACATGTACACTACACATGTAGAAAAGCTTCAGATGACTTGGTGTTGGTGTTGCCTTTTGAATCACCACTGTACTTTACAATGTACATACTGTACTGGCTGTTGATTCAAGGCTGCAACATTGAGAGGTTACAAAGTAATTTCATGCCAGGCTGTTGGGAATAAAATGGGTCAGAAGAAACTTAATTCTCATTTCTTTTAGGACCTCTAAATCTGTCCACTAGGGTTGAATAAACCATATACCTTTTCTCTTAAATTAAAGGTTCTTTATTGGCATTTATGGTTCCATGAAGGGACTTTAACTTCCATGGAAACTTACCAATGCACAAAAGATTCTTTATAGTGTAAAAGGGTTCTTAGGATTATTAATTGTTCTTCATAATAAGGAGAAGAATGGATATTTTAAAAACTAGTCGCTGGTTCTTTGGGGAACCGAAATGGTTCTTCTGTGGCACCACAACAGAAACAGCCTTTTAGAACCTTTATTTTTTTAAGAGTAATGAATGGAAGTTGCACTGGACAAAAATGGAATAAATGTAATATGTAAAAAAAAAAAAAATTTTATCACACTGTTTTATGCATATACTCAGTATATTTCTTCTCTTTCAGTGTCACCGGCAAAGAATGGCAGTGGGCGGAGAGCAGGGCGTGGCTTGGTAGCAGGTGGGTGTGGCTGCAGACTCAGGTATCAGAGCTTGAGTATCGGATCCGTGCACTGACCGAGCTATACACACATCTTCGACAGGGAAAGGTATTCTGGGTTTCCATGTGTGTATTTTCAGAGTATTATGGGTGGATGGATTCATCTGTATTTTTAATGTTTCATCCAGGTGCGGTCCACTTACTCTGTCCCTGAAATGCCCCTCAGAGCATCAAACCCCTCCCCGACGTCACACAACTGCAAGTCAGTATATGATTTAACTTGCATGCAAACACAAACTGGTAAATTTTTGGATTTTGACATTTAATGTACTATTGAACTATCCCCTAGGATGTCTTCTGGTGGTGATCCTAAAAGGAAGTGGCAGACAGAAGACACCACCACTCTGCACACAGTGCCCTGTCCACCTTCTTCTGCCGCACGGGTTCGACCGCTACTTCGGCAACGGCATCACAGACTCGTTCACCTGGAAGAATGCACAGTACTGGGGTCAAAGGTGAAGGTCTCAGATTTGACCTTGCTGCTGCTTTTCTGTAATGCAGAGTGACTTTTATTATCATTGGCTGCTCTTTATTTTGAATTATGCCTCGAAGGGAGGATCAAAAAAAAAACAGGAATCACAATGATGTTCTTGAATTTGTGTGTCTCTCTCAGGCGGTTTCGTTACAGTGCTGGTGTGAGCCACCAGCTGTGTGTGTGTTATGTGGTGGTGCTCCTCTGCGTTCCCCCTCAGAGAAGGAGAAAGGACTGTGGATGCGTCAGACCTGCCTCGATATGTCCGTTCACCCTTTCCTCTCAATGCCATCAGGTGAGATCTTTAAATTCTCAAGATTATCTGTTTTCTTTGTAAGCACATAATTGTGTATATTGAGCTTGTATTTCAACAGTACAAACTGTACAAGGCTGTTTAATGTTCCTTTTATGTTGATGTCCTTGAAGGTAACCTTAAAGTTATCCACAAAGTATATATCCACAATGCCACACTTATATATGTATATATATATATATATATATATATATATATATATTTATTTTTTATAGGGCTGGGCGATAAATCTAACAATATGATCTTGCGCATCTAGTCAGTAAATCTGGTTCCCTGATTACCGCTAAATCGCCATCACCTGCTTTTAAATGGAGCGGCATTTAATAGACAATGCTTTGAATTTCCTCCATTGCAGATTCACCCCTTGCACTGCATTGTTGGATACGCCCGCTGGCCGGGCACCATTCTCATAATTCACTACAGTGGACAGACATGTCATCGGCGTCCTCTTGGCCGGGAAGGCGGGGCCAGGGACGAGTTGGGAGAGTGAGGAGGAGACTAGTTTGTCCCCGTCCGCCCAATACACTGCCTCCTTTATTTAACACACCTGGTGGGTGAAATATATATTGTCTCTTATATAAGCACACACACATAAACTTAGTGTATACTACTAGTGTATAACCATTTAAGTATTTGGGATCAGTAAGATATTTTTGAATTGTTTTAAAGTTAATACTTTCATTCAGAGTAAAGACATTTATAGTGTTACAATTATGAAGGGTGTTCTTCTGAACTTCCTGTTCATCCAAGAATCATCCAAGAATTTGTGGAAACAGCCTTGTCGAGCATGAGAGCCATACTTAAAAAAAAAAAAAATTGCTTTTGTAGGTAGTTCTGGGTGCAGAAGCCAGAGGGGTGTGTTTATTCCCAGTTATCTTCATCCACGTGCTCCAGATTTGCCCATTTTGCCAGCAACACCCCCAACAACAGACACACCCACTCAGGTACATCTGGTTAAAAAAAGCTAAATGTCAGCAGCTCACAATTCTATGTGTTGTGTGGATACCTCCTAAATATCTCTCTTCTTCCTCAGCCTTTGAGAAGGAGAAGAGTAGAAAGCTCATTTGACATCGACAACCTGGTGATGCCTTTGGGCCTGGCTGGACTAGGAGCACGAGTACAAAGACTACAATACAAGGAAATTATCACACCAAGGTATGAATAATGCACCCTGACCTCCAAAACCACTATACTGAACATGCACGCACTCAAAAATATTACAAGAAGAATGAGCGATTACATAATGAACATTTAACTTTGATGAGTCGGACTTCCTGTGGTTTTTCTGTCAGATTGGTTTCAGCTTTGGTTTCAAGTAATTTAACATTAATTATTCAAACACAGTGCCAAGTATCCACTGTTTCCCTGTGTCCCATAGTTAATAAAGTAGTACAGGTACATTCCAAACTGAAGCCAGACTGGCAATATTAGCATAAAGTGTATTTACATTATATTATAAGGAGGCTTAAAAAATGACAACGGTGTACTAGCATACTGCAATGGGTTTCCTGTAGTGAAACTGATAACTTGAGAGCAGGATCACTGATGGCTTTATATATAAGAATACCAGATATACACAACTGCTGAGAGCGAATTATTAAAGTAACTCTCATTGTACACTACATGACTTAAAAGTACTTAAAATACAGTAATCAAAAAAAATTATTGTTTGTTGACGTGGCATTTAGACGATTTGGTATATGTGAGAATAAGAAACTGTCATGTGTGTTAATTGGGCAAGCCAGCAGCTTTTTTTGGCTGATGCTGATAGTCTTTAACTGTCTTAAACTAGTCTTAGCATGTCATTGTGTGTCTTATGTCATTTGTTTAGTTGGAGGGAGCTGGACTCTCTCTCAGGGGTCTCTAGAAACCAGGAAGGGGCACATGCCCTGTCGTTCAATTACAATAACACACAGCACCAGCCCAATGGGGAAGGACTGGACATTGAGGAGGAAGAGGTGTGTATACCTTTAACAAGGTTTCTTTTCTTATTAAGACACCTGGTATATTGTCTATTGATTTTCTTGACCATTCGATGCATAGGTGGAGGATCTCTCTGACGCTGTGTTTCTGAGCCGCCATGCAGTGTGTGAGAGCAGAGAGAGGAGTCGGTGGGGGAGCTGGGCTCGCAGACATCGCCGGGGCAGGTGAGAGAAATAGTTGCTGTGTGATGGAGAATATTTTAGAACGGGTGTCAGAATAATGTTTCTCAACAACAGGGATCGATTTGTAATTAAATATTTTCAAATGCTGCTTATTTGTTACATATGTGTTAGAGCTGACATTCCCCAACATATTAAGCCACAAGACATATTAATTCAGAAAATAAATAAATTATAAAATGACATAAAAGAAAACAACAAAAAGAATACAATATAAAAATAACATTTAAATAAATGAATGTTTAAACAAAATTAATACTTTTTATTCAACATGGATGCATTAAATTGGTCAGTTGACAGTAAAGATGTATAATATTACAAAATTTTTTGATTTTAAATAAATGCTGTTCTTTTGAACTTTCTATTCATCAAAGAATCCTAAAACATGAAGGAGGCTGCTGAAATTCAGCTCTGCCATCACATGAATAGTTTTTATTTTAAAAGAAATTAAAACAGAAAAAATAAACAATAAAATTTCACAATATTACTCTTTTACTGTATTTTTGATCAAATTCATGCAGCCTTGGTGAGCATTCTTTCAGGAACCATAAAAGAAAATCTTACAGACCCCAGATTTCTGCATTAGAAGTTAGTAGTAGATTGCATTAATGGTTAATGTCACATCACGACTTTTACATAAAATAATATCTATTTGTGTATTTGACAAATGTACATCAAGAATGTAGGTTAAAATTTACATATGTATAAAGGATAGCTTTGTACTGGAGCTTACATATACGCACCTATTTCATGCACTCTCTCGATTAATATGTGGCCATAAAACAGTGGGTAGTTTTAAAATAGTTTTAGATGAAGTATAGCATGTCAAACTGCAGGATGCTGTGGTCACTGCTTGAAATTTCATTCTCTGCTTGAATTCCTCTCTCAGATCTTCTTCCTCCTTCCATGGGGATGGGAAGAGCTCCAGGGGATTGGAGCAGACACCTGGGTCTCCAGATTCCAGGCAAAGTCATTTTGCAGAAGGAGACAGCTCGCCACGCAGCCCCTTCTGTACTGGAGCGGAGGATCCCTTTAGCCAGGCTGAGGATGAACAGCAGGTGTGTGTGTGTGAGGAAGAGGGCTTAACATTCTGTTCAACTTCATTATTGCTGTAACCATGGCAATTATTTAGATAAAAGAACATCCTGTAGTTCAAAAAAAAAGTCTGCAGTTTTCTCTTTCTCCATGATCCATTAAATCCTTGAGTCTTTTTTGGGGGGTTGTTTGTGAATCCTGAATGATATATATGCTTAATGTTCTTTACATTGATACAAACTCATATAATAAACCCTGGTGTTTTGGAGTTAAATGACCTCAGTGAATCATCATCTTCTGCATTTGCAGGCTGTGCTGCCATGGGAACGCCGGTCGTTCCCCTTGCAGGAGTCAGAACTTCAGTGGCTGCAGGAGGAGGATGAGGCGGAGCCCGACGAGGACCCGTGCACCTCCAGCGGCCGCAGCCAAAGCACAGACTCGGGCATCTCTGTGGGCAGCCTGGAGCTCTCCCCGAGGACCCCTCAACCCCCTCAGCAGCACTCAGGCACAGAGCGAGCCACCCCTCACACACTGTCCTGCACACCAGCCACCCCAACGACAGTCTCTACAGCTCAGGATTCTCCCAAACTTCCTCTTTCCTTATACTCGTCCTCTCCGTTATCATAGTGCATCATGTGTCCAGCCGTTTTTCTGCTCTAATATAAAAACAAAACCACATGTCCCAATGTCATTGACCCCTGACAACCTATTTATCTAACCACAAGCACTTTGTGTGCTCGTTCCCTGAACCCTCTGGAGCCTTACATAAACCACACAGCCTATTATTTATAATCTTCCCTCAAACCCTCAATCATTCACCCAATAACAAGTGCATCTCCACCAACAGCCCAGTTTCCCCAGTGAGCGTCTCTGGTCCTTCCTTATACATCCTTTCAACCTTTCTTCACCAGCCTGCCCCCGATACAGCTGCCGTTCAATCTGACTCTACTGTAATGAACAGATAGTGTCTGTTTTTCCTTTGTTTATTCATTTTTTTGGACCTGTCTAAAGCTTCTTCCCAGCTATGTCAGTCAGTTATTTTACTTTTTAGTTAAATCATTATGTTAAAAGATCTATGCTGTTTTCACAGATCAAGAAACAAAAGGGCGAGCCCAAATTGCAAGCTCTTGGTTATTGATCTCCATACAAAGGCACTACATATTCCCCTTATTTTCTGTGATTTAGTTACCTTATTCATGTGTTGTGTTGTATGTATTCCTTAGAGATGTATGCGTACTGCCATAGAATCATAGCATTTAAAGTCAGTTACATCCTCTCTGGATACTGCCTGTGTCTTTCATCCTTCCTTTTGAGCTCAACACAAGAAGTATATTTTGATTTCCATACGACATGCTATGTGTGTGCCTGTGTGTGTATATTATGTTAAAGGAAGAGTGTTAGTTCTTGTTGATCAGAGAGAATGTATGTGTGTGTGTGTGTGTGTGTGTGTGTGATTTAGACAGGTCTGCTGTACTGCTGCATTAGGGGGCAGCGTTGGTGAATAAAACATCATTTTGTAGGAACACAACAAAACATGAGAAGATAGAAGTAAATGGAAGTTCTATTTGAGGCGCACATGATGCTCTCAGTGCAAAGACATAATAAAAGGAATTAAAACATAAATGAGAACTATTTGTGCTTGATGCTTATTTACTTTATTCATTTATTATTTATGTTGCCATATGGAAGCACATTTCAGGCACATAACATGAAAATCATGCTTTGGTAAATCATAATTATAAGATAAAAGTAAATGTAGGTTTTTCATACTTACAATTTAGTCATATCTAATACTTTTTATGTCAGTTTTGATTTTTCTCAGTTATGATTTAGTAGCCTATGCATATTTAAGATTGATCAAAAAGCATGTTTTTTATTATTTTATTTTTCGTCTAAAATGGACTTTCATAATACTGCCTAATTTGTCCTAAAGGGATAATATTATTTCATCATATAAAATAAGTCAGTGTTGATATTGCACAGAGGGACAACAGCGCCCTCTTTCCGGTGGTCATTGAGAATATCAAGTTCAATAGGTGGCGCTAATGTGCTAAAACAGTCATGTCACGCCCAAATAACGCACCACGAGATGGATATAGAGGAAGTAAATACATCACATGTGACAACATAACTGGTGAGTAAAACATCTCGGTTACGTATGTAACCTTGGTTCCCTGAATAGGGAACGAGATGCTGCGGTGACGTCACCACGTATGGGAACACCTTCGGTGTGACAAATGTCTGAAGCCCTATACCATCCCGCCAATCCTATTGGCCAAATAGCGCGTGGCACCGCCCATGCATGCGTACGCATATATATACCAGGTGCCGCGCGCCATTTACCTCAGATTTCATGAATGAACAAGAAGAAGAAAGCTATCAAGGTATGGCACGGCCAGAACCGCAGCATCTCGTTCCCTATTCAGGGAACCAAGGTTATATACGTAACCGAGATGTTCCCTTTCATAGGTCACTTCGATGCTGCGGTGACGTCACCACGTATGGGAACGCTATACCATAACGCCTGACGTACCTGATAGCTTGGATCCAAGGAAGCATCTGCTCAAGCGGAGAGAACCCGGGAGCCAGGAGCCATCCTCACATCCAGACTGTACCTGATAAAAGTGCTCAGTGAGGACCAGCCTGCCGCAGCACAAATATCATCCATAGAGGATCCACTAAGAAAGGCTTGAGAAGAAGCCACTGCTCTCGTGGAATGACCTTTTACTCCTAAGGGCAAAGCGAGCCCGTGCGCCTCATAGGCCAAGGATATAGCCTCCACCAGCCAATGGGACATGCGCTGTTTCGTAACTGCATGGCCTTTATTCTTATGTCCAAAACAGACAAACAGCTGGTCAGACTTACGCCATGGGGCAGTACGATCCACATAAGTCTTTAACGCTCTCACAGGGCAAAGACTTAGATCCCCAGACTCCGCCACAGCAGGGGAAAAAGCCTCCAGGACCACCTGCTGAAAACGAAAGGGATTAGACGCGACCTTAGGAACATAATTAGGCCTAGGTCGCAACAACACTTTCACAGAGCCCGGTGCAAACTCCATGCACGAGGGTGAGACAGAGAAAGCCTGCAAATCCCCAACTCTATATGAATATGAAAGTATGCATCCTTCAGATCGATCGTGACAAACCAGTCGTTTGGTTGAATCTGAGACAAAATAGACTTTACCGTCAACATCTTGAATTTGCTCGGCCTGAGTGCAAGATTCAGACGGCATAAATCCAGAATGGGTCGTAATCCGCCATCTTTTTTTGGTACCACAAAATAACGGCTGTAAAACCCTGACTCCATCTGAGAGGGGTGTACTTCTTCTATAGCCCCTTTGCTCAGTAGAGCTGACATCTCCTGTCTCAGCACCGCTATATCCATCGGTTTCACCACCGTGGAGAGAATTCCGCGCAAAGGGGGTGGGCCTTTCCGAAACTGAATGGTGTATCCGTGACAAATTGTGCGTAACACCCATTGAGAAATGCCGGGCAAGCGTTCCCACGCAGCCCGAAACAATATTAGCGGTCTCAAAATGTCAGTTTCCTGCAACGATGTCGCACACATAGAAATGTCCGGGCACGAAAAACTCACGGTGTTTGTGCACAGGGGAAGTATATGCATAGTAGTCGTTGCATCCCGTTGTGCGTAATCCTGAAACGTGTCCACGGCAAGATTTAGGCCAACAGATTGAGCATCGGGCTCTGCCGCTAGCGAAATAGCGGCGGCTGTGCGAGCCGTCATGACGGGCCGTTCGAGAAAGACCCTTTGAAGCGCCCCTCGAGCTCTGAAAACTGGATCGTGCAGAGTGTCTGAGGGAGCGTTTGGCGTTACAGTTCACTCCAATGCTGTTCGAGGCGCTGTTTGCGGTGAAACAGTCAGGGTTTGAGCGTGGGGACTGCAATGAGAGTGTTGGATGCGCGAAAGCGGTCCAACAGCGCTCTCTAGCGGAGGCCACAGTCCCTGGCAGGCAGCAAAAAGATCAGGAGCTGCTGTTCGGTGCCCGAGAACGAGAGGTATTGGCCGTCGAACTCAGGTTCAACCTTTTTCGTTGGCGTTGTTGAGCCGGTGGAACAACCCTAGGGCCCCAATCCTTGCGAGGGGGCGCCATAGGTGAAGGCTCCTCCCAGTTGCCCGCCTTAGTTCCTTAACCGCCTCAGGTGTAATACCCTCCCCTTCATCCAATCCTTTTAACAGCTCCGCTTGGTAGGCCTGAAGGACCGCCATAGAATGGAGCGAAGCAGCCGCTTGGCCAGCGGCCATGTAGGATTTCCCCACTAAACTGGACGTGACACGACACGCCTTCGAGGGAAGGAGGGGGCGAGACTTCCACGCCGCGGCCGAATTAGGCGCAAGGTGCTCGGCGAGAGTCTCTTCCACCGGCGGTATCGCTGCATAGCCATGGTCCGCCATATCGGAAATGGTGGCGAAATCCGCAGCCGCAGCGTTCGTGATCCGCGCCGAAAACGGCTGTTTCCAGGACCTCGAAACCTCCAGGTGGAGATCCGGGAAAAGGGTAAAGGCCTCCGGGGCTGCGCAGGTGTCCGACTAGTCAAGAAACGGTCGTCCAGCTTCGAAGAAGGTTGGGCCTCGGCCTTCTCAACCTCCCATTCCAGCCCCAATGTACCCACTGCACGGGAAACCACTTCCAACAGCTCACTGTAGGAGGGGGAAACACGCCTCTCCTGTCCACTAGGAGGGAGAGGGCTTGTGTCGGCTGCGAAGTCCTCAGACCCCGAGGCCGCAGTGGATAGAACGTCGTCATCATGGCGGTCACAACCGAAGGAGATGGCGCTACATTCCTCCGGTGTGGGCCGTAAATCCTCACAGGAAAAGACGACAGGCTCAATAAAAGTTTTTCTCTGCATTAGGGTAGGGGAGAGCGAGCGATGTGGAGAATAATCCAGCGCTGAGCTGTCCTCAAAATCCATGTCACACGTGTCACCCCAAGCTATCACCTCGTGCGGTGCCTCGGCAGTTGCAGAAGTGATGTGGCGGGGGTTAGACACGGCGACATCGGAGAACACATCTACCCTAGAGCGCAGCACTCTGAGCCACAGGCCATCGCAATGGGGGCATGAAGAAAGGCCGCTAAGCGCCGCCTGTGCGTGGTGCAAGCCTAGGCAAACTACGCACCTGTCATGAGTGTCCCCCTTTACGATGTACCTAGTACACGGGTCTTTGCACATTTTGAAACTCATCGCGTCCGCGGAGAGGAGTATACTGCTCGTTGATGATCGCTGTGAACGCGAGACAATAGGGCACAGAAGATTCGCTTCGTACTGAAGGAATGAAATCTGAGGTAAATGGCGCACGGCACCAGGTATATATATGCGTACGCATGCATGGGCGGTGCCACGCGCTATTTGGCCAATAGGATTGGCGGGATGGTATAGGGCTTCAGACATTTGTCACACCGAAGGTGTTCCCATACGTGGTGACGTCACCGCAGCATCGAAGTGACCTATGAAAGGGAACAAGAAAGATATGTTTGTTTACAATTCACTATTGGAAAAAAACCCAACAACAACAGCTCATATGCTTTTTAGTTACACTGGTGCTGGTTTTATAAAATAGACAGCACTGTTACTAGTTTATGTATAACTTGCAGCCACTCCGCAAAATAATATAAATATCTGAATATCTCTGAACACATCAAGTGAAAGAATATCCATTAAAAATAAATACAATATTGCCACCATGAACCTCTCCAAACGTACTGAAAGCATATTATTTGATGAGGTTAAGCATGTTACAAAAATATATGATAGTTGTTGCAAAGCGTTAAAGGGATAGTTCACCCAAAAAAGAAAATTTATGTTATTAATGACTCACCCTCATGTCGTTCCAAACCCGTAAGACCTCCGTTCATCTTCGGAACACAGTTTTAGATATTTTAGATTTAGTCCGAGAGCTCTCAGTCCCTCCATTGAAGCTGTGTGTACGGTCTACTGTCCATGTCCAGAAAGGTGAGAAAAACATAATCAAAGTAGTCCATGTGACATCAGAGGGTCAGTTAGAATTTTTTGAAGCATCGAAAATACATTTTGGTCCAAAAATAGCAAAAACTACGACTTTATCCAGCATTGTCTTCTCTTCCGTGTCTGTTGTGAGTGAGTTCAAAACACTGCAGTTTTGTGATATCCGGTTCGCGAACGAATCACTCGATGTAACCGGATCTTTTTGAACCAGTTCACCAAATCAAACTGAATCGTTTGAAACGGTTCGCGTCTCCAACAAGCATTAATCCACAAATGACTTAAGCTGTTAACTTTTTTAATGTGGCTGACACTCCCTCTGAGTTCAAACAAACCAATATCCCGGAGTAATTCATTTACTCAAACAGTACACTGACTGAACTGCTGCGAAGAGGGAACTGAAGATGAACACCGAGCCGAGCCAGATAACGAACGAAAGATTGAAGCCTTCGGTTTATCCAAGCTCATAACATTAGCACAGAATCAGTTCAGAATCAATCATCAAAAGAATCAGTTCGGTTCAGATGCTCTGTGTGTCAGTCTGCTTCACACTGAATCACACATGCGCAGTTATCATCAGCTATTCGGTTCTCGAATCGGACGCATCTGACAGAAACGGTTTTTGACTTGAGAACTAGTCAGTCTGTTGTTCTTTATCTGGCTCGGCTCGTTGTTCCTCTTCAGTTCTCTCTTCACAGCAGTTCAGTCAGTGTACTGTTTGAGCAGGGGCGTCATACATTCATGATTTTTGAGGGGGCACATTTTGGGGTGGGGGGGGGGGGTCGGGGGTATAAGTCATTCTACGAAAGCACTGTATAACTGATATAGGCTTTTTTTTTTTTTTTTTTTTTTTTATTCAAAACAATTCCAAACATGCTTAATATATCAGGAAATATCTCGTTTCTCAAATATGTGTAGGTAAACGCGTTTTGCACCTTTATAGATTGTTATTTGATCAATATATGGAAATGTAGTGTAATCTATTAACTACACATAAAAACCTGACTTTTTACTTAAGTGCCATATCATGCCATAAAATATTTTTAATACGACTGAATTTGCATTTAATGTAAATTTTAATAGAAATTTTTTAATGTAAATTTTGGGAAGTCGTGGCCTAATGGTTAAAGAGTCGGACTCCCAATCGAAAGGTTGTGAGTTCGAGTCCCGGGCCGTAGGAATTGTGGGTGGGGGGAGTGCATGTACAGTTCTCTCTCCACCTTCAATACCACGACTTAGGTGCCCTTGAGCAAGGCATCGAACCCCCAACTGCTCCCCGGGCGCCGCAGCATAAATGGCTGCCCACTGCTCCGGGTGTGTGCTCACAGTGTGTGTGTGTGTGTGTGTGTTCACTGCACTGTGTGTGTGCACTTCGGATGGGTTAAATGCAGAGCACAAATTCTGAGTATGGGTCACCATACTTGGCTGAATGTCACTTCACTAATTCACTAATAACAATATTGTAAGATACTTATTTTAACACTTACATTTTACAGAGAGTAAAGAACATTAACACTATCAAAAAACATTTTCATTCAGTCTAGCCAGAGTTCAGGCACTCTCAAAAACTCCCATTAAAATCACTGAAGCACTTTACATTATGAAACGAATATCTTACTTACATTCGTACACACATCTGCACTTTTTGTTGTTTCTGATGAGAGAATTCGCTAAATAATTCAGTCAGCGAGCAAGTGAACAGAACACCGCGTTTCAGTGATGACTCTTCTAGACGTCTCTGATTGGCCATTGCATCCATAAGTGCAACAGAATAGTTTCTGATTGGTTATCATGAAGCGTTGTACGAACGCGTCTGTCTCTGGCTCAGCGCCAGCCAGCGAATGCAGATTTGAATTTAGCAGCTGATGCTGTGCACTGAACGATCTAATCACACCGCTGTGATTGTATCAAATATATAAAAAATATTATTCTGCAATTTTTTTTTTTTCGTTTGGAAGCTGCATTTAAAATCCACTTGGCTCAGAAATCTGAGGGGGCACGTGCCCCCTCACTTCGAATGGGCACGACGCCTCTGTGTTTGAGTACATTAATTACTCCGGGATATTGGTTTGTTTGAACTCAGAGGGAGTGTCAGGCACATTAAAAAAAGTTAAGCTTAAGTCATTTGTGGATTAATGCTTATTGGAGACGCGAACCGGTTCGAATGATTCAGTTCGATTTGGTGAACTTGTTCAAGAAGATCCGGTTACATCGAATGATTCGTTCGCGAACCGGATATCACTACACTGCAGAGTTTTGAACTCACTCACAACAGACACGGAAGAGAAGACAATGTTGAATAAAGTCGTAGTTTTTGCTATTTTTGGACCAAAATGAATTTTCGATGCTTCAAAAAATTCTAACTGATGTCACATGGACTACTTTGAAGATGTTTTTATTACCTTTCTAACCATGGACAGTAGACCGTACACACAGTTTCAATGGAGGGACAGAGAGCTCTCGGACTAAATCTAAAATATCTTAAACTGTGTTTCGAAGATGAACGGAGGTCTACCGGGTTTGGAACGACATGAGGGTGAGTCATTAATGACATTATTTTCATTTTTCGGTGAACTAACCCTTTAACTTTTAAAAAATCACTTACAGTAAATTAAAAGTAAAATTACTTGATAATGGGCTGAAACTTAAAATGTCTGAAGTACATAAGCACAAAAAATTGTTTTACAATGTAAATGCAGATTTATTAACATCAAGGTCATTAGTATACACTGTATTTTTATTAAATTAGGGCTAAATTTATCAATCCATAATTTATCAGTCCTTAATTTATTAAAATGACCTTTTTTTCCATTATAGAGTCACGTGAAAAAGAAAGGATACTCCATTGAATTCCATGGTGTTCTGTATCAGCAGGACATAAAAAAAAACAATAATCTGGTTGTTGGCAGGTCTTAAAATTTGGAAAATAAAACCTCAGATGAACAACAACACATGGCATATCACACAGTGTCATTATTTATTTCAAAAAAATAAAGCCATTTTTTTTTTTGCGACTTTATCAGTCTCTCACATTCACATTCACATCTTTGCAACACTGCTCCAGTTTATTGAGGTTTGTGGGTATTTGTTTATGCACAGCTCTTGCCACAGCATTTCAGTCTGGATGAGGTCTGGACTTTGACTGGGCTATTGCAGCACATTGACTCTTTTCTGATTGGGATCATTGTCCTGTTGCATGACCTAATTTTGGCAATAGGTTTATATACAGAGGAGTTCATAGTCGATCCAATGACTGTGAGGTGCTCAGGTCCTGTGGCTACAATACAAGCCCAAAATCATCATCACTCCACCAGCATGTGTGACATTTGGTATGAGGTGTTTGTGCTGAAATGCTCTTTTGGCTTTCACCAGGTGCCAAACATCTGCTCTTTGGTCTTGTCTGTTCAAAGGACAGTGTTCTAGAAGTCTTATGGTTTGATCAGATGCAAGACCAGCAAACTGCCAAAACACTTATAGAGGTGCTCACACTTGCTGATGATCAGTTATTCAAAGGTATTTTTTTCAGCTTTGGCCTAGTTTTTGTTAAATAAATGAAACAGTGTGATATGTCATGTGTTGTTGTCCATTCTGAGGTTTTATTTTCCAGATTTCAAGACCAGATTATTTTTATTAAGTCCTGACCAGAAAGCCACGGAATTCAATAGGATGTTCTTTCTTTTTCATACGACTGTATATATGTTAAGGTAAATATGTCTACATTTTTCAATAGTAGGGATTGTTGGCCAAAGGACAAATTACCAGACAGTAGCTGAAGTAGGTCACATGTAATCAAGCGATTAAAAAGTAATGTTCATGCAGACTATGCCAAAATAACTGAATCTGTACGGCAGAAATGTTTATTCCAGTCTCTAACACAGTGGTTCCCAACCTTTTTCAACTTGCGGCCCACATAACCAAACAAATATGTTTGCGCGGCCCACTGCAAAAAAATTAACTGACCCTGCTATTGTTTGGTTAATAACTTAGCACTCAGAAGCTAGATTGTTAACTGTATTTATTGAATGAACTAGGGCTGTGCGATATGGACAAAAAAAACAAAACTATTGCGATTTCTTTGATCAATTTAGAGATTTCGATTTTAATCACAATTTTGACACACACATATATGCTTTACAGTCATAAATGCATTCAGGATTATTTTGAAACATATTTCCAAAAGTAAACCAATTAGAGCTTTATCAAAGAGTTGTGAGGTCTCTAGAACAGACATAAGTCAAAATAATCGGTATAGTAAAGGTGTAACAAAATAGACTTACTATGGCAAAAAAAAAAAATATATTTATATATATATATAAATAAATCCCATGTCCAGGGACTTTTTTCTTTTTTGCCATGCATTGTTCATAGAGCTCATTAATTGTAGCGGTGCCTCAGGTGTTGAAATAGATTTCTTATACATTATACAGGTTCACACGTTATGTGTATGCGGTGCAGAAGCAGCAGCGAGAGCGCATTAATGTAACGCGAAAGCACATTAAAATAATGCACAAGCACGAATCTCTCCGCTCGCATGCGGATTTCCTTTGCTTTGTCACAAAACCAGACGTGCTTGCTTAGATACACGCTGATCCATTAACATGGGCTCGGAAAAAAGGCGCATCACAGACAGTGTGTGAACCTGGAGCTATGTAGGCATATGCCCACTTGCCCAGCCAGCCCCGGTCCATTCTGTTCTCGCGCTAGGCGCGCTCCCGCCCTGCATTCTAATTGGATCGGAAAGCATACTGCGGGAGGTCAGGATCGCGGAAAATTGTGCTATAAAGCCATTTAGAAATCGCGCACGCTCAAATCGTGATTTTATGACGATTTCTATTAATCGCACAGCCCTAGAATGAACTGGCAATGAACAGAAAATATCTCGGGCTGGCACCGCTCAGCAAAACGGGAAAAACCAGATCCAGGCAGAGCTCGGCAGCGGGAAGGCAGTCAGCGGAGCAAGCAGTCAGGAGGGAACATGTTAACAGCTATTGAATTTGTTGTTCTGTAGCATATGCAGCAAAAATATAGTTTATTACTTAGTTTCAGTTTAATATTTATTTTTGTTATTTAATTATATATATGAAATGATGTTATTATGTTATGACTTTACATTTTTACATATATTAGCAATATTATTATTTATTTTAATAGTAATTGGCAGCCCACCTGCAATATCACCGCGACCCACTAGGGGGCCGCGACCCACTGGTTGAAAACCACTGCTCTAACAGATCCTGTCAGAAGGTATTTGTTCTGTCTGATTGATTTGATACTCAAAACCAGTAACTAAAAATGTATCATGTCTGGTACACAAAACTGTAGCTACTAACTAAACATCTTCTGTCAGCCTGAGAGGTAACAGAGGGAAGCAGAAAATTAATTAATGATTATAAAAATTGAGCAGGGTTTGTTGAATCTTGGTTGCATATGTTTCAAGGCTCATACTTTGTCTGGACTTCATCTAATCAGCACAAAGTTTTATTATACCAGAACAAAATAATTGGAAAATTACTGCTTTACAACGTAATCATGTGGCATTTAAAACCTTGAAATGGAAACATTCTCTCATCTCTAACTGTTGATGTCCCTTGAAACCACATACTCATCAGACTAAACAACAATAAAAACACGAAAAGAGCAGGAAAAAATATCTTTAGATCCTTCAGTATGGGGCGGAATGCATCAAAATTAATTTTATTGGTTCATTACATTTCCAGTAAAAACAAGCAATAACATTCGCTGTTTTCCTTGCAGCATTTCTGTTGCATCATGGGGGTTCATGGACTTACAAGTTTCGTGGAAGGAAATCGTCAGTTCTTCACAGATATGAGACTGCGAGACTGCCGCCTTGTGATTGATGGTGTGATTGGTGTAGTTTGTGTATTTTCAATTATATTTCAACACTGGGTTGGACTAAGCACGGGGTGGAGACTATGAGACGTTTGTGTTAAGAGTTCAACAGTTTTTTGCAGCACTTTTCCTCTTTCCCGAGGATCCCACGGTTCTGTTCTCACTCTGCTTGTTCGTGAAGCCTTCATACAGGTTCTTTCAGAGCTCTGCGTACCTTTAGTTCAATGCATTTCCGAAGCTGATTCTGAAATAGCATCTCTTGCAAAACACTGGGGATGTGCAGTTCTGACTAACGACAGTGACTTCTACATCTTCAACCTCAAAGGTGGCTACCTACCTTTTTCATTCTTCCAATGGAATATCGTCAGCAGTAAGGCCACGGAACGCTACATCCCCACATGCAATTTCACCGTGAACTGCTTCTGCTCGCATTCCAACCACATAAACAAGCAGCTCCTCCCTCTATTTGCTGTTGTCAGCTGGAACGACGACACACCTGCTAAAATAACTGAGATTTTTTTTCAGCCGCATGGAGCTCAAAAGAGTAACATCCGGTCGGAAGTATGGATGTAGTTCCATTCCTCGAATCAAGGGCTTTTTGCTCTGGCTGTCTCAGTTTACCAGCCCATTAGATGCTCTGGAGGAAGTCTTGGAGATTTTGGGTGAACAACGGAAAGGAAACTTACGTACGCAGCTCTCCACAGGAATGCAGGACTACCAGCTTCCTCAGAGAAGCAGTTTGGCTCAATACTTCTCAAATCCCCAACCAGCTCTTCCAGATGTCCAGGGGTTCCCAGCAGCATTGGTTTCTCAACCCGAATGGCTTTTAAGGAGGGTTGCATCAGGTAAGCTGTCGTTCTTTGTTTTGGATGTGCTTGTACACCGGAAGGTTCTGTTAGTTGTGCAGGTTGAGAATAGTAACCTGCCTAGCAGTCATACAACCTCAATGAGTATTCGAAAGACTATCTACAGCCTTCTGCTTGAAAATGCAAGACAGGATAGTCAGACGACACAAGGAGTCAACCAGAGAGGAAGAGGAAGACAATCTCAGGGTAAAGGAGGACAACAGTGTCTCATCCCATGTGTTGATGAATATGACAGACAAGAACTGAATCTCAAGAAAAACATGGTGGAGGCTCACCGACCCAGCTGTGTGCAACAGCTTGATCTCGCAGCAATTGACAAGGTGAGAAACAATTCCTGCATCTAAATATTGTCTGCATATATATTCCTCCAATTACCTCTTGTTTTTAGGCACCTACACAAATGAGGCTGCAAGTGTTGTTGGCAACACTTGGTGTGATGGAACACGTTTTACAGCCATTATCCCCTCACCTCTGCCTTCCAGTGTACGTGACGTATTTCTGGATGAATAACTGTAAACCAAAGCCCAGTCAGCCACTAATGCAGGACATATTGTTGGGACTGGTGTACGGGGAACTCAGCTGGAGAAAGACCCATCCTAATGGTATCTCTGACCCCTTTTTTACTCAACATCTGTTGTAGGTGAAAAAAATCAATTGAGAAACTGACCTAAAATCTATTATGATATGAATGAACTTTACTTGCTTAACTTGACCTCTTCAGTTTTCAGAGCTTTAATCACCTTCTGTCATATCGTTTTGCTTTCTCTATCATATATATACATATATATATATATATATGTATATATATATATATATACATATATATATATATATACATATTCATGATTTGTTTAAAGATATTACATAAAATATATTTAAATATTCTGATTGTATTATTTTGTTATATACTGTATATACAGTGTACATATATATATATATATATATATATATATATATATAGCCAAACCCCTCATGGAAGAATAAATTCATCGTGCTTACAACTGTGACAGTGAGTGCTTATAAGGATCAACTAAATGCTGGATTTTCGCGGCATTTGTGAGTTTTCTACACTAGTCCTTTATTGTGGTGACATTTCCATGCCCCTAAACATGATGCGACACAAAACGAAGCTTGATTGGTGATGTGTGTGTGTATATATATATATATATATATATATATATATATGATTATATGTAATATATTTTTGATTATATGAGCATGCGCTTTATCTGATTTAACTTGATCAGCACCTTCTTTGTTGATCAGATTTACTAGGAATGCACATAATTGATATGTATTTTAAGTAGGTCAGGTCAACTTTATATATTATGTATATTTGTTATATCATTTTATATTGCTCTCTGTGTTTCTCAAAGGGTTTTCAGTGGTACTCTGCTATGGAAGCATATGGGTAGCAATATTCAATTTGGAATGTAATATGCAAAATGACAATGCAATATGTAAAATGGCAATGCATTTCTGTATTTACATTTATTATTCCAATACACTTTTGCAATGTTTGGTGCAAAATGAAAATGAAAATTAAATTACATACTTCACTGTTATCCAAGGAGACAGAACTATTTGCACTTTTTTTATCAGTGGGACAATATTTATACAATACTATAACCTAGAAATAATTTAACGGGGTCTCAAGTCGCAGCAGCACGAATTATGTGCCCAGCTACATCTGATTCAACTATTATGCTAATTAACAGTGAGCTGTGGTTTCAGACATTACAGTTCTTCACTCGCACTGACTCTTATTCTGTCTGAAAGAATGAAAAGACTGAGCTGAAGGTGGAGCGATTCGACCAATCAGATGAAAGCAGCGTTTCAGCTCCGCCCACAAGTGCGAATGAAATATTGAAGCCATAAACCGAAATGATCAAAACATACACGGACCAACGATTCGACCAATCAGATGAAAGCAGCGTTTCAGCTCCGCCCACAAGTGCGAATGAAATATTGAAGCCATAAACCGAAATGATCAAAACATACACGGACCAACGGACCAACGGCTTATTCCCTGTAAGCTATAATGGTGATGGCAAGAGAGTGGTGGATCAAAAAAAAAAAAGATATGTCGCATCTAGGGTACACCAGCGGGAATACTTGAAACATGTCAACTCATTTATGCCGAAATCACCTTAGCGTGTCAGTATCTGGGAAAAGACGGGAAAAAAGGAGAAACATACACGCAACAAAACTATCCCCGCGGCATTTAGACAGACATTTCCAACGGATTCAAACAGGGCAAAAGACATCACCACAGCGATTGGTAGTCTACATTTACGTTATAGCCGCGGATATGAGACCTTACTATTTACCATTGATTCTATCATCACCATTATAGCTTACAGGGAATCCAAAGTGCACCCAAACACCAGACCTGTTGGTTATTGGAGGATCTTCTATTTCTGGTCTGTTAAACGCATTAGCCATTTTGCAACGAGCCTTCAGCGCGTACTGAGTGAGCGAGCGCCTGACTCTGTAGTGGAAAACGTAGGTTTTAAGAACATGCTTAATGTAATTGAGCCCTGTTACAATATTCCTTCACGAGCCCATTTCAGACAGACCGTAATTCCTGCTTTGTTCCAAAAAACATAAGCCCTATAGAGAACCAATTGAGTAAAAACACACTCAATATAAAGTGTTATAGAGTTCCATATAAAAAGTTACATCTTTGTATTTGTTCATAACTAATATAACATTTTCATTTTTTTTTTTTTTTATAAGGAGCCGTTTTTGTTTCATACAGTATGCTGCTAAGAAAACACCATAGAAGATGGGTAAAGAATAGCTCCATCATTGTTCAATGTAAAAAAAAAAAAACATACTTTGTTAGTTTTAATAAATAAAACATTTTTTAAAAATCAAGGAAATTTATCTGCCAATTTTTTCTTTTTGCTGTATCTAAAACGTACCGAACCGAACCGTGACACCAGTGTATTGTATCGAACTGAACCGTGAATTTTGTGAACCGTTACACCCCTAAATTTTACATATTAAAACTAGTGTGTGAAATGGCAAATGAAAATTATGTAATTTAATTTTCATTTTCATTTTGCACCATACGTTGCACAAACGTATTGGAAAATGTTAATGTAAATACAGAAATGCATTGCCATTTTACATATTGCATTGTCATTTTGCATATTACATTCCAAATTGAATATTGCTACCCATATGCTTCCATACTCTGCTGCATGGTCTTGAGGCTGCAATAAGAGGGGGTCACCAGTGTGAGGCTCTGCTTACAGGGGACGCTGTTGCTTGGCAGCTCTACTCCATCCTGCTAGAGGCATTGACAGCTCCTGCAGTATCAGCAACAGCAAGCAGGGGTCGAGCGGAGGGGCAGAGACGGCCTCAGCAAACAGGGAGGGGCCAGGGGGGAGAGGACGGGGGAGTGAAGGGAGAGGGAGGGGCAATAGAGGAGGAAGGAGGGGCAACACATAGCAGAGGAACAACGTATTCAGACAGTGCTGTGGTCAACAGGTTTGCACTGTTGACCTCTGATGACTCTCAGCAGTGGTGGCCTTGAAATGCAGCAGGAAATGACAGATTAGATTGAAAGGTTAGTTCAGAAGAGTAGAGTAAAGAATAGAATGTTTTTAACTATGTTCTTATGTGGCCTCTCACTTTATAAAAGCATGATGTGGCTGAGGATGTGCCACTTCTCTGAGAGTAGCTTTTACCGACTTCATTTCAGGAAACATAAATTGTTTTGTTTACTATGAAAATGTTTTACTATGATAGCTGTTATATATGCACTAGGTTAATATGCACTGAATCTGTTTTGCAGCTACATCAAGAAAATGGTCTGTTTAATGTAGACTTTTATACTATTTAATTGAATTAACCTTTTTGAAAAAATAATGTAGAATCTGTGTAATATCTTGGGACCAATATTTTGTTGCTCCACTCCATTTTTATAAAATATTTAATTGTGTATAGTGTAATTTGCTAAGATCAAGTTTTTAATAGGACCTGAATCCTCTTTCTAATTAGGTAAAGCTTGATTATTGTGCCAATGAGACGACGTCTAATAGTGTAGTCGTAAATGAATACCAAACTACAGTGATATTATGTTTCAAAACAGCACATAATCTGGGTTCCCCGCTGTTGCTCTCTAAAGTTAACTGCAGACTGAAATTAAGTGGCAAATTATCAAGTGCAGTTTTACTGGAAAGTGTTATTGTGCTCTAGTAGGTGTCAATCAAGGCACATCCTTACAAGAAACTTGTTTTAAGCTTCATATCTCTTGGTGAGTATTGTATTGAGAAGTATTGAGAAGTGAGTATTTTAGTGGGTGACTTTTCATTTATTGAAAATAACGCTTAAATTTCAAAGAATTTGTTTCTGAAATGTCTAATTGCGCTTAACCATGAAAAGTTCTGTTGATGACTAAACAAGACACAAGTTAATTAGTAACACACATTAACATAAATAGCAAAATCAAAATACAAACAGTTTTAACCTTGAGGTGTTGAATGTAATGACTTCTCTCTTTGTCCTGGCATTTTAAGATGTATGAATTATAATTCATCTCTGTTGTATTAAAAAGGGAAAAAAAGATTATTATGTTAAATGTGTTTGTAATCATGTGTTTGTAATATTTTAATAAATGTATCTGAAAATCTATTAAATTTGAGCTATATTCAGTAACATTTTGTATTAAAGTTTTTTAGTTGTATTGCATATTTAACTATAAGGTTTCAACAGTGATAAGAAGTAATGCTTCTTGAGCAGCAAATCAGCAGAATGATTTCAAGGATCATGTGACGCTGCAGACTGGAGAAATGGAATTTGATGTTGAAAAAATTTAACTTTACAAGAATAAATTGCATTTTAAAATATACATTTTATAATATTTCACAATACTCCTGATTTTCCAGTATTTATGAACAAATAAATGCAGCCTTGGTGAGCAAAGGACAAAAATAAATAAATACTTTTGGACTGTAGTGGACATAGACAAAACATTGTGCTAATGCGTTTAGTTAATGTTCTAGACACAATTTACAAATCAAGTGACCTGTTACCTAATAACTAATACATTTGGGAAATGTTTTCACAATGAATTTTTTAGGATGTGATGGTCTTATGATTGACAGGTGCATCATTTTGTACAGTTTTTTTTAACAGTCGTTCTTGTACTGAATTAAATCTGTTAGTTTGTTGGCGTGTGGTATTAAGGGTATAGTGGTAGTAAACGGGGGTCTAATCTTGGCATGAGGGGCTGTAGAGGGCGGATCAGATGGCAGATCCCTGACTGTAATAGCAGTCGCGTCTGGAGATTCCCGCAGACTCCGAGGGAAGCATTCTTACGACTTAATAACACAGCCACACTGACAGACAGACGGCAGAAAATAGGGTGTGTGTGTGTGTGTGTGTGAGAAAGAGAGAGAGCTGCTGGCATTTCAAACTGGATGGGAGAGGGCTCGAGCACAGGAGGGCGGGCACCGACTCAGATCTGTGTATTTTTGACACACTCATATAGGAACATGGCCATGAGCAGGATTGCGATACAGCTGCCGTTCCTGCTGTACTCGGTGTCAGCCTACCTTTCACCGTACAATCTGGAAAATATCCTCCCGATGCCTACAGGTATGAGAGCGCGAGCGATTATCAATTTGTGATAATAAGAGTGTGTGGCTTTTTGCATACGCATGCAGCGTTTCATATAAATATACCAAGACAGACAGACAGATGAATAGACAGGTCAATGTATTGCACATCACTTATTACGTTATATTTTACATGCAGTATAGTGCCCAAACGTTTTACAATCTTTTCTCGGTTTTTAATTATTATTTTTTAATTAATCATTTTCAGTTGTAAATTATATTATCAGCATAACAATTTGAACGACAGCTTGTAAATGTAAATTAACTTGTTGATAAGTGACCTAGAAACTGTGCAATTAAATAATAATAATCTTTATTCATTAAACGTCATAATGTTTCTTACCTCAATGTATATTTGGGATATTATTAAAAAAATTTACATGCATATTGTGTGCATGTTTCTTTTATATTTAATGTATGCATGTATCTTTAATAAGCAGGTGTGGATTTGGTTGCACATTGGGAATAAAATTACCTTATTAAAAATATAACATATTGAACGCTTATTATTCCTATATTTACTTTGTCTGTGCTGTCGTGACATTTATAAAATATATGCTTGGTAATTTATACAGTTAGTTTATATCAGCTTAATTCAGTACTATTTCATCTTATATTTATATTTATATCACTCACTCACTTTTTTATCTTTATATTTTCATTTTATATTTCTCTCTGTTTCATCTGGTTGGTTTTGTGGTTTATTCTTAAGAGCGGGATCTATATGATGTCTTGAAAAGATTTGACCCTTGTTGTCTGCTGGCCCCGCCTCCCCCTCCGTTGTTCCCGCCCCCTCCTGGTGTCTGGAAAAGAGAGCCCGTGAGTGACATAAGTGTACATAATTCTAACAGCAGGAAACGACAGCATGTCTGTTAATCCACCATTTAACTGTTTTTCAAGACTTTGCCTAGTCGTGTGGAGGAGACGAGAGTAAGAGAGGAGGATGGGGAGCAGGTGAAGGAACTCTGTGTGGCAGGACCACCAGGACCTCCTGGACCTATCGGACCACAGGTAAGACACACAAAGTTAACAAAGTCCCTACCCAGACAACTTGGTGAGATGGAGAACAAAATATATGAATTCATAGGTTTTACTTTGTTTTAGGGTCACAGTGGCATCCCAGGGAGGGAGGGACCCAAAGGAGATAAGGTGAGATGGTTTAACATCTGGTTACGAGGAATCAGGTGCTAATGGGTCTGTTAATTTTGAAGTCTTATAAAACGGAACTATTCTTCTTTTCACTTTAGGGTGACATCGGAAGACCAGGGTCAAAGGTCAGATTCTCATCTTTGATCTTCTAAATTAATTATTCGTTATTGTGCACCAAATGCATGCATAACGGTAATGATGGAAAGTGAGGGATGGTTTCCAGACTTCATAGAGCATATGGAGCAGAAATCTTTTCTGTCATATAAAATATCTCTGTTTTCGGTGAGGCAGGTTGCATTTTGCAGACCAGTATGCTGTTTATGACATGCTCTCTTGGTGCATGTAATAGTGTTATAGGGTGTCAGGCCATGTGCTGTTTCATTGGCTGCAGTGCACTGCAGTTCTGCCCTGTAATATTACTTAGTGCTGAACTCAGACATTAATCTCAGTCCTGCACTGCTGCTCTCAGTAAAAACACACACAGCTATTTAATTGCACTGAACTCTTAAGCACCTCAAGCAAAAAGAGGGAAGGAGATTGAGGCACAGGATGTTTTATGGGAGACTGCTAAAATAATTTTCTAAATCAGATTTTTTGTTCTGATTTCCATTAAAAATATATATTTTTAAAACATTTACTTGAGAACCACAACTGCATAAAGTTAAACACTTATTATCAGAGAAAAGTCTTTTTGGAATAAATTATTTTTCATTTTATTTTTGTTTATTGTTGGCATTTTTTGTTAGGGAAATATGTAAAGAAATTTTTATTAACTCAAGATGGGCTCAGTAAGTCAGTTTTTTTTATTAGTCTCTTATGCTCACTAGTATTATAATATTAATAGCTAATATTATCTTGCAATAAATGTAGCTCTTCAGTAAACATTGGTATATTTTATTATTAATGAATTGTTATTTTAAATTGTGTCTGTTACTGATTTTACCATGATTTTACCTCGAGTAAAAGGCTTTTTGCCCTTTACTTGTGATAAAATGCACAAACTTTTTACTTTACTTAGCTTTTTACTTTATTATCTTACACAATTTTACTTATTTTTTTAAATTATATATATATATATATATATATATATATATATATATATATATATATATATATATATATATATATATATATATATATATATATATATATATATAAAATAATGCTTAAATTTTGTTGTTAGAAAACAAGGCCAGAAATAAAGTTATTTTAAACAGTACAGATAGGGACTAGAAATAGATTCTAGTGTTAAAAAGAAAAGAAGGAGAGTTTGAGCAAAGAACCTGGAACACACTCAAAAAGAAGCAGAAGGATTAGATAGGCTGATGTATTAAAGGAATGAAGAGGACTGCTGAGTTGGTGCTTTGTCTTTGATTAAAGCTGCTCTGTACACTCAGCACTTCAGCTGCACTGCCAGATCTGGCTAGGTTGTGTTTGAGGTGTGTGTATAAAAGCAAAATAGCACACAAATATTTCTTCTCTTTGTTTCTGTAGGGTCATACTGGGAGTCTGGGTCTGCCTGGGAAACCAGGTTCTTCAGGGCTGCCCGGCCCAGAGGGACCAAAGGTGGGTGAGTTTTGCCTCCGCACAACATCTGACCCATGTAGTCTCGCCACATACTGCACTTTCATAATTAAAGGTATAGTTCACCCAAAAATGAAAATTTCTGTCATAATTATGCACCCTCATATCGTTCATCTTCAGAACACAAATGAAAATATTTGGATAAAATTTGAGAGCTTTCTGTCCCTATACAAAGACAGCAATGTCATTACCACATTCAAGGCTCAGAAAAGTAGTAAGGACATTGTTAAAATTGATTTTACTTGATGACAGAATTTTCATTTTTGGGTGAACTATCCCTTTAAGCTGACAAGACATCTGTTATCAGTGTATGAAGTGTCTGGTCTTCATCATTTTCAAGAGAAATGGATCTAAAAATAGCTCATTGGAGTATATTTGACTTTTTATATATGACTTCATTGGCAGGGAGAGAAAGGAGACCCAGGGCTGATGGGAATGCCAGGAACGAGGGGATCACATGGACCTAAAGTGAGTCACGTTCTCCAGGTGTAACTGGAGTCTAAGTAATGTTGTTCCTTGATTTTTACTTCTTATATAACATTTAATGTATTTTCTTAGTAAGAAAATGTAAATAATACTTGCCTTCTCTGTCCAATTAGGGCTTGCCAGGCCATAAGGGTGAGAAGGTACTGTATGTTTGTTAAAATTATCCTAAATGTTTCTTTCCCTTTGTAAAGCTATGGGACTGAACTTTATATTACATAACTCTCTGTACATATTGTTATGGTTTCAGGGAGCACGGGGGAATTCTGGATATTCAGGTCCAAAAGGAGACAAGGTTAGAGACTAGAAATCAGTTTCTAGACATTAAGGTTCCTTATTAAAGGGATAGTTCACCCCAAAATACAAACTTTATGTTCATCTGCTTATGTTTATCTACAGGGCATCCAAGATGTAGGTGACTTTATTTCTTCAGTAGAACACAAATTAAGATTTTTAACTCAAGCCATTGCAGTCTGTCAGTCATATAATGGAGGTGAATGAGAATCACGGCTTTGAGAGTCAAAAAAACATATTAAAACCAAATTAAACTTTGCGGCTCATGACGATACATTGCGGTGAATCAGAGGTTAAAAAAATGTATAAATACTGTTCAGTTTCTTGAACAGACCGATCATTTTGTGTCTTTACACATCAATGTCCAAACTGTTCTGAACGTGTTTTCAAAAGCTGGTGCGTGACACATTCTTGCTTTACGGTGGATTGCTGACTTATAAGTGCATTACCGGCTGTTGAGAATGTGCTCAGGACAGTTTAGACACTGCGGTGAATCAGAGGTAAAAATCAATGTAAATACTATTCAGTTTCTTGCACAGACCGATCGTTTCGTGTCTTTACACATCAATGTATCAGCACGAGCTGCAGGGTTTAATTTAGTTTTTTGTTTGTGTATGTTTTTTTTTTGACTCTCAAAGCCATGATTCCCATCCACTTCCATTATAAGTCTGACAAGCTGCAAACAGTTTGAGTTAAAAATCTTTGTTTGTGTTCTACTGAAGAAACAAAGTCACCTACATCTTGGATGCCCTGGACGTAAGCAGATAAACATCACATTTTCAATTTTGGGTGAACTATCCCTTTAATGGTTTCCCCTAGAAAAAAAACAACAACATGCTAATATTCTTGGAATATGCTATCAACCACCTACACAGAAAACCTTAGTAACTCAGTAGCGACATGTTTGAAATTAACAAATTGAATATATAGAATTAAAATGTAGGCACTCAATCATATTCACTTGTGTATCTGGTCTGCTCACTTTAGGGAGCAAATGGACTGCCTGGGATGCTGGGACAGAAGGTATGATGTGACATTTTAACCATTAAAATCAATCTCATGTATGTAATGCTAATATATTTTGGATGTCACTGATCTGACTCGCTCCTTCTCTCTGAACCTCCCCCTCCTCGTCACTCCCCCAGGGTGAAATGGGACCCAAGGGTGAGCCTGGTGTGCCAGGGAAACGTGGCCCTACAGGCCGACCAGGCAAGAGAGGCAAACAGGTGAGGACACACAGCATTCTGCTCTACATCCGAGCTCCAGTCTGTTTTGATACTGAGACCTTGAACAGAAGAAGCTACGGGCATATTTAAAACCTGCATACTCGCATGGTTAACCTGTCCATCCCAGTCAAGAGTCAGTTTGTGGCTGAGTGTGTGTGTGTGTGTGTGTGTGTGTGTGTGTGCCATTTCGTAAATAACCTGAGGAGCTGAAGATCACACCCGTGCTGGTAGCTGGATTTGGACCAGCAGGGTCTGTGATGTTGGGTCCAGCCCTGCCGTTCATGTTTCAAGCTCTTGTATTACACTTCGGATAGGCACTTCCTGGGAATGTCTTAACTAACTGCTGGGAAATACCAGGACTGTTACCATAGGCTGTACCCAGCAAAGATTCCTACTATCAATCAGCTCAGCGCTGTGACATACTCATTTAAGGTTCCTTAGATCACTGCACTGGCCTCGGACTTGAATGTCATTTCAGCACCTGCAACTAGTTTGATGCATTGACTTTGTATATATATATATATATATATATATATATATATATATATATATATATATATATATATATATATATATATATATATATATATAAATCCTGAATACAAATAGAACAGTTAACACAATAAGTTGTAAGCTGGACAATTATTTTATATTAATTACAAGAAATGCTTTTTGAGCACTAAATCAGCACATTATAATGGTTTCTGAAGGATCATGTGACACTGAAAACTAGAGTGATGACTGCTAAAGATTCAGCTTTGCTGTCACAGGAAAAATACTTTTTAAATTATTTTAAATACATTTATAATAATATTACACAATAATTCTATTACTGCATTTTTGATCAGAAAAATACAGCCTTGGTGAACATAAGAACATAAACTTTTATCCGAACTGTATATGTATATAAAGTTTATATATGTTAATATTGATGAGGTTTAATTGGGTTTGTTGGTGTAGATGAGTCAATGGGTCTAGCTCAGTTTTTTATGCATTCTGGCGTAGGGGCCTGAAGGAGACAGAGGTTTTCCAGGGCCAGTGGGTCCCACTGGTCCACCTGGACCCAGGGGCCACCCAGGATCTCCTGGGGTACCTGCATCAGGTGAGATAATATATATACACACAACTTATTTCTGAATCACCTATGACGATGTCTGCGGATACGAAGTAAGGTTTTGAACGTTCTGGTCTTTTAGGCAGAGATTTTGATAAGTAAATCAGTGCATTTCTGTTCTAGCTTAACAGGGATGTCTAATGGAATCGAAATGCTTTTGTTTGTTGGTATGTCATGATATCAGGGTTGTTGGTAGTTGGAGAAAAGGGTGAGAAGGGATTGCCCGGTCCTCCTGGAGTCTGTGACTGCAGCTTTCCTTCTCTCAGTCCACCCAGTGCCCAGTTACGGCACCGTAACAAATATGACAAAGTTCCAGCGGTAAGACACTCACTTTCTATTCTGAGGACATCCTACTTCTATACCTTATATATGATAATGTGAATGTTACTTTTGTAATGTGAGGTGAAAGATATTCAGTAAGTAACTTGATTTGATCTATTTGCACTACATACCAGAATGAATCATTTAAAGGGTAAATGATGAATAGTAAATGTAAAATAATTGATTGTAAGATAATAAAGAGACCTTCCCCCATTCCACTGCCTGCTATTTTCATTGTGCAGAATTCTAGATGATTTGGGGTTTTATTATTATTCTGGGTAAACCACTCAACAAGCCAAATTTGACATATCACATTTAATTTGCGTGTTTCTAATGGAATCAATAAGCCTGTTTGTTCAGTGTTTATATTTGCTTCTTGATCAGTTTGTGTTTCCTGGTCAGATATTCGTTGTGGGCAGTGAGGAAGAGCTAAAAGGTCTCCAGGAAGATAACACACTTGCCTTCAGGAAGGATCAGAGGTCTCTTTACTTCAGAGATGAAAATGGATGGAAGCCCATTCAGGTACAAGGTCATTTTGAATACACTATGAAACATGCAGCCATACTAGTATTTTGGGAACAGGAGCAAGTTATTTGTATTTCAGCTGATGCCGCTCCAGGCGACCGAGAGGATGACGGATGAGAATGGAGTCTGTGGTGATGGAGAGGTGCAGGAACTTAACGGGGAAGAATGCGACGATGGAAACAAGGTTATTACGGATGACTGTGTAGGTGAGTCACATGATCACAGAGACAACCACATTCTGAATATATGAAAATGCCTAAACATGAATTAGTGGCAAATTGATCTTTTTTTTAGGAATATTTAGATTTATACTTGATTTATATTTCTTGGATTAGTCTGTTGGTCATACATTAGTCTTATCAGTCTTCTTTCTCTTCACTCTTCACTCACTCCACGTCTGTCTCTTTCCTGTTCTTTATCTCCGTCTCTGTGTGTAGGCTGTAAAAAGGCATACTGCGGTGATGGATATCGTAATGAGGGTGTAGAGGAGTGTGATGGGAAAGACTTCGGCTACCAGACCTGCAAATCATATCTGCCCGGGTATGCACACCACACCACAAGCACACACACACACACACACACACACACACACACACACACACACACACATTCATGTGCATATTTAAAAAGGTTGGATTTGTGCAGACTTTTTTGTAATCTACAGAAATGTGAAGCTGAACTTTATCATTATTATTGTTTAATTATTTTATATTTAATTATTATTATTTTAATGTGTAATTATATTGAATTGTATAAAATTAAACAAAAATATATAATAATATTTAATTTTTTTGCATGGCAAATCCTTTTAAAATAGTTTTAGACGGAGTACAGCCTGTCACACCGCAGGACATGTCAGCCTCCAAAAACTATTTTATGTCAACACCCAAATATGATGGATGTTAAAGGGATCCTTTCTTATCTTTTTGTACAAATAGCACCTTTGGGCAGCTCAGGTGCACCGACTCCTGTTTCATCGACTCAACCGGCTGTAAATACAGGACCTGAGGCCTACAGAAGTCACACATTCACACTGACACACACCCACACACATCCAGATATGAGGGAGAGCCTGCTGAGATCAAGAGTATTTAGCAGATGATCTGAGAGGATTTGGCTGTTTCTGTCTCCATTGCCTCTCTCACACTCCAGACACACACACGTTATAAGGTTCAACTCAGCGGGTACGGTACTATTTGTAGTACTGCTTGTTGATGCTGCTAGTATGTTTTGAATGGCAGCTGAGCTGGTGGATGAATGTTTTAGGAGTTGTGTAATGAAAAGACATTATTTAAATGAATGTATAATATGTTTATATGTAACTTATTTATTTGTTTGGTATTGCAAATGCATGATTAGGTCTGTGCATGTTTCTGTATGTGTATCATGATCTTGTTCCCAAGAGATGAAGCAGTATTTTGCTGGTATGTGCCTTGTAAAGCATGTACTCTTAAAACTGGTATTTCATGTATTTATTTGTATTTTTTTTATTGAACCAAACTTTTATGAGAATACAGCTAATAATTATCTAATTGGTTATTTTTCACAGAAACAAGTATGTTGTAATGTTTATTTGGGTTAAATGATGAATTATTCAGTCAGAGCAATAAATTAGAAGCATGTCCAGTGAGTGGCACTGTTACCCAGTGTCTCACATGTGTCCTTCCTCTTGATTCAGAGCTTTAATACAGCATTTCATACTGGCACAGATTTCAAATACAGACAGATTTAAAAATGAAACATAGAACGAGGAGGAAAAACAAAAGAGTATTTTTTCTTTGATGTAGAAAGTCTTGATTTGATGAGTTGGATGCAAAGTTAGTAACAAAGGGCTCCAGCAGCCACAATAATCGAAAACAGGACAATATTGTCTAATAAACTCACTTGCAAGATTTAGAAATGTAACTTCATTTACTTTTCCATTCATAGTTGCATCCATTTTAACCATTTATTCTGTTTACCTTAAGCCAAAACACGGCTTCACTCTTAGTGGTTAACTTTCTTCTCTTTTACAAAAACTGAAACAGTAATGACCTCAAGACTAATCTAATCTGTATGCACAGATTTTCCTTTTGCCATATTTTGTTAAGGCATATTTTAATCTAAATTTTTTCTCATTTTTTTCTGTTAGTTGTCTAATAATTTGCTCTTTTAGTCAATCCAGGGTATGTTAGAAGCTGATAGGATAATTAATAAAAGCTAGGTATGATAAGCAAAATTATAAGGCATAATATATTTGTTCCAGAAACATATTAAATGTTAAAACACTTATTATTGACTGAAGGAAATTAATTAGATAGGTTAACACTTTTGATAAGAATCAGGGGTTTTAACATGGCTGCAGCTGTAATAGGGAAACTCTTGAAATGTGGATGACAATATATATATATATATATATATATATATATATATATATATATATATATATATATTAGTTTTACATCAAACTTGAATGTTTTCACAGATAATGCAGTTGTGATAATTTGATCTACAGATTTGGCTGCTGTTCTTCACTGACAATGAGATTGAGGCTTAAAATATGTCCTGCAGAAGGTTAGCACCAAACTTCATCTTAAATGAGTCCTCATGGCAGGAGGTTGTGGGTTGACTGTGAAAACAAACAGGAAGAGTTCATTTTCAATAAGACAGGTAATTCTAGATTTAGTGTCAGAGTTTCCTTGTTTTTAAATGAAACAGATCAACTGAGGAATTGATAAAACTATTTATTTTCAGTTTTGTATGCACAATTGTTTCATCTTGGATCTGATAATAACTGGATCCTGAAACAAACTGTTTACTGAAACAGAGACTTGTAGACACAGTATACACCACCATTCAAAAGTTTGTGGTTGGTAAGATTATTTCAGTCCCTAATAATCACCAAGTCTGTATATTTTAATAAAAAATATAAATATAAAAATATATCAAGACTGTTTTAGACCTGTATGGAGGACAGCCACTGTGGCATAGCCCAGTACCTGCGTGACTTGATTTCTATTTTAATAGATTTTACATTGTAATGTTTGCTGCTCTGGAAACATTTTTAATATTATCATTGTTGAAAACACTTGTGCTGCTTAATATTTTTGTGGAAACCAAGATACATATTTTTTGATGAATAGGAATTTCAAAGAAACAGCATTTATTCGAAATAGAAATATTTTTTGTCAAATCTTTACCATCAATTTTGATAAATTTAATGTTAGATTAATAATTTAATGTAATAATATTTAAAAATTATAATATATATATATGGATATATATATTATTATAAAATGTGATAAAAAGATTATATTAATTTATAAAAATAATTTTTTTTTTAACTAGGTTCATCACTGTGTGAGCATCATAAGCCTATATACTTAAAAAGGTGTTAATATGCAAAGGCAATATTACAATTGTATAAATCTGCCTCAAGCGTGTCTAAATGAACAGAAATGTGACCTTTCCTCGCATACACTCTCACATACAAAGAGATTGTTGTACCTCTGTTCTCCTTGCTGGGGTAGGTACGTGGGAAGGGCCTGAACTCTTCAGGAGGGGGGAAGTCCTCAATAGGATGGAAGTGAAACTTAGATTCAAAGTCATCTGGAAAAAAAATGCTATGTTAAATTAAAGTGTTTGCACAAACATAAAAATACACATGCATAAAATCACAGTCACAGTAGTTCATTTCTAGTGTAACTGCTTGTTGCTGTTCATCAGATGGTAATAATAGCCCATTTAGACCTTTAGCTTCATCATCAATGACAGCCTGCAGTCTCACCTAAGCTGTGCAGGTGTCCATTGCGTACTGTGCTGGGTGGAGCTGACAGTGGGAGAGGAGGAGGGGGTGGGATCCTACTGGAGAGTTCAGTGTTAGGAGACCGAGCAGGGGGAGCAGGGGGTGGAGCCATCCGTGGAGCACCTGTCAATCCAAAAATTAAAAAGAATGACTGACTAGTTCATCTAATATAAGTTTTTCTTCTAATATTTATACATAACAAAATATATAATAAACATTTCCACATAAATATTAAAGCCTATGTTGCAGGTTAACCACCACTGTCGATTAATGGGTACATAAATCACTCAAGATATGTATATAATTTTTAAAATGTCTCAAAAATGGTCTTAAAGACCAGTTTTTTACGTTTTTGGTATTAACATTTTTTTTTACGCAATTCGTTGATGAAGTCACGTTGGGGAGAAGTGGAGGAAAGGTAGCCTCAGTCTAGTATTAGAACTATGGCGACTGACTGGAATGAGGAAGAGGTGGCAAGAGCGAACATGTATGCCGTATAATTTGTTGCAGGAATAAATTATATTTTCAAAATGTATTAACATTTATATATACATTTTACATATTTACATATACATTAATATATAAAAGTCATATACCTGCAAAACGTGGCACTGCAGGGGGTCGTCTACTGGGGGCGGTACAGGGGTAAGACGGTGGCAAAGGTGGTACGCAGGGCCTGTATGTGGGTGAAGGCATGGGAGGTACTTTCTGAGGTAGCGGAGGCGGTGCTGAGGAGGGGTGACTGCATGCAAACGAAGCAGGAAGAGGAGGAGGAGGTGGGGGAGGAGGCCCTAAAGGACTATCCTTCATTTCTAATGGCCCCGGAGAAGGGGGTGGAGGGAAGACTCCAGATGATCTGTTAGAGAATGAGGACGGAGGTGGTGGAGGAGGAGGTGGAGGGTAGAAGACCCCAGATGACCTATCAGGAAGAGAGGATGGAGGGACTGATGGAGGAGGTGGAGGAGGCGGAGGGTAGAAGACCCCAGATGATCTGTCAGGAAGTGAGTACGCAGGAACTGAGGGAGGCAGTGGAGGAGGCGGAGTCGTAGGCATGGGAATGGAGTGTGATTGAACCGGTAACCAAGTGGGTTTGGCCGTTTGAGGAGGAGGGGGTGGGGGTGGGCAGGTGGGGAGAGGAGGTGGTCTGTTACTGGGCCGCTCCTGAGGAGGAGGAGGTGGAGGGGCAGAGGAAGGTGGAGTAGATGAAAGTTTGAAACATGGATGTGAAGTTTGGCTTGGGGAGGGAGAGGCTGTGTATGAGGAAATGGGCCGAGTTTTAGACAGTGAGGAGGCTCTTTCCAAAGGTTTGTGGGAGGGGGAAAGATCAGGGGCGCTTCCTCTGAACCCATCTCCCTGTGATGGAGGGTTCCAGAGAGGCTGCTTCAGGCTGGCGGTGGAGCCGGAGCGAGACACTGAAACACAAACAAGCCATATCAGAAAGTCATTCAAAATTTGTCCAAAACTAAAAAAAAATAGAAAAGAAAAACAGATCTGACTTCAATACCCATGTTGTGTTGTGGCTGCTTGTCTCTTTGTCCGACTGGTTTGAGTACAGGAAATCCCCCAGCAAAAAGTCCACCCAGAGTTGGACCCACTGAAGATGGAGCAGATCCTACTGCGTTTGTAGAGTTTCCAGCAGCCACATTTCTTCCACTGCCATCCACACTGTTCACTTTAGGTTCTGCAAATACACACATTATTATGCTTACTGTGATTTCACCAAGTAGATCATTTTCACTCTATTATACACATACAGTCAGGTCCAGAAGTATTCAGACACTGACAGTTTTTGTGCTTTTGCCTCTATGCACCACTACAATGGATTTGAAATAAAACAATCCAGATGTGATTGAAGTGCAGACTTTAAGTTTTAATTCAAGGGGTTGAACAAAAATATAACATAACATGCTTAGGAATTACAACCATTTTTATACAGCTACCCCCCCCTCCCCATTTTTAGTTCAAATGTAATTAGACAAATAAATGTAATCATAAATAAAATGTTCAGAATCCTTTAAGTTTGCAACTCATGGGCATTACCAGATACTGGGTTTGCTCCTTTGTGATGCTTTGCCAAGCCTTTTCTGGAGCTGACTTCAGTTTTTTGGGGTGTTTCTGTCTTTAGTTTTGTCTTCAGCAAGTGGAATTCATGCTCAGTCGGGTAAAAAGTTGACTTTTTAATGAACATAGCATGTATTGAGCACAAAGAATACTAAAGCCCGACCGATATGAGTTTTTTTTTTTTTTTTGGGCCCGATACCGATATTAGGGAGGGATAAAGGAAGATATCAATTTATCGGCCGATATTCTTTGTGTACAGTCGTGGCAAAAGGTTTTGAGAATTACATAAATATTGGAAATTGGAAAAGTTGCTGCTTAAGTTTTTATAATAGCAATTTGCATATACTCCAGAATGTTATGAAGAGTGATCAGATGAATTGCATAGTCCTTCTTTGCCATGAAAATTAACTTAATCCCAAAAAAACCTTTCCACTGCATTTCATTGCTTTCATTAAAGGACCTGCTGAGATCATTTCAGTAATCGTCTTGTTAACTCAGGTAAGAATGTTGACGAGCACAAGGCTGGAGATCATTATGTCAGGCTGATTGGGTTAGAATGGCAGACTTGACATGTTAAAAGGAGGGTGATGCTTGAAATCATTGTTCTTCCATTGTTAACCATGGTGACCTGCAAAGAAACGCGTGCAGCCATCATTGCGTTGCATAAAAATGGCTTCACAGGCAAGGATATTGTGGCTACTAAGATTGCACCTAAATCAACAATTTATAGGATCATCAAGAAGTTCAAGGAAAGAGGTTCAATTCTTGTAAAGAAGGCTTCAGAGCGTCCAAGAAAGTCCAGCAAGCGCCAGGATCGTCTCCTAAAGAGGATTCAGCTGCGGGATCGGAGTGCCACCAGTGCAGAGCTTGCTCACACAGTGAGGTGAAGACTTTTGGAAGATGGCCTGGTGTCAAGAAGGGCAGCAAAGAAGCCACTTCTCTCCAAAAAAAAACATCAGGGACAGATTGATCTTCTGCAGAAAGTATAGTGAATGGACTGCTGAGGACTGGGGCAAAGTCATATTCTCCGATGAAGCCCCTATCCGATTGTTTGGGGCATCTGGAAAACGGCTTGTCCAGAGAAGAAAAGGTGAGCGCTACCATCAGTCCTGTGTCATGCCAACAGTAAAACATCCTGACACCATTCATGTGTGGGGTTGCTTCTCATCCAAGGGAGTGGGCTCACTCACAATTCTGCCCAAAAACACTGCCATGAATAAAGAATGGTACCAAAACACCCTCCAACAGCAACTTCTTCCAACAATCCAACAACAGTTTGGTGAAGAACAATGCATTTTCCAACACGATGGAGCACCGTGCCATAAGGCAAAAGTGATAACTAAGTGGCTCGGGGACCAGAATGTTGAAATTTTGGGTCCATGGCCTGGAAACTCCCCAGATCTTAATCCCATTGAGAACTTGTGGTCAATCCTCAAGAGGCGGGTGGACAAACAAAAACCCACTAATTCTGACAAACTCCAAGAAGTGATTATGAAAGAATGGGTTGCTATCAGTCAGGATGAAAAAGAAGGGCCAACACTGCAAACACTGACTCTTTGCGTAAATGTCATGTAATTTTCGATAAAAGCCTTTGAAACGTATGAAGTGCTTGTAATTATATTTCAGTACATCACAGAAACAACTGAAACAAAGATCTAAAAGCAGTTTCGCAGCAAATTTTTGAAAACTAATATTTATGTAATTCTCAAAACTTTTGGCCACGACTGTATATTATAAAAATTATTATATTTGTAAATTTGGTTATATTTTTTAACTTGAGCCAATTAGAAAAAATTATTTGCCCTAAGGGTACGTTATATACATAAACTGAATATATATACTGTACATAAACCCATTTTTGCAATGATCACTCAAACGTGGTGATCAAACACTTACAGTTACGTGACAGAGATATGTAATGGAGGCTGGGCATTTAACAATTTAACAATAAACTTTATTATCTAAAATGAGTCTGAAATCAGTGCACTCAATTGCAGTTCAATTGCAGTGAACAGTAAAGCTGAAGTCTATTCAACTTTAATTCAAATCAATTCCATTCAACTTTATTCCGTTGAAGTTAATTTCACTTTGGAACATTCATTTACGGAAAGGCACTCGTTTGTCTTCGCATAAAGACGAAACTTACTAAAGAAGTGGGACATAATATACCTTTGTAAATAAGGTACAGAAGACTTTAATGCACTTTGAATGTAATGTGAACGTACTGGAATCATGGCTTAATTTCATATGAAGTCCACTTCACAGGGCACTTACAGTCGAATAAGACAATGCTTGAATGCTGCCTGAATAAAAGACCTCCTTATTAAAGTGAAAGTGTTGACTAGTGTCACTATCTTGCGAATGCAATGGCGGATCTTCACCAAATTCGGGGGATCACTTCAGCTCGAGGAGCTCACTCGAAAGCCACCATGAATTTAACCAACCGTACCTCCCGAAACCCGATGGCTACGGAGATATTGCCATCCAAAGTTTGGATGGTTTTCCATAGACGCTCTAAAGCGTTTCATCCAGGACATCAGCAGCAAACAATGAGAGGCGCTCTGCTGGACAAATTCAGTAATGACACAATTTCAAGCATTTTATCTGCATTATATGTTCTGTAAAAAAAATCTTATTGTCAGTATATTGGCAGCATACTCGACCAAAACCATATATCGCGAGAGGAATATATCGGCCGATAATATTGGCAAAATGATATATCGGTCAGGCTCTAGAAAATACTGCTGTCCGTTTTAAAAATGAGGAAGATGAGGAGTAATTCCCCCCCTCCCACTTTCTGTGTGATCCTCACTCTAGCACTTTCTGAGGTCTTGGCCCTTTATCTGCTGCAATGCATTTCCATATACAGGAAGCCTATGTGTCTTAGTGTGCACATGAGTGCATTGAAGTGTGAGAACCCAATGGCTATGGACCTCGAGTTCAAATATAGCTCTGCCACTGATAAGTCCTTACAACTTATCAGCCATTCAGACTTTCTCTGACGCCTGTTTTTCTCCTCATACTTATTCTTTTGTACTGTTTCTCAAACTCCTTCAATTTCGTTTTCATGAGAGAGTAATTCAATACAGGCTTCCATGCTGTCACAACACTCAATCTCAATAAACAATCGTTGAAAATGCAATGCTGGTAGCTCTGGTTACATTAATAAACAACATTCCAGTGTTGCCACCATACAGCAGATATGAATTTTGGACTGCCAAATCAGGTAATCAGGAAATTAACCTGAAATAGTATCACTTTAGTATTCATATTTCCCATGCTTGCAAACAGATAGATTGTTGCTAGGTGACTCATTTCACCTGATCAGTGTTAAAGAATTGAGTTTACTTTAATGCATTTGATTTTGACTTACTGTCAAGGAATGGTGTGCTTCGGTCATTGACCTGTGTGACCTTTTTCAGCCTCGTCCCTTTCTGAATGTCGGAAAGGAGCGCACTGCGACCTCCAACCTCTGAACGCTGGATTTTAGGAGGGTCTGTCCGTGACTAAAAGAAAGAGTGAACAATTGCAAGTTTCTTAATGTTATGCAGTTCTAATGAGTTTCACTGTGCCATTAGTTTTCTCTGGTATGGTTTTTATTGCAGTATCTATAATATACCAAAACAAAACTCAAACTGGCCCAAAAAAATGGTCTAATCTAATTAGGCACTGAATTCTAAAATGACTTCAATGGCATAACGTGTGATTTAGAAAACTACAAGATTCATAAAGTGTTGAAAAGCTATCTTGAAGAATGTTTCAGCTGTTTTTGTCCATATAATGAGTCATCAAGTCCAAAACAACAACATCATGGTATGGACATTTTTTAAATACCTTCTTTTGTGTTTTACAAAATAAAAAAGTCACACAGGTTTAAAATGGTGAGTAAATGATTCATAATGTTCATTACAGGGTAAACTATCCATTTAATGTTGGTTTTAAATGTTTTCAAAGATGTCATTTGTGTGCACATGCATTCAAACAGAAAGCCAAATCTGAACATGTGACACCTGTACTGTATATGCCTCGGAGTGTAATTTTATCTCTAATTAATAATGCACATCTAGCCAGGTGGTTGCCAGGAGTAACTGCTTGACAGAAACAAAGAGAAAGAGACAGAGAGAGAAGGCAACAGACAGATGGCAAAAAAGAGCCATTATACACTCATTCTGATTAACTATATTACAATAATAGCTATCTGTGAGTGTGTGTGTGCACGGATCTCACTTGTGCAGGAGGTGCAGGAGGTGGAGCTGGGGGAGGTGGAGGAGGAGGGACAGGCATTGCTAGGGAGCCTGAAAAAACAGTCACATATTAAAACACAGACAGTGAGACACTCTGTATTGTACTATGTGCACTATTTGACATTGAGTGCACTATTTGACCTCTCAGGCAGATATTTCAATTATTATAATTAAACAAATTTAATAGCTAAGATATTACTAAACATATTACTAAAGATCTTAATAAAGAAAAGAGATATTTAAATGTATATTATAATTAAACTAAATTAATAGTTTAATTATAGGTATTTGCATTAATAAATATAACATTAAATTATATAGAATTAAATGAAGGCCTTAATATAGATAAGAGATATTTCAATGTATATTATAATTAAACTAAATTAATAGTTTTATTATAGGAATTTGCATTAATAAATAATAAATTAAAGTATACTGAATTAAATTAATAAGCCCACATATAATGTTTAGATAGACTTGATTTACATTTCTAAATTCAGGTTTTACTTATAACATATATTTTACTTATAACAACTTATAACAAAAATTTAACTAGTTGTAAATGTATTTTGTAAATGCTGACTTACATTTAGAGTTTCGGCTAAACAAAAGTGTTAAAGAACACCAAGAACTTTTCAGCACTTCACTGTGGTTTCAACATGAGAAAGCGATCTCCCCACACCCCTCTCTCTCTCCACAAGTCTACAGTACATGTTTCTCTTGGCAGGCAGCGTGTCCATCACAAGATGCACCCAACAGGAACCCTCCCTTCTCTTTTAGGAAAGCCAATCTCCTGCTTCCACAATGGCCAGTGAGAGGTCGCAAAGATCATCTTTTGAAGAAACTGCATTTAACACTGAACTAGGGCCATCTCTAACATAAAAAACCCTGAACTTGGCTTTTAAAAGGAACAGGCATACAAATGATCTCAGATCAGAGTAAAGTGGCAACCTTATCAAGAGCCGGAGAGCTCCGGAGATAACAATGGAGTCTGTTGTTTGAGAAGTAGAGCTGCTCAACCTCTGGCAAGCCCAGCAGCCAATCAGAGCTATTGTGTGAGGAAAAGAAACCCGCTAAATACAGCTGAGAAATGTAGAAGGAATTTAGTTAATATGTTAATTATAAGGAATTTTTATTCTTGCCAAAACAGAGAAACATTGTTATTGTGGTATTGCTCCATGAAGGAAAAGGACAAATGGACAAGTTCAAGCATCAGGAAATTCTAATATTAAATTAATTTCACATTTATAGATGATTAAATAAATAGAAACCCAACATTGTTCAAGAGTCACATTAAGAATTCAACTATTCATCTTTTGGCCTCTTTCATAATATGAGTGTCCAAGATCTTGTGGGTTATATTTCATCCAGCAGCATAGCTCTTAACTCTTAACAACCTTAGCTCTGTCTTTCCCTAGAGTCCCATTAACAGCTTTCCCATGGAGATGTTGACACATAATGTTGTGCTCCACCCATGTGGAAACATTTTTATCCACCTGTAGAGACATGCTGTATAATATCTGGCTGATGCTAATCATAACACTTGTGAATGATTTGTATTCTGTTTAAAGATTCAGTTTTCTGTTTATATATTTCATTCATTTCACGTGAATTTTATAACATTACATTTTAATAGCCTGCTATGTTAAGAAAAGTGTGAGAGAGTTAAAAGTATTAAATTATTATTTAAATGAATAATTCATATGAAAATAAATGGGTTTGTAAATATTCCTTAAAGGGATAGATGACCCAGAAATGTAAATGATATCATCACTTATTCACCCTCGTTTCTTTACAAACCTGTATGAATTTCTTCCTTCTGTGGACCGTAAACTAATATATTTTGAGAAAATATTTTTATTTGTAACTGAACGTCATTGGTCAAAAAAAATGGTCGGCTGTTGTTCAAATATCTTCTTTTATGTTCCACACAAGGAAGAAAGTCATGTATCAGGTTTGGACCGACACAAGCGTGAATAAACGACGACAGAATTGTTATTATTGGGTGAACTGTCCCTTTAAAGGTCAACGTACAACACTCTAACTATTGAAAATCCAGATACTGAACTATGTTATTCGAAAAGTTGTGAAATATGACCAAACTGTTCACATTTAAGTCTAGTCACTGTCAGTGCTGTTGTGAGTCAATGACACTCACCAACAGAGTCCAGCTGAGAACACAAACCAATGTCATATGTTAAACATAACGGTAGTGGTTCAATGGTATTATGCAAAGCCTGGTTTACTGTAATGTAGATTTCAAAGGCTACTTTACCTTAGCGGATTGGAAAGGTTAAATTTCGTGCGTTTTTCTGTCACTCCGGGGGACGGACGCAGGGAAGTTGTCAGAGGCCAGTCGGTGCGCGAGGCTGGGTCCGCATAGCGCGCGCCTTTGACCCACGAGATAAAGTTACTGACCGCGAGCTCGTGTTATAATTAGGAAGACGCCGAGGGTTTCACGATGACTATTCGCGTCTAATTTTCCGTGAAGTGCGTGACGCATGAAAATGTCATTTAAAATCACTTAAAGAAAGCTGTAGAAATATGTCCTCTCCAATTGGTAAAAAATTATCCGCTAGAAATGTCTAACTTATAACGCTTGGTGACACTGTCCAAATGCTGTGCTTCTTTGGTATTTATATGTGAACTGAACCGAACTACAGCACGCGCACCCTGTGCTCCGCCTGTTGCGTCTAGAATGACAACACAGCAGGCGCGCGCGGTGGGAGGAGGTCTTGACCATGAGCCCGGCTGTTTCATATGTTATATTATTCACACACCCGAGAGTTTTTATTAAAATGCATGTAGAAAGTATGCCAAAAGCTAAGGCTTTTATTAGTTGTTTAACATCATATCTAATTTTTGTGCTTCAGGTGGCTGTGCTATTTGCTGCGCGCGACCAGATCGCTCTCTAGTGGTAGTTTTTTACAACGATCCGTTTGTGTGTGCGCAGAGTAGAGAGGCATTGCTAATTAAAGATGACCTCCAAACCAGATTTAATCAGAAATGGGGTCAAGATAGTATCTGAATATTTTATTGAGTGAAAACTAAAAAACTAAGTGTGTCAAACAACAACGTTAAAATGCGTTTAATTCAATGTGAACAGTGCAGTCACGACTCTACAAGCTTTGATTGTATTATCTCTGGTTTGTAAGTCCATGCAAATGATCTAATATTTTCCATACTATTAGGGAAAGACAATGTAGTCATTCTGGCTCTCTGAGAAACGTGTCTTCTAAGAGTAAGGAATGTTGTGATACAGGGTTGATGAGGTTAAAGATGAATGTCTCAGGTGAGGTGACGAGCATTAGCACACAGTGATGGAGTTTAAATACTTTAACTCTAATAATGACCTATTGATGTCTGTTCACCCCACCCATAACAAACACTCACATACACATAAGCACATTCAGGGGCAACAACAACTCATCACATGCACAAATAAATGTTTAAGATGGAAAAATCATCTGTTTATTTAAAATCTGATATTGTAACACTTCCTTCCCAAGCTAAATTTAGCAAACTAATGCAAAAGAGTACAGTATATTCCAATTTTCTCCTGATTGCACGGAAATCTTGTCTAAATCTTCATTATAGACACAAATCTCAAATCTGTCTCTGCATCACTTGCCTACTCAAAGGATCTGAAGCTACAGAGGCCTATTTCTCAAACAATCAGCTTCACTCATAATAACAGATTAAATCTCATAGTTTGATCACAGTTTTTTAACCGAATGATCAGGTTCCATTCTAATTTAGGATGACTGAATAGTAACCAATTTCAACTTATTTTGCTTCTCTTGACTATAAGATTATAAGAATAAAATCTTTGGTTTGTCTAATGAAAATGTAGCACTATTGTTTTCCAGTGGGAGAATGAATTACTACTATCAAGGTGTCCTGGATTCAATAAAACAAACTACACAAGAAAATGCATGGCTTTGATTTCTGACATGTCGGATGCATGACTATCATGGCATATATGGATTCTGGACGGATAGGACCATGCATGCACAAGCATTAAAAACAAGTCATTATAAGGCTGTGCTTGCAGCACACTGATTACCATTAAAAATATTTGCTGCTAAATCCTTCTAATATACACTCCTTCATAAAGTACTGCAATAACATCACAAAACAGTGCAAATTATGTATGACAAATCAAAAAAAAAGTTGTATCCTTCACAAAAATGATTGTGCTGTATGTCCAATAACCCTGCTGCCAAAAAAAAAAAACATCTTATAGTTCAGTTAGTAACCCAGACTGGTCAGCCAGTTGGTCTTCCAGCTACTGTTAAGTGCTCAAAACCCCTGTAAAGAGTAGCCTGGCCAGACTAAGAAACTTTTGTTTCAGCAGGCAAATGTCATTATTTCCAGCATTAGAAAATAAATCTATCCTCATAACTTCATACAAGTGCATTCATAAGACAAATTGAGTTCAACAGTGTCAGAATGGAGGTAGTGCCGTGTTTAGTGCTCTACCAAACCGAGGTGGCATTCAGCGCGTTGACAGGACGTCGGCTGATTTCCCATCATCCCCGTGGTTCTGTGGAAGACTGACGCGCTTCTTCCGATTCTCTTTGAAGCGTCCTGAGCGGGACACGATGAGAATGCGGCGATTGGAGCTCTCGTTGAATGTTGGCTGAACAGCGGAGTCGTCGTATGTTTCTTCACTCGGTAAGCAGTTGCCCTCTTCTTTCCCTGGGCGTGTCGGTGAAGCGAGCCGTTGGTCCGGCTCAGCGGAGGGATGCTGTGTGGACCCTGCTGAAGCCTGATTACGGAGGTCCTGCTCCAGTGTCGCCGCCGATTCTCTGGCTGCCTTTCTCCTCTTGCCCACGAAAGACCTCCACCAGGGAGCTGTTTTCTCAGTCATTGTTAAAACTAAACAGACAATAAATAAATACGATCAAGTTACAACTTCAACATTAAAATTGGATCAACTATGTTGTATCTATTTTTAGGTTTAGGCTACCTAACATTTAATTGTAAACTATTAACCCACGCTTATGTCGCTATGACGTAAGAACAACAATAGACACAACATGTCTATTCAAGAATAACAACAGTTCAGTGTAATCTGAGATAGATCTGTAATAGATTAGGTTTAATATAGGCTACTTAATGTCATAGGCTATATCTCCACCCTTCACTGGATACATTAATGTTATAAAAATGGATTTGCTTATAGGGACAAATAAGACAAGATAAGATCCAAAATGGAGAACTCTTTTTAAAATGTAGTTTAAAACACGTGTCAAGTTCTTAGAAATGTAACCAAAACTTTGTATTCATGGTTTCATACATTATGAATGTTATATAGGCTACCATTCCAAAGTAGAGTATAACATGTAGCCTATATTTTACTTTTCTGAAAAAAAAAAAAAAAAGAAAAAAAAAAAAAGAAAAGAAAAAAAAAAAAAAAAAAAATATATATATATATATATATATATATATATATATATATAACTTTCAGATTTTATTTCTCGTAGCTATTATTTTATCTTATAGGCTAGTGGTCTAAAAGGGCCCTCTCTATTTTATGGTTTGTCACATGACAACAAAATGGCTTCGTGCATGTCGATTACACCATTGATATTAAAATTGCTTTACATATTTTTAAAGAACTACCCTAATAATAATAAATCATTATACAATTTTATTCAAAACTACGTTTTATCATTTTTGTTGTTGGTGTTGTTTTTCAATCTCAGTTACACCACCTGACATTTTTCTACACTCATACAAAATATCAAATTGACTTTAAATTCAGAAATTGTAAGAACGTTTATCATATATGTTAATATGTATTAAAGTCATATTCTGTACGAATGTCATTTTAAAACTAGGCCGATTTGCAAATAACTTAATTCGTACAAAACAAATGATCTTCGCGTCATACAAGACAAACAACCTAGGATATTGCCCTGTGATGCAGAACAGGTTTACAGCGCCATAAGCGCCACAGTCTTTTACAGGTGATGATTCATCCCCCAACAACGAACCTGATCATCAGCCTGAGCGACTCACCTGCACACAAATGATGAGAACAAGATAAACGCAGCCCGAGGTTCCTCTAAATGAAAAGGGTGCTGAGACAACAGAGACGCTGAATCCTCAGAAGAAATCACGGTGCGTGAAAATCATCTTTCACTCCCGCGTACCCGAAGACTTCAATCACTGAGACGCAGTTTTGCGCATAACTCGACTGAATAGATATCTTAGTCTGTGAGAAAACGTAACATTATCCTTTGACCAACATCACCTGGAGGAGGTTCTGAATATGCCACGCAAAATTTGAACTTACGTGAAAGACTTTATAGTGTCGTCGGAGTTTACAAGAGTACCTGAGATTCCACCTCCGAAACTACCATGAGCGCACCTGTCCTGTCTTCTGATTGGTCGGAAGGCCTGGGGATCGGTCACGTGAGGAGAATTCAGGTAATTCTACTATGGAGGTGGGTTGGGCTTGTAGTTGCCCTGGGAACGAACATCGAGTCGCTTTTTCCTCGGTGTAACTTTTTTCTTTTTTTCAAGGTGGAGAGCATTCTTGTGTGATCTAAACAAACGAGCCCAACCCTCCACTACTATGTCAATGTTTATTGATAGACTGAACGTCGAAATTAAACGAAGCTGTAGCTAAAACAATTTCATATTGGACAAAGTCAGCTTCACACAGAAGAGTAGTGTTCCCGCTTCACCGAACAGTGGAGTGATGCCACATGCCCGTCTAAAATGTTGCAGAAATGACAATGGAATCATTATTCTAGACTGTCATTCTTAAAGCCCAACATGAATATAGAATGCAGTGTGTAGGCTATGAGCAGAACAGTGACTTGTGTTATGTTTGCCTCCACTTTACAGTGAATACAGTGACAACTGTGGTTTGAAGTTATATTTCACTCTGGTCAAATGCATTAGAAAGGATATTTAGACAAAGAGCTGAACAATCAAAGCCCTCTGTGTTACTCATATCACTTTGATCAGTAAGACAGATTACATTTCTAGGCAGTCTCAGGGAACTGACATTGTTGGAGGGAATCCCTTGAGGTCTTGCAACATTTTGTCACTCCCAGCTTGACCTGAAGTAAGAGTTTAGAGATAAACGAAATGTGGACTGATGCCAGTTTCTGCTGTACTATTGGCCAACAATGTTCCCGTACTTTCACTACACACATGCTGATATACTGTGAACCATCAAGATTTAGACAGTTTTTTAAATTAGTTTGAAGGCATCTCTTTCAGTTTATGTCTTCCAATCTCTTTCACAAAGACAAGCACAGGTACACATTAAATATAAATCACATTTGTTTCTGAAAGATAAACCTATGTTTGAGTATACAATTAATACATTTCCACAGTGACATTTTGATATAATTTACAGTAATCGCTGCTTTAATATATAGACTAATATAAAAGCTTTAAAATAGAATAAATTTGAATATCAATTTGCAGTATAACTGCCGAAAGGGTAGATTTGCAAATGGAAATCTGCTTGCTTACCTGTTTCAGCTGCAACTGGATGAGTGTAGAAAACTTTCAAGGCAAGTATATATATATATATATATATATACGTTTGAATAGATACATATCTAAACGTGGTAAATTATAATTACGACAAATTTATAGTCCCCCAATTTCACAAACAAGGCTTAAGGCTTGTCCCAGATTAAAATGCATGCTTTAGCAATCTGAACTGAAAATAACTTCCACTGACATATCCTAAATTATGTCAGTGTGTCAAGATGCACACCAGTAATATTCATTTCCAAGGCATATTTATAACAGCTTCTTAAATATCCTGTTTAAAAAGACTGAGCAGAGGCTCTATGCTGGGTGGCCTGCAAGGTCATGCTGGGGTCATCTGAAAGACAGATGGAAATCTCCTGGTTTCAGAGGAAGACTGGATGGGTCAGAGGGGGAATGGTCAGGAATGCCAATAGTTTCTATGCAACAGCAAACTCCACAGGAAGATAAGGCCAGGAATGCCATCTGAAATAGTCTCTGCTCCCTGTGAGATGGCACATCACTCATCAGAGTTTCTCAATTTTTGAGTGCATAAGTGAAACAAAGAGAAGGAATGAGAGTGAGAATGAGAAAGAGGAAATATATCCAGGAATGTGGTTTCCACAGTATCATTCAACAATAGGTTGAAAAAAAGGCTGTACAAGAAGAGTTCATGAAATGTCTAACTAAGCATAAAACTGGCCCTGCTGCATAACTGGGGGACTCCCTCTCTTCCACAGGGATCGAAACCATACATACTGCACATACTATTACATTTAATTAATATGCACTGCACGCTAAATAAAGAGATGAGCAAAGCTACATGTTTCAAGCAAGTGATGGCAAGGTTACTTTGAAAATGTAATAGGTTACAGATTACAAGTTACCCTATTGAAAATGTAATTAAGTAGTAGAACTATTTCAATTACTTTATTAATGTAACTGATTACATTTGATTACTTTTCTAAATTTAAGTTTCTGAATTACTTCTTCATTTTTCTAAACTGTTAATCATTTTCAAATATTTAAAGCAGATAGGGTAACCTTAACAGTAGTACTCAACACTGATTACTGTCAGACTTTTTAAATCCTTCATCACTTGAATTAAGATTATAATAATTTAAAGCACAGTCACCACAAAATCAGATTTTAGCACCTCTTTTTACTTTGAGACTTTTTACTTTACTTTTACTTTTGATTTTCATTTTGAGGTTAAATACATAAGATATACTTTGATAGCTATGATACTGTTTTTGAAATGAAATCTTAGCTATGACAGTAAATCTAACATCTAACAGTGCCTTGAAAATAACAAACAGTTAATTTAAAAAATAAAACATACATGAGCCCAAATAGGAAATAAAACTGTTATCAAATAAACATGTCCTATTCTGTGTCCTAAACTCGTAACATAGCAGTCAATGCAATTTTGGAAAGAAATCAATAAAATCTGTCTGTGTGTGATAATATTCTGATGTAACCCCTTCGTAATCGTTCACATTTTCATAACTATAAGTACACAATTTTTCTCATTAACTGTAACATTAGTAATTAAATTATTTAATTCTGTTAACTCCGCAACACTGTTTCTAGCAAAACTGTGTGTATATGCACTCACAGTGAGTGTTTTGTATTGCCAAATTTTGGTAAATTATATACATAACCCTACATGCATGTTTTTTTTAACAATATTAATTTAATCTAATGAACAAACACATAAACCGTGCACACATTACTGGTATTTGATTAAGGGTAAAACATTTACTTGAGAGGGAGAGGGTTTACTTGAGGTAACCTGCCGAAAAACAAACAAACCCACTGAATGATTTCACTAAATCATTTCACTCTCTGTATCCATCTATAGTTCAATTGATTGATCCTATCTATCTATCCATCCATCCGTCCATCCTTCCTTCCTTCCTTCCTAATTTCTTTCTTTCTTCCTGTCTTTCTTTCTCTTTGTCTGTCTGTCTAGGTTACAAAACATGAAGCAATAGTTATTTTCTTCAAAATGAAGACAAGAAGTGTTGGACACTTTCTGGTTGTCAAACTTTGTGGATCATAATGTATTTGAGATAAAGCAACATCATACACCCATGAAAAAGTACCTCAATGCTAGTCAGTTAAAAATAATATACTGTATATAAAAAATACTTCAGAGAGGTGAAGTTGATCCTAAAAAAAGTCATTATTTGTTTGCAAATGCTGCTTTGATATTTTGTATGTAATGCAATAAAATGTACAAAAAGTATACAAATGAGTGTATGAAGTGTATTTATTTCTTATATATTTTTTAAACATGCACCGTGCAGCGCTGTCCTGCAGATGTACTGGCCTGCATAATGCATTGCTTACAGGTGCATCATTCAATGTTTGCTTCTAGGTGTTTTATTTCAAATGGACATCAAAACAAAAAGGCCTTGGCTGAAATATGATGAGTATGTCATCTCTCTCTTTCTGTGTGACCACTCCCTCTCCCTGCCTTTTCTCTCTTTCTCTTTGAGCATGAGAGAGTAAGAGAGGACACAGAAAAACAGCCTGTCAGACTGGTAGAGTGGGTCTTCTCATTCAGAAACACCAATTTATCTCACTGTACAGTGTACTCACTGTTAATGCTTGTGTGTGTGTGTGTGTGTGTCCGTACGATGAGTCATCTATATTTTAGCATGTTCATGCTAGTGTGTAGTTGTTATTCCTTGTGTCTAAAAATTAATGAGAGTTAGATCTAAAAGTTGGATCCAAAATATTACATAAAATGAACATTAAATGTTTTTAAATTCTGTCGTGAATCAAATAAGCAGATTTGTGAAACTCATAATGTCAAGCCTTTGTACAGATGATCAGATGTTTGTGCACACAATGCAGCACAAGAAGCTCTTTGGATAATCTTAAATCTTGGTAGAGAACATGGTCATCGGTTTTGAACAGATTTGTGGAGTACATGCAGTTGTTATTAAAGTACATTCTGAAATGAATCATCACTCAAACTTAACATTTGGCTCAAAATTTAAATGCTGATCATATCACTTGTAAGAGAAAAAAAGAAATAGGATAATATATAGTATATAGGAAGGAGATCTGCCTACTTTTTACATTGCCATTTATGTAAATAGCTGCTTTCACAACAAAACACAGCTGCTATTGTTTGAATGAATAACAGTTGAGTTGCAATACGAGGCAAAAGCATCATCGACAGCGGTTTATTTACTTTTTTTATTCATACAAAACCTCAAAGATGATTACAGTTTTTCTCAGTTGCTTTGGTGCATTTCTCAAATCAGAAATGAAATTCTCAAAACTACTTGTACAAATTCCACATCATCTAGTCATTTATACACATCATAAAACCAGATTCTCATTCTTTTGAACAAGTTGCGATAGCTTTTGTACATTCATGGAATTGATTATGTACATTTATCTGTGGTTTCCTACATTATCAGTTGCTAATGTCATGTCGCTCAAATTGTATTATATCGTTTTCTGTGCAATAGTCTTACCCCTCAAAACATCTAGTCTTTAGTTCATCATATAAATCATTACATGCAAAATTGTTCATCTAGTTTTTTTTTGTAAATTTGGCATGAATTGTGCAAGAGAACCTAGACTAAGAGAATGTAGATCAACCAATGATAAACCATTTCTCTGAAATAGCTCAAAGGTATGAATCTCATACCTTGTTGGAAAGCTTATACTGTATAGACAGAGAACAACACAAGAGTTACAAATTTTGGAATTTGACTTATTTTCATCTTTGTGCCCATATTTATTTTTCCATTTCTATATCACAATGACATTGTAAAGGTGTTTTTTATTATTATTATTCTTTGGGTCAGACCACTAGTACTGTAAAAGTGTAACTGGGTATTCTATCCAGTCTCTTTCAATCAATATCCCACATACAGAAATGTGTAAATGTGTACTTTTGAAATGGATATATGGCATACATAAGCATATGGCATGCTGCCATAGTTTACATCAGACATTGAAAACATGCAATTTGACTGTCTTATCCGTAAACTATGACACAAGGACTTGTCATTCTGATGGCACTGACATGTTCATTGACACAGATAGTTATTTTTGAGAGATGAACTAAGGATTTAGAGCAAGAGACTGGCTTTTGCAGGTAATCCATGGTGTTTTGCTATTTGTACGAGTTGTTTTGAGAAATGCACTTACTGTTTTGCAAATCTCAAGGATGATTCGAGAAATGTACCAAAGAAACTGAGAAAAACTGTAAAAGTGTAACTGTGAATTCTATTCAATCTCTTTCAATCAATATCCCACATACAGTAATGTGTAAATTTGTACTTTTAAAATGGATATATATGTTATATACACTGGAAATACACTGTCATCCAAAATGTTGCCATAGTTTACATCAGGTAATACTAACAAAGTGCACTGTTATATTGAAAACATGAATAAGCATTTTGATCTTTTTTGTGAACAATGACACAAGGACTTTTCATTCTGATTGCACTGATATGTTCATTGACATGAATACTTGCTTTTGAGAGTTGAACTAAAGATTTTGAGTAAGTTACAGGCTTTTGCTGGTAATCTGTTTTGTGGTGCTGTTTGTACAAATTGTTTTGAGAAATGCACATACCTCTTTTCAAATAGTAAGGATGATTCAAGAAATGCACCAAAGAAACTGAGAAAAAACTGTATTATGTTGCTTTTTCCTAGTGCAGCACACTCTAAAGGTGTACAATACAAAACAACCGCATTAACTCATCCACAGGCCAAAGGAACAACAACATCTTGAAGCTTGTGTGCTTTTTGATTTTTATCAGCATTATTTAAAACCTCAGATTTATTATAGTTAGTCTTGCGTGCATATGTGTGTTATCTAGAAAGAGTAAAGAGATGAAAGAAATAATCTGGTACAGCGCAGTGATGTGGAACATCAAACTCACAAGAGTTGCCTACATTCCTTCTCTCTCTCACACACACTCAGTTCACCCCCCCCCCCCCCACACACACACATCTCTCGGTGTAAAGGTTTTAATTTTTTCCAGATGTAACCCATTTCGCTGGTTACACTCAAGGAGAACAACTGATACTTCTCTCCAAACCACCTGTGGCTGACCATTATAAGGTTGATGGTTTGTTTCTTCCACGCCTTACAAATGTTAGGCCTACACTATTTGCGTAAAACAAAAACAGTAGTAAAGTGTTTGATACTGTCATGAAACCTAATATTAAATGACTGTGACCAGTAGGTGCTGTTATGGTTACTGTTTTTTCACTGTTTTCACCAACCACTGTGACGTGAGAGACAGAAGTGTGTGTTTTAGCAGCCACAGTTCACAGCCACTGAGAACACTTAAAATTGGGGCAAAACTCTGGGAAAAAGTTATGTAGTTCCAACCTTAGGTAAATAGATTTTAGGGTAGCGCCATGTTTAATTGTTGACAGGAATGAAAATGAGGCTGTGAGGGATTCAAGCAAAGTCCCTTTAAAGCTAGTCAAGTCACTCGGGGGCCATCTTTGAAACACCTATAGGGCATGCAAGTGCAGCTCCTGTCTCACTGAATGGGGAAACATCAAATTCTCCAAAACTGTTCATCAAGCTTACTATTACAGTTTTTCTCAGTCGCTTTGGTACATTTCTCGAATCATCCTTGACATTTGCAAAACAGTGCAAGTGCATTTCTCAAAACAACTTGTACAAATAGCAAAACACCATGGATTACCTGCTTTTTTTATGTTGAGCCAGTCTCTTGCTCAAAATCCTTAGTTCATCTCAAAAATAAATATATGTGTCAATGAACATGTCAGTGCCATCAGAATGACAAGTCCTTGTGTCATTGTGTACGGATAAGACAGTCAAATTGCTTAGGTATGTTGTCAGTATAACAGTGTACTGTGGAGGGATGTTCTGATGTAAACTATGGCTACAGGTTTGATGACAATTATTATAAATTGTAGGTTACACCTTAGTGTATGTGGGAGTTTGATTGCAAGGGACAAGATTCACATTTACGCTTTTACTGTTTGTACTGTAATTTGTTGACAGACCATGTCATTGCAATACAGAAAGGAAAAAACAGCACTGCAAAGCACAAAGAAAACAAAAGTAGAAATGTGAACATAGGACAATCTCTTTAGGGAAAACTGTACATGCTGTGCTGTAGGAATTACAGTGCAGTCTTCCTACATCTCCTGACGTTCCACAAATTCTCTTCCACAACACAACAAATATCTTCTCTTGCGATGCAGTGTGGAAACAATCTTTTAGAGTTTCTTATCCAGCCTCTGCTGTGATGTCATCACACGCTGCATCTGTGGCAGCCAGAAGGGTCGATCATATGGTGAGAGGAACTCCATCAGCATCCTGTTGTGGGCTGTAAACCATTGCCTGATGATGTTGGAACGGTGGAAACTGACATTGTCCCAAACTATCACCTACTTTGGCAGGTCATCTCCAATCTGACCCCTCTCTTGTTTAGGGATGAGATTTTCAGACATTGAAACACTGTGTTATGCTCCGGCTATATATATATACTTGACAGTTGATGGTTCATGAGATGCACCTACGTTAAAGAAAATCAAGAAGAATTGGGAGCAATTTACCAATGCAGGACAGATTTAGAAAAAAAGGCTAATGGAAATGTATAGAAATATCCTTGACATATTATGACAACTTGTTTAACCATTTTGCATGTAAGGAATTATGCTATGACCTAATGCTTAAATGTTGTGGGGGGTGAGACTATTCAACAGAGATCCATTATAATACATTTGGATCAACATGACATAAGCAATTGATAATGTAGGAAACAGCAGAGAATTGTACATAATCATTTGCATGGATGAACCAAAGCATTTGCAACTTGTTCAAAGAAATGAGAAACAGTTTTTTTATGTGCACAAGTGACACAATGATGTGAAGATTGAACAGGTAGTTTTGAGAATTTCGATTCTGATCTGAGAAATGTACCAAAGTCGACTGAGAAAAACTGTAAATTTCTTATTTTAAATCACCAATGAAGTCTGACAACAACTGTATCTTAAATATGTTTTTTTTTTCTCAAATAGTGTTAAAAAGCTTATTTAAGTCTGCATTAAATCAACATTTACAGATGCACATTGTTAGTCTTAAAGTGAACAATTAATCTATGCAAGTTAATCCACTGAAATAAATAATTTGTCTTGGTAACCTTCAATAAAAAATCTGAACATTTGCTTTTGCTCTGGAATGGTATTACTTCCAGAGACACTAGAAGGCAAGATTGCAACCTTTAGCCAAAAAAGCGTAACAGCTAATGCTAATGCTTCCGGTTTGGCAGTACGTGGGCAAGGACACCAGAGGCCTTTTTTTAAAAGGATGGCAATGGAGGAGAGGCTTCACTATACTGAACAAACAGCTTTTTATTGGAAATGGCTCATCATTTAATGAATCGACAGCTTATCTGCTAATCTTCAACATGTTTTACAGTGAACAATACTTTTGGATCAAACAATTTTTTGAGTTTACCTACATAAAAATGCAGTTTTCTAAGAGACAACACTGACTTCTTGCAGATTCAGTTTACAGCACTTCTTATTCATTCTTATTATATATGTAAATGTGACTGAGTGTTGTACAACTCAATTCAATGAAGTCAAGGCTGTAATGTGATTGGTTATTAAGGTGTTTTGTTTTGTGCCGTCATGTTTATGGGTGTGGAAATGTTCTCACAATAACGGACTCACCGTGGATGTGACGTCTGAGACCAGAAATGCATCACCATATGCAAATAAAGTCTGCAGCAACGTCCAGTTTATGTGGACTTTCAGGCTAGACCAGCCAGTGCGCATACACAGTCCTAAGGACATGTCCTCAGAACAGACTTTTTCTATAGCAACCGGAACTTCTAGCAACAGCTGTAGTGATGCGCTGACCGAATAGTGATTGGCTATTTTATTCTGAAGGCGGGGCTTCCTGCAATAGAGCAGCCATATTAAATGTTGCTTTTTCCCCCACTCAAAACTATACTGGTTACACATCTTGTGTATTCTATAGTCTTTGACAGGAGTAATGCTTTCAGTGGATTCTACTGTGTGATTGTTCAGTTGATGAAACATCTTTTATGAAAAATAAATAAATAATAGACAAAAACTCTATGAAACAGTTTTGAAAATAGTGAGTTGCAAAAATTACACATTTTAAGACCTTTGTACACTGCGTACCATTGTAAAGATCATTTTAATGGACGTTAAACCTTGTGCGTTGTTCAAAATCACTATACCCTTTCGTTTTTATTTGGGATTAAAATATCCACTAAATTAAACTGCTGTCAAAATTTATCAGATAAATATTTTTTTCACTTTTTTTGCATAGATCAATTAATCAACCTCTGCCCTGAACAAAACTACCAAATGTTTTAAAAAATCCAAGATTTTAACTCTTTAATTGCCAAGTTCATAAATTATGTCATTGAGTGGGGGGGGCAAACAAAATAACTTATTTTCAATATAAAATTAATGTATTTTGATGATATCTTGATGTATTTGAGAAAATCAAAATGTACACCTCAGCTCTCAGCTCTCATGGAGTAAACAAAAACAAAGTAAGTGTATTTATGCACCTGCTGCCTTTTAATGGTGACAAGTACAGACTAAACAAAAACAAGGTACGTGGATTTAAATACTTGGATGCCATCCTGCCGGTCTTTTGATGGTGAGAAGAACAGCAAGCAACACGAGAAATGGCTTGACTTGTACCAAAGTTTAGAAATGATTATGCAGCTTGACCCCTCCAGTGATCAAGAATCTCTCACACACACAAACACTATATTTTGCTGTTATACTCCATATAACTCCATATACAAGCCAGAAATTAAGCTTTTTTTTTATTTTATTTTTTTGCACAGGCCTATCTAAAGGGTTCATGGTCCCACCTAGTGATCAACTGTAAAAATAACAAATTTTACCTTTTCCCAACAGGGAAAACCACCTACAATCAAGAATGCATGATTATATGGTGTCATGGCTTTGCAATCAAAAAATGTTGTTATAATGAAGTCAATGGGGTAAAAACAGCCGTGAACAATAAATGAGGGAGAAAAAATTAAAATGTAATGCTGCACAAAAACTAACAATGCATCAAAGCCAATGTTGTTCCTAATCTTTGACATGCCCAAGACTGTGATAAAAGGTAAAAAAAAATCCAGTCCACAATTGCTTTTTATATTGAAAATAAGTTAAAATCTTGGATTTTTTTTTACATTTTGATCAGGACTGTGGTTGATTAATAGATTTATGCGAAAAAAAATAGAACAAAAATATTTATCTGATACATTTTTACAGCAATTTAATTTAGTGGATATTTTCATCCACGAACATAACGAAAGGGTAGTGAATTTGCCCAAAGTGTATTGTTGAGTTGTTGAAAATTTTATAAGCATTTTATGTGCAAAATATGTGTCAAAATAAGATTTGTCACCAAAAATCGTTCCATTTGCTGAAACACAGAGAAAGTTGTGACCAAAATAAGACTCAACTTTACCCCCTAGTGGACGAAACCGTCCCCAACAACGCATAAGGGTTAAACCAAATAAGTGTCTAACCTGACTAAAGGTCGATTTAACATTAGGATCTAGATAGAAAACATTATGGAGAGTTAATATAAATTCTGATATCAGAATTTACTAACCATCAAGTCATTCCAAATATATAGCCTATGATTTTTGGTTTGTTTATTTGTTTATGGAACACAAATAAAGATCATTAAAAAAAAAGCTTTTCGTCCATAATGAAAGTCAATGGATTCACATGTTTTTAGGACCCTTGTAGAGTCAAAAACAGTTCAAATATTTTTCTTTTGTCATACAGTTGTGAAGCTGCATTAGGGCGAGTAAATTATGGGATGGATTATGATTTTTAAATGAACTATCACTTTAGGGATCAACTGCCATGGTGTTAAAAGATGCAGATACACACATACACTCTCACAGTATAGGCTTTATAGTGACATAAGTTCGTTTGCCTGTTTTACTTTCTCAGCAGGATGTCAGTACCAGTAAGATTTGTGCCCTGACTCCACAGATGTACACAGACTTATACTGTGTAAAGGGCAGTAGAGAGTTAAAGTCTGTGCAGCAGATCTAGGTTAAAGAACTTAATGACCCAACCAGCTGTTGCTCATGTCAAGCCCTCAAATCTCTCTTTTCCTTTTCTCCCCCTTTTTCTCTTGTTCTCACGAATACTGATACAGAGATATATACAGTTGCAAGAACTAAAAATCCTGAAGACAGACAGGAATGTAAAATAATTCACACTTACATTTATCACAATGAATAAGAGAATGAGAACGACAAATGCCCATATACTGTACATATTGTATTGTTAGATGAGTTTTGGGAGTTTATCATTTTGCCTTTGGTTTTTTAGGTAAATGAATGATGCTAAATGAGTGACATGTTTTTATGGAAAGCTGTTGTTCATCAATAAGGCAGCATGTGTTTCCAATAGGCAACCTCCCTGCTTTCTCAGAGAGGGTGATCGTTACTAAGAGACATGTGCCCTCATGAGAGAGACTAAGAATGAGATGTGTTTGAAGGTGTGTATGCTTATAGGTTTGTGCTGTGTGTTGTAGCGACACTATGCAAATGAAACATACAGAGATACAAAAAAGATTATGTCAGAAGATGTGTCTATGCTAACAGTTTAGGTTCTGGTTGTCACACAAAAGCTCCCTGCAACATTTAGAGAATGTTAGAAGATGGTTACAACAACCTGAAAAGAACATTCATTGGGAGTTTGTTTCCAAAACAAATAACCAAGATTGAACAATGTGCTAACATTTGGGAAACGTGCAGGAGTTTATACACATGGGAATGCTACTGTTTTTTGTACAAGTGTATGACTTTTTTGCATTTATTATTGATTATTTTAACGTAGGCATGGTGATGCTAAAACACTCTGATTTGCTATTTTTCATTCAAAGACTTTGGCTCATGAAAACCATGTGCATCAATCTCAGGCAACATGCATTTTATTACACATCCTGCTATTTTTCATTCTCCATCTGTCTCTTTCTTTTTTCTAATAGTCTCTTTTCCCTGGGTCCTTTTTTTACTATTTTCTCCTCCTGGTCTCTCTTTTCCATATCTCTTATGCTTTTTCCATTCTTTTGCTGTTGGTTGTGCAATTTGTGAAGCTAATGGCACATGGTTTCGTTCTCTTTCTCCACTCATTTCACTCTTTGTCTTTTCAGTTGCATACATTTTATTCTTTCCAGGGCAACTTGAATTAAGTAATTTGTGTGGTGATATTTTTTTTCTCCCACAAGCACATTTTGTGTACACACAACAGTTTTCTTCATCATAGCTAAGCGTGTGTCAGCCGACAAATTCATGTGAGGACTAGACAGGAAATGACCCCCTGGGAGTGGGGGTTCCTCATTGGAAACACACACATGCAAACACATCGCAGTGTGCAGAGAAGAAAAACGTATGTTTGGTCATGCATTTTTCTCTTTCTGTTTCTTTCAAGACATTGCCATTCTGGCTTACAGCTCATAACACCAAATGTGCCAATCAGACCGGTGCTAACCTATGTTTTCTTTGCCAGGTTAATTATGGTTTTGTTTTAGATCTAATCATCAGTCAGAATAATTATCAACACTTTTAACTTCAGCCCTCCTCCACATTGAATGTTTTGCGCTAAAAGGAAATATGAAACATCTGGACCTTTCACTTAGTTAGGCGGACGTTATTTACTATATTCTTATTGGGTTTAGAAAAGTACAACCCGAATTCCGGAAAAGTTGGGATGTTTTTTAAATTTTAATAAAATGAAAACTAAAGGAATTTCAAATCACACAAGCCAATATTTTATTCACAATAGAACATAGATAACGTAGCAAATGTTTAAACTGAGAAATTTTACACTTTTATCCACTTAATTAGCTCATTTAAAATTTAATGCCTGCTACAAGTCTCAAAAAAGTTGGCACGGGGGCAACAAATGGCTAAAAAAGCAAGCAGTTTTGAAAAGATTCAGCTGGGAGAACATCTAGTGATTAATTAAGTTAATTGATATCAGGTCTGTAACATGATTCGCTATAAAAGCTTTGTCTTAGAGAAGCAGAGTCTCTCAGAAGTAAAGATGGGCAGAGGCTCTCCAATCTGTGAAAGACTGCGTAAAAAAATTGTGGAAAACTTTAAAAACAATGTTCCTCAACGTCAAATTGCAAAGGCTTTGCAAATCTCATCATCTACAGTGCATAACATCATCAAAAGATTCAGAGACACTGGAGAAATCTCTGTGCGTAAGGGACAAGGCCGGAGACCTTTATTGGATGCCCGTGGTCTTCGGCTCTCAGACGACACTGCATCACTCATCGGCATGAATGTGTCAATGACATTACTAAATGGGCCCAGGAATACTTTCAGAAACCACTGTCGGTAAACGCAATCCGCCGTGCCATCAGCAGATGCCAACTAAAGCTCTATCATGCAAAAAGGAAGCCATATGTGAACATGGTCCAGAAGCGCCGTCGTGTCCTATGGGCCAAGGCTCATTTAAAATGGACTATTTCAAAGTGGAATAGTGTTTTATGGTCAGACGAGTCCAAATTTGACATTCTTGTTGGAAATCACGGACGCCGTGTCCTCCGGGCTAAAGAGGAGGGAGACCTTCCAGCATGTTATCAGCGTTCAGTTCAAAAGCCAGCATCTCTGATGGTATGGGGGTGCATAAGTGTATACGGTATGGGCAGCTTGCATGTTTTGGAAGGCTCTGTGAATGCTGAAAGGTATATAAAGGTTTTAGAGCAACATATGCTTCCCTCCAAACAACATCTATTTCAGGGAAGGCCTTGTTTATTTCAGCAGGACAATGCAAAACCACATACTGCAGCTATAACAACAGCATGGGTTCGTCGTAGAAGAGTCCGGGTGCTAACCTGGCCTGCCTGCAGTCCAGATCTTTCACCTATAGAGAACATTTGGCGCATCATTAAACGAAAAATACGTCAAAGACGACCACGAACTCTTCAGCAGCTGGAAATCTATATAAGGCAAGAATGGGACCAAATTCCAACAGCAAAACTCCAGCAACTCATAGCCTCAATGCCCAGACGTCTTCAAACTGTTTTGAAAAGAAAAGGAGATGCTACACCATGGTAAACATGCCCCGTCCCAACTATTTTGAGACCTGTAGCAGAAATCAAAATTGAAATGAGCTCATTTTGTGCATAAAATTGTAAACTTTCTCAGTTTAAACATTTGCTATGTTATCTATGTTCTATTGTGAATAAAATATTGGCTCATGTGATTTGAAAGTCTTTTAGTTTTCATTTTATTAAAATTTAAAAAACGTCCCAACTTTTCCGGAATTCGGGTTGTAATGAAAAACTGAATTATTCCACAATAGCTTTTATTTGACAAGAAATGTATTTGCAAATACATCACACTTGTCAATTCTAGGCTTTTGCAATTGATTGAAGTCTACCCCCCAAGCACCCAAGAGAGCTTGCTCCTCAATCCTTCCCAAACTGTGGTCAGGCCAGCCTCCGTTTTGAACAACAAGGTCATTGAAGCCCCCATGTTGTTTTGTGGTGCGCGCATATACTATGCATTATGATAACAGCATGTAAAAACTGAGTTTAAAAGAAAAGCGATCATTGGCATTCATTTATTTATCAGTTTAGCTATCGTTAATTGATAAATAAATAAGTACACATAAAAATACATGAAAAAATGTGGTTTATTGGTTCTTAAATTACTGACCAAACTAGCGCCCAAAGTAGTGCAATGAACATATCCCAAATATCAAAACTCAAAATACATAATGTCCATACCTAAAATACATATTTAACAGTCACTGTTATGCATATTTATAAAAATAAAAAAACGCAGCTAAATGCTTCAGTGTTACTCCTTCACAAAACTTAACATCCAGCACAGTTTTATCATAGAATGCAAAATGTTTCAATAAAAACAATTTAGTCAAATGTAATTTCTGCAACATTTCAAACCCACGGGGTTTAAAAGCAGTTCAATTCCATGGAAAAATCACGGAAATGACAACCCTACATCTAACACGAGCTGCAGAAATCAGATTTGACTGATCCCTGGTTGAGAGGAGAGATGGCTGACAGATCATGTTTCCACAGACCAATTTCAATTCAGATTGACAGTCCACCACCCCAGTGTGTCACTCTGTCAGTGTCAGGACTGTTTGATTTGCATTACAAAATAAAAGCCCTACAAAAACTATACGACCAGTTTTGTCTTTGCTTTTGGATAGCTCTAAAATTTACTCCCTGTTTCCACAAATCTGTTTTAATTTAGATTATATAGTCTGCCACCCCAGAGTGTCACTGGGCCATTGTCAGTACTGTCTGACGTAGTATTGCAAAATAAAAGCTCTCCAAAACATATGTAACCAGTTTTGTCTTTAATTTTGGAAAGCCCTAAAAAGGAAACTCCCTGTCTCCACAGAAAAAATTCAATTCAGATGAATAATCCACAACCCCAGGGTGTCACTCAGTCAATGCCAGGACTGGCTGATGTTACATTACAAAATAAAAGCCCTCCAAAACTCATAAATGACCAGTTTTTCGATAGACCACTGTTTCCACAGACCACTTTCACTTCAGATTCTCAGTACATCTTAACCTGCCACACGGCCTGAGAAAGAAATTTGGTCTGAAATTCCCTTTACTTCTCTATTTTTCTTCCTGGTGGTGCTTTTTAAACAAGCAGTGGAGTCCAAGATCAAGCCCTTTGGGGCCTTCGTGGGAAGAACATTAATTCACTTTTTCTTGCACATGTGTAGAGTTGGGAACCAAGCACTGGTTCTTACAGCACACAACATATAACAAGTGATGTTTTATTAACAAATTTAAGAAGGAGCACACGCAGATAATTAACACGACCAGTCCATCATCAGTAATTACACCATCTATCCAGTCAGCACAAGAGAGAGAACCCCTATAAATAATCAAAGCAGCCAAATCTTTGAACCATTAGTTGCATTTCATGATTTTTTTCTAAAAAGGAATATCAATATTAATTTGTTTTAACATTTTTATTTAATATATATTAGGCCCAAATAATTTACATTTTATTTATACTGCTTCTAAACGTTTGTAAAAATCACCATAAGGTCTGGGTAAACAAACCATTGCCAGATTTGTTTTCCTGAGGTATAATGCTGCAATATGAAATGATCATTTGGAAACAGGCGGTAAATGTAATATCAGTTGCATTTATATTTCTCCCCATATCCTAATTCTTCTACAAAAAGTATTAAAACAGTCTTTAATGCAACCTAAGGTCTCGTTAAAATGAATCTGAACCAGAATCTCCATATCAGATTCCTATATACACGAGTGTTTAGCCATATTGTTTAGTAGGTTAACTCTAATGTCCACATCTGGAGGAGAGAGGGGCGGGCTGCTGAACTCGAAGATGACTATGGCGTGTGTGTGTGTGTAATGTGCAACAGATGACTTCTTGGGGGATGAGAGGGTCTGACAGAGGCAAATCTTTCCTCGGCTGGAGCCACATCAGCTCGCAACGGATGTGCATGGATTTATCAATACAGCTAAAATTCACTATGCATTCGTCTTATAACTAATCTAAATGTCTGTATCCGGGCGGCAATGCATCTGTAAAGATTCAATTCCTGGCGAGGAAAAACTTGGCGAACCTGGACTGAAACAAAGGAATGTATTGAGAGGCGTATTATTTGCTCATCACTGGAATGGCATACTTTCTCTATAACTTTCTTTTGTTCGGCAGTGGAGCGCTTTTATTTTTCGCGCCTGGTTGGGCCATTTGCCCCGAGCCATGCGAGTGCCAGCACGCGCAGCATGTCCTCTGCGCAAATCGCGGTCTGAGCGCGGTGCCCAAAGCGCCGCAGGTGGAGCGCGCAGGGGACGTGCTGGTTCTCGGTCTCGCGGGAAACTTCATTCACAACCTCAGCGCGTTCGACTTCATACGCTATGGGAACCTAATCAGGCTAAACCTCCAGTTTAACCAAATAAGGAATATACATCCTAAAGCATTCGAGAAACTTTCCATGCTGGAGGAGCTTTATCTGGGCAACAACTTAATCTCGACAATACAACCTGGGACTCTACAGTGTCTGAAAAAACTCACAATATTATATACCAATAACAACGAGATCAAGGACTTTGTTTCCGAACCTTTTAGCCATTTAAATAGTTTAGTCAAACTGAGACTTGACGGAAATTTAATTGAGTTTTTAAAGGAATCCGTCTTCAAAGGACTGACAAATTTAATGTTCCTGCAATTAGAATCGAACCATCTTCGCCATATTGACCGCAATGCGTTCGCGCGGCTCATCAAACTGCAGTTTTTAAACCTATCAGACAATAAACAAACAGAACTGCTGGATATTTTCATGTTTTCCCATCTCAAGTCACTAACAACTCTTCTAATCGCAGGCAACCAAATAAAGCACATTGGAAATCACGTCTTCCAGAACTTGAAAAAGCTAACAAGACTTTCTTTGAGCCACAATAAGATATCAAAGCTGGACAACGAAGCGCTCAAGGGTCTCGCGCGAGTGAAAGAGTTCAAGATAGACAGGAACGAGCTGACAGAGATCCCTGCTGGTCTACTAGACCCGCTGGAGAGCATCGAGAACCTGGACTTCAGTGACAATCACATATCTCGCGTGGACCCCGGTGCTTTCGGCCACCTTTATCGTCTAAAGATCTTAAAATTGAAAAACAACCGTCTTGTGAATCTCTCCGGTGGAATTTTCGCCACAAACGGCGTTTTGTTCCACGTAGAACTGAATGGGAATAACTGGACTTGCGACTGCCGGATGGAGAAGCTTCGAAGTTGGATGACGCATGCGCATTCTCAGGGAAAGCTGTTGACCGTGTTTGTGCGCTGCCTTCACCCCCCAGTGCTGGCGGGAAAATACTTGGACTATGTCAGCAACTCCCAGCTGGGAAATATGAGTGGTTACTGCGAGTCAGAACCGCAGCCAATGGAGAGCCGTGGAGCAGTAGTGGAGTCACCGGTTCTCAAGGAGGAAAGAGGGAAGCGAGAAGGTGAGAAACATGGAGATGTAGGTGTCCGAGGGGATGAGGGGGAGCAAGGGCTCGTGACAACACTAGACAGAAAGAAGAAGAGGAAACTGGTCAACTCAAGGCCAAGACACACAGCAGGGAAAACAGGGAATGGCTCTTTATCTGATTTCCCAATGACAACAGCCACTATCTTGACAGGCCACAACCACAGCACCTTTGCTTGGGCCCCACAGGAGCAGTTCAACCTGCCCTTACAAGACAGAGCCAAGCATCATGACTCAGAGATTGAAGTGATCACTGATGCATGTCAATTCAACCATCACTCCATCCTGAATGTTAGCGTGGAAGATGTCACTTCCGTTACAGCCACAGTCCGCTGGAGCACAATTCCTGACGTTGGACTAGTTCATGGGAAAGAACTTCTCTTTCGGGTTTTATTTGACCGTTTTGGCCATGCTTTCCGCTTCCCACGCTATATTTACACAGATGGATCCGACCGGGCAGTGACCCTCCAAGAGCTCCGCCCAGACTCCACCTACATCACCTGCGTGGAGAGCGTTGTGGGTGGAGCTTTGTGCCCGGTTGCCCCCAGAGATCACTGCACTGGATTTGTCACACTTTTTGCCTCGGTGACAAGTGAAGTCAATCTACAGCTTGTCACAGTAGCAGCCCTGGCAGCCAATGCGCTGCTCCTCCTCCTGGTGGGCGGAGTCTGGCTGGGGCGTGTGTTGAAGAGGCGGATCAGAAGCAGGAAGTCGTCCACTCATGCACATGTACGTCACATGTACTCAACCAGACATCCTTTTCGCTCTACTGTGGCCGCTACCTGTGTCTCTTCTGAATTCAGCGGTTACCAGAGTGGAAGACAACTGGCTGAAGAAGGTGACCTCATCCAGTTCCCCGGCGACCGCTTCTTTGACAACAGCCATGCGCGAAGAGATGATGATGTCATAATGCTCAGATACTCAGACTGAAGGGTAGTTGGTGTTTGTGAAAAGAAGACAATTTTGGCAAAAAATAATTCTGGCCACAAATGAGTAACCACTGAAACTGCAACTTTTTTTTCATTTCTTTTTCATATTTTCATTTCTTTTAATTGATTGTCTAGGCCTCAGCTGCTGGTTGGCAGAATTGTTTGGTTTTGGAATGAATGTCTTTGTAGATAACATATTACTTATTTACCCAATGCAGATATACTGCACTATTCCAGGCAAGTATATCAGTACGTGAGGTACAGCACAGGAAAAGTCTTTTGATACATTTTATACGTTTCACTTTCATGATTTTCATGAGTTTTTAATAAATACGTAGTCTTTAATAGTAATTGTGTAATGGTTTCCATTTTTTATCTTTATAATGAATTTAATCTCGACATTCAAAATTCTACAATATACCTTAGCAGGTTTAGACGCCATATTGAATTTAACATAGATGAAGACAAGGCTTGGAGGAAGAGAGTTTATTTATGATAGCACATACTGTATAAAAGTCATAGACCATGTAATTGAGTACATGCAATCTCAATTAAATAATCATATTTAAAAAAAGTAAGTACTTGTAATTAGACTATAATGTTTTAAAATGCTCATAATCAGATTACAGTTACTTTTTTATGGGTTGCATGACTACATATTCACACAATTGATTTAAGTTCTTGATAATTTATTGATTCACCCCAGTTCTTTTTCATTTTTCTTTTCTAAATGAACCTACCATTTATATGCATGAGACAAATTGAAATTCTGTGTCTTCATCATATCCAGTGACGTTCAATAATTTTTAATATCAGAAGTCTCGAAAATAATATTTCAAATATGAAAAAACTTTGACCATGTAATAATATGTTTTCATGTTTATTAATGTTTGTCCATAGAGATTCCCAAGGTTTGAGATTTTAATGATTTCATTGATTATTAGCTAATCATGAAAACTTGTCATGTTTTTTCTTTTTCATTGTGCTGTACACAATGATCACATTCAAGTCTAAGTTATAAATGAGTTAGATCAAAAGTCATCTAAAATAACAAAAAGTAATCAGAGTACATTACCTTATTTGTGTTAACCAGATAATGTTACAAACTTCAATTTCGGTCATGTAATTTGTAATCAGTCATGGATTACAGTTTACAAGTAATCTACCCAGCACTGTTGATAAACAACAGTATAATTCACTGAACGCAATGTACTTCTATCCCTCACAGCCTAGTTTTCATTCCTGTAAAAAAAAAAAAAAAAAAAATGGAAAAATGGCGCTGCCCAGAATAAGGTCTATACCAAACTGCTACTGAACTGAATCTCACCATAAGATGGCGCAAAAAACGTTAATAAAAGTTTTCACAAGATTAAACTGCAACAATATAACCACATTTCTGCAGTCATTTATTTGAAACTATCACTTTGTAGTACATGCAGTCAAACATTAGAATAATCCAGCAAAACGATAATACACTAAAGGCAGCAGTTGTATCACAGCTTTTTAAAGTTATTAACATGAACCATGAATCAAGAGATCAGGATACAGATATTAAGTGCTTTTAATTCAAAATGGCCACAAATGTGTACAAAAATAGATAAATATAAAAACAAATTGTACATGCATAAAACAGTTTAAACCTGCAGAGTGTACAAACATTCTTTTTATGTCCAGAATCATAATTCCATTTTACACAGAATGTATAACCATATAAATTCTTTACCTAAGCAATTTTTTATAAATCAGAGATGGTACACATGCTTGCATGTTATTTCCAGGAAAAGTCAGTATTGACATTTTGATTGTCACTGAGCCAGTTAGTGTGACATGATTGCTATGCTGTATTGTTTTAGGAGAATACTGTAAGACATTCAGAGTGCCATGAGTGCGATTACTAATGCATGATTCCTTTACTGTCATTCCTATACATCATTTGATGTTGGCTCGGTCTTTATAAAACAAGCTGCATGTTATTCTATAAATCCCAAATTCACTTGTGATACTCTTAATTTCGTAGGTAATGTGATACCTGATAATTCACCAAGAGGCCTCTAATAATATTTACAGCGAAGACAAACAAGTAACAATCAGCTTTAGCTGCATCATCATAAATTTATAAAACTAGAGAATCCTATTTACAATTACAAATTTACAACTGCCCTGATTCAATGCATTTCACACGGCCTTGCCATTAGTTTCAGGATTTGGCGCACACACAGCTGTCACTGAAGCTATCAAAGCGTTTACACTGACAGTGGCCAAAAACAAAACATAACACACATATACACACAAATGTGCACATATACTCTAGGAGTAAAACTAGATGAGAGTCCCTGAGAAAGATCAACTATAACAAAGCATGAGGAAGAGTGTGAGAAGACAGAAAAAGAGGTACAAAGAGGGTGAGAGACAGGTTTAAAAATAAGAAAACTAAATTTAGTGAGGCTAAAAGACTTTCCAGCACTATACTAAATCACAGTGAGGTAAAAGAAAACCGATTACCGGAGATGTCAAGGGCCAGAGATATAAACAGACTTTTAATTTAATTATTCTATTCAGACATTTCAGACATATATGTAATGCATATATTCCCTTTTAGTTATAAATCCAAGTTTAAAACATTTTGCTGTTCAGTTTTGATTTTGCACTGATGGGTACCTGCTTAGTCATAGGTGCCCTGACTATATGGCTCTAAAGAAGGGTTGAATTTTGTGTTCTCATCGGTTTCTGTCCATGTAGAAGCATGCTATAGTTGTGTATTGTTAGTGGGGTGTGAGTGTGGGGGGAGGTGAGTGTGTGGTAAAGTCGAATTTGATGTTGAGATGCTGTTGTGTTGGATGGCATGTTGCTGGACAGGACTTCCTGTTGGACTACCTACTCCAGCTAAACATAAATACCAAAGAAATCCATCAATTTTCAAAATATATATAATAATACACACATTTTAAGTAATAAAACACACAATATAAAAATTAAATTAAATTTAATAGTGTATACATATATATTTAATTTTTCAATTCAATATAACCTATTGTATTTTTAATACATAATGTACTTTAATGTATTTTACTGTAATGCATCCAGACTTTATATTTTTTTATATTCTTTAGTTAAAATTCAAATTTCTAATTAAAACTTTACCATTTCATTTTTATTTTTTATTTGTACTTTTTTCTTTGCCTTATTTTAATATATAATTTGGGGTACCTGATTGTCATGGAATATAATTGTGACCAAAATTATAGTGACCAAAAAATATGCATCACTGATCAGCAATTATCATTTTTATTTACTATTATTATGGGGTGAAATATGACAGACATGTTCTTCACATGTTTTAATGAAACTCAACCTCAATACACTAGTATTTGTGAGAAAGCAACAGAGAATAAAACAAAGATTCATACTTTCATACTTACTCTGTGTTTCTCTCTGTCTCACAGTGACAGGACAGTCTTTATGTGCAAGAAGAATTTGCTTCAGTTGAGTGACTTCTGTCCTGAGTGATGTCACTTCATTCTATGAGAAAACAAAACAATATATATATATATATATATATATATATATATATATATATATATATAAGCAAAGCAGCAAATGCATGAATCTACAGTACCATGAACTTTAAGTTGTGTTTAATACTTCAAGGTAAGTATAAATGTACCTGCAGCTGTAAGTTAGTGTGTGTAAGTTCTTCTGCCTTCCTCTCCAGTGACGTCACCCAGACCTTTCTCTTCTGTCTGCACCGTGTGGCGGCAGCTCTGTTTCTCTCCAGAAACTTCCGTCTGCGCTCATCTGGGTCTTCCATTGCTGTCCGCCGGCGTCTGGCTGTGGACGGCTGTGGAGGAGATTGCGGGCAGGGGGTCTGTTTTGGTGTGGACGACATCTATAAAACACAAACATTATGTTAAATATTACAAAAGATTAATTAGAAACTATATAAATTAGAGTTTGACCTAGACCTGTGTTGGTATCGGCTGATGTGAAAGGGGAGGGGCGGTCTGGTGGGTGGAGCCAGGATGCAAAGGAGCAGGTGGAGAATGGTGAGCGTGACTGTGATGTGATTGGTCTTGGCTTTGATGTTGATGTGCAAGTCTTTGCGGTGATTGGCTGTGGCAGTGCTGCTGGTATGCGTGATGACGAGATGCGGATTGCAAATGGGACAATGGGTGCTGCTGTGACAACATCATCTCCATCATGTGGCAAAGAGGATTCTGACTGCCATTGGAAACCACAGGTTGGCTGTGGGCTGGCATGACCTTTGAAGGATTAGAGATGGGGAGAGATGGGTCAGAATGGCTCCTGGGGTAACTGTCAACATCATTGTCACGTAACACTGTGGATATTTCATGCTATTTCAAAAGGAAATGCCCAAAGTGAGATTAGGTTTGCCAACTTCTACAGGCAACCATGTGTTTTTAATTTCTACATCTAAGGATTCCTGTGTTTGGTGATTATTTTGGATGGTTAGATTACTTGGCACTTTTAAGTTTTTCAAAACACAGAGAATCTACAAAGACGCCTTTGAAAAGTCAGATGATAGCCCGGTCAAAACGAAGCCCTTGAAATTCAATCCCCTCCACTTTCTGAAGAGAATCAGCACTTGAGTGTGTGTGTGTGTTAATGTCGCTTTTTTAACAGGCAACATTGCATGCATCTGAATTAGATAACTCAATCAAGATGTCTACATTAGTTACAAAGCACTGTGGCATTATAACCCCTGTCTGATTTGTATGCTTCTATAGAGACATCATAATCCTGTAGCCATGGAGTCAAATCTTTAGTATGTGGCTGTACCTGAAGGGAGGAGCATGAGCCAGAGGGGGCGGGGCCTGGTATGCCAATCATGCTAGAGTTTATTGACAACTGTGCCTCCATCTGTCATTTTAATAAGATATGAAGTTATCATAATTATGTCATTAGAAACAGAGGTGTTATTTCGATGAATATTTTACAGTTCCGATTGGGTTTGAACTGCTTTCGGGTTTACTTACATTCACGGCTGATGTCCCAGGCAAAGCATTTGTCTGTCTGCTGTGCAGACAGCTGGGTGCAGATCTGCAATGTCAGACGGATTCACATTAGCTGAGGACAAAAGATTAAAAGCTCCCACTTTATAATAAGTGCCCTTAAGTACTTACATCATAAAATAAGTAAAACATACTTATTGTGTTCGTATTATATTGCAAAATACTTCTGCTGCTATTGAGGTGGGATACGGGTAAGATAAGGGACAGGTTTTGTGGTATGGTCAGGTTTAAAGGTGGGTTAAGGTGTAAGGGATGGGTCAACAGTGTATATAATTGTAATTATAAATGTACTTTTGGGGTCGGTAGAAAGAAGTTTAGGAAGTTTACACAGAGCTGCTACAAAATGTGAAAAAGGTTATTCTGACAGCTTTACATTGGTAAATTCTGTGTAGAGATGTAATGCTGCATGACAGACCAGAATATTTGGGCTCTAACCATATAGTTATATGGTTAAATGCTGTGTTGCAACAAATCTTTTTGACTTTTTGACTTTTTTTTAAAAAAGTCCCCCCAAAAAACTGTGTAAAATGAATTGTTTAAGTTCAAATCATGACCTTTAATGGGAAAATAAGAATATGGGGTATTTTGGTAATGATATATGGTAATACTCACTGTTTATTTGAAGTGGAGTATGTGGCAGTGCATTGAGACTGAGGCTGTGAGCTATGTGTGTGGAGTCGGTTCTGGTTGAGATGAGCCAGAGCGCACTGCTGCTGTTGCTGAGGTTGAAACTGATGATGTTGACTCTGCTGAGGCTGTGTTTCAGTGTGAGGCTGGTTCTGACCTGGCGCCTGCGCAGCAAAGTTCTAAAAGCAAGAAAATATTTAGAATTTAGAAAGCATTAATACACTAAATATTCTAATATTTAGCATATTTAAAAAATCTATTATAATAAATACTCCTTCTCCTTCCTCTGTCTTCGATATATCCCTCCCTAATTGTGTACAACCCGAATTCCGGAAAAGTTGGGACGTTTTTTAAATTTTAATAAAATGAAAACGAAAAGACTTTAAAATCACATGAGCCAATATTTTATTCACAATAGAACATAGATAACATAGCAAATGTTTAAACTGAGAAAGTTTACAATTTTATGCACAAAATGAGCTCATTTCAATTTTGATTTCTGCTACAGGTCTCAAAATAGTTGGGACGGGGCATGTTTACCATGGTGTAGCATCTCCTTTTCTTTTCAAAACAGTTTGAAGACGTCTGGGCATTGAGGCTATGAGTTGCTGGAGTTTTGCTGTTGGAATTTGGTCCCATTCTTGCCTTATATAGATTTCCAGCTGCTGAAGAGTTCGTGGTCGTCTTTGACGTATTTTTCGTTTAATGATGCGCCAAATGTTCTCTATAGGTGAAAGATCTGGACTGCAGACAGGCCAGGTTAGCACCCGGACTCTTCTACGACGAAGCCATGCTGTTGTTATAGCTGCAGTATGTGGTTTTGCATTGTCCTGCTGAAATAAACAAGGCCTTCCCTGAAATAGACGTTGTTTGGAGGGAAGCATATGTTGCTCTAAAACCTTTATATATCTTTCAGCATTCACAGAGCCTTCCAAAACATGCAAGCTGCCCATACCGTATGCACTTATGCACCCCCATACCATCAGAGATGCTGGCTTTTGAACTGAACGCTGATAACATGCTGGAAGGTCTCCCTCCTCTTTAGCCCGGAGGACACGGCGTCCGTGATTTCCAACAAGAATGTCAAATTTGGACTCGTCTGACCATAAAACACTATTCCACTTTGAAATAGTCCATTTTAAATGAGCCTTGGCCCACAGGACACGACGGCGCTTCTGGACCATGTTCACATATGGCTTCCTTTTTGCATGATAGAGCTTTAGTTGGCATCTGCTGATGGCACGGCGGATTGTGTTTACCGACAGTGGTTTCTGAAAGTATTCCTGGGCCCATTTAGTAATGTCATTGACACAATCATGCCGATGAGTGATGCAGTGTCGTCTGAGAGCCCGAAGACCACGGGCATCCAATAAAGGTCTCCGGCCTTGTCCCTTACGCACAGAGATTTCTCCAGTTTCTCTGAATCTTTTGATGATGTTATGCACTGTAGATGATGAGATTTGCAAAGCCTTTGCAATTTGACGTTGAGGAACATTGTTTTTAAAGTTTTCCACAATTTTTTTACGCAGTCTTTCACAGATTGGAGAGCCTCTGCCCATCTTTACTTCTGAGAGACTCTGCTTCTCTAAGACAAAGCTTTTATAGCTAATCATGTTACAGACCTGATATCAATTAACTTAATTAATCACTAGATGTTCTCCCAGCTGAATCTTTTCAAAACTGCTTGCTTTTTTAGCCATTTGTTGCCCCCGTGCCAACTTTTTTGAGACCTGTAGCAGGCATTAAATTTTAAATGAGCTAATTAAGTGGATAAAAGTGTAAAATTTCTCAGTTTAAACATTTGCTACGTTATCTATGTTCTATTGTGAATAAAATATTGGCTCATGTGATTTGAAATTCCTTTAGTTTTCATTTTATTAAAATTTAAAAAACGTCCCAACTTTTCCGGAATTCGGGTTGTATATGTATGAAAACTGTTTGATATTTAATACTCTTAATCTGATCATCTGATAATTTGATCTTGATTTTTCTTACTACAATCAACACTAACACACACACTCAAGCAAGCACAGAATCATATGCAAAATCTTTTCTTCTACTTCACACATCAAAGACTTTATGCAAACTTTTATTTATCTGCACATTTGAGTAAGCTTTTGAAACATGTTTTTCTTCTCACCGTTCTGGTCTCTTCTGCCTGTGATTGGTTAAGCTCCAGGTCAGTAAAGAGGCCCACTTCCTCACAGTCCTGTAAGAAACGGGTCGGAGTTGGAGTCTGATCTGCAGATGAATAAAGAGTACATATTTATCACAAATGCAAACAGCGTCATCAGATTCTACACACAAAATAATGTAAAACACTAAAATTTGTATTACCGTAATTAAGGCATGGCAGGTTTATTTATATAGCACATTTCATACATAATGGTAATTCAAAGTACTTTGCATAAAATATTAATAAAATAATAATAATAAAATAATCATAACAGGTTTATAAGAAATAACAATGAAAAGTAAAAAAAAGTTGAAAATGGAACAAAAGGCAAAATAAATTATTGAAATCAAATATGAAGAAATGAGAAGAATACATAAATAAGTAGGACACAGCATATATTAATAATTGTAATATTGTTTATTTTATTTTATATATTATTATAAATAATACATTGATTATTATTAATTATTATTATTATTATTATTATTATTATTACGGTACTTCCTCATCTGTAAGTCGCTTTGCATAAAAGCGTCTGCTAAATGAATAAATGTAAATGTAAATGATTAATATTAGATTTATCTATACATATTTGGAACATCTGCTTTTTTGATGTCTGTTAAATTTTTTTATAAAAAATAAAGTGCTGGAAAAAATAGTTTAGTATAAAGCATAAAAAAAGGTTAAAGCTTAAGGAAATGTGTATGTATCTATATATCTATCTATACTGTAGAACATAGACTAAACGCATGGGAACTAAGGAGGCATAGGAAATTTCTCAAGGTCAAGGAACAAAAACTTCAGATCAGTAGATCAATATCAAGTAACCTCCAGGCATTCTAAACAAAGGTAGAGAAACTAACCCTCGTCTCAATGTCATGAGCAGAGCTTTTACTGAAGTAATCTTCTGGCATGCTCAGAAATGTTAAAAATTAACCCTGTGTCATAAACATGAGCCTGATTTTGCTCTTGTTGTTTTGGTAATTCAGGGGTGGTCTAAACGAAACTGCTTTTTCTAGGCTACTATGAAAGGGGTCAGAAGGTAAAGTCCTCCTTTTGTTTTTTATGTAAATGTTTCTGTCGCTGCAATGATGGCTCACAGACCCCAGAGGTCAAGGGTCAGGCTGATGTTTATATGTCAGACATTGTGTTTCCAGGGTAACAGACATTGTTTAAATACTAAATTAAAGGAGATGGAGAGCATGACCTACTATGACACACATTTGCTTTTCACAGGCTCTTATATTACTGAACCACAAGCTGTAGAGTGATACTCTTTAGTTACAAAAGATATTAAAACCGCAAGATATTAAAACAGTGTTGATGATAAAGCACAACCTTTTGACATGAGTTGGTAATTATGTGTGAAAACACCCTTACCTGACAGCACACTGTCACACTTAATAGAAGGGAATTTAAGGGTCATCTCATGTTTGTGTCTGTGAATAATTAGGTGATCTTCTCTTTGGAAGCGCTATGAGAACAAGAAACATGGCAGACCGTGACAATGCTGAAACAGCACAGCTCTTGGCATCTTTGAAATTACCCATTAGTTCCAAAATGAATAATCATTTTCAAAAGTAATTAATTATAAAGTGTTATTAATCGATTTAACAATCTAATTGATGGCTAAAACTTGTGACAGCATACATAAAACACATAGTTGTGGCTCTGAATGATATAAAAACAACTATCCGCAAACTGGACATCTGTTTCTTACCTGTGAGCATCCAGGAGCAGTGCACACATATGGCCTGTCCTGATCAACATTCATCACTGAGATCTAAAAAACCTAAATAACATACACACACACATGCACACAGACACACAAACACACGCACACAAGGGAGATGACATTGTAAAGTGCTCGTGACAAATAGACAACAAACAGATATAAATGACATCTACAGGCAAATATAGTGTCAAATATGAATTAGTTTAATTTCCTAGTCTTTTAGTTCTGTCTATCTATCTATCTATCTATCTATAGTTAACTACAAAACCTTTATGCAAATAAAGACAGAGACAAATTGATGGACAGACAGACAGACAGACAGACAGACAGACAGACAGACAGACAGATAGATAGATAGATAGATAGATAGATAGATAGATAGATAGATAGATAGATAGATAGATAGATAGATAGATAGATAGATAGATAGATAGATAGATCTCTCAGTTCTCTTTATGTTGCCCACATTTCCCTGTTTTGAGTTTCTGTGTTATCTGCATATGATACGTATTACATCATAGTCGCGCCTTATAAAAAGCATTAGAGCATTCCTCTAGTCATGACATCATAGTTCAGCCGGGGCAGGAGTTTGAATTGGCAGGACGGGTCTACGGTGCTGATGCCAACAGTCTGACCGGCCTGCAGAATGACGTAATGGCGAAACCGGAGGACTCACGCGGTGTCACGAATCTTACAAACCCAAACAAGATCAGACATCCCACCCGGGGGCAATAATGTGTCATATTTTGGCAAAGGGAAAAAAAACCTTCGTGAAGTTGTCTGAATCAGTTTGGAGTATGCGTGACAGTAGATATCATACAGGGTGTATATATATAAATGCAAATACTTTCTCCCTCAAAACACGCGCAGGTGTGCGATATAACATTAATATGTAAAATTAAAATAGACTTTAAACAGCTAACGTTACCTGCCAGACTGATATTCTGCTAAAATGCGTTGTTGACAAGTTTGTTGACAATCTTCACTAAAAATGTACAGACATCCATTTTACAGAGTCATACCCTTTTTTATTCTACTACTTATTTTATCTGTTTGCTTGGTGGGGTCTCACCCCCTTAAACAGACATTCAGACAGTTTACGAACATTTCAATGGAAACCGGCACTTTGACAGATACCAACTTGACAGTAAAACAATAACAACAGCAACAAAAATCCCAACAACACTGTACAAGACACCATTCCGTTTGTGTACTGAACTAAGTGTGAAATTATATTACAAGCGCAAGTGTAAAACAGTAATACCAACTTACCTAAACGCACGCAGACTGAGACTAGCAACGCTCCTCGCGCTGGGACGAAGCACGCTGAAGTGAACGCGATTACAATATGATCTATTTACAGAAGCATTACATCACCTCGTGGTGACGTCACGTGGGATTCCTGAACTTCTAAATCATTGCGGTCCGCTTTTTAAAAAGAGGAGGGCTTTCAGACCGCGCGCACCCGCCCACCGGAGGATGTAGCGGGCGTCCGATGCGGACATTGGCGCATTGAGGGGAAAATAAGGAAGAGGGAGGCGCGACACTCTGTACGTGCTGCGCCAACAGCTGTCTGGAGCCATGCGCGGGACGGTCCCGGTTAGCGAATGGTGAAGAGAGAAAAAGGGCATGTACAAGCGTGTTAGCCTTTGGTTTAAAACGTTTAATTACCTTCCTGTTTTTTTTTTTTTTTTTTTTTTTTTTTACGTGGTCAACGATATAAACTGCATTCCTTGTCATTCTTTTTCTATATGATTACAATGTAAGTGAAAAATACAGTCAGAGTCAAAAATTAAAGATTAGGCCTGTGTGAATCAGACAGTTATTTATTCAAAACTGGGCTCTGGGGTTCTTTTAATAAAATAATGATAGGCTATAACTTAAAAATTATACATCCAAAATATGGTTGTTGTATCTGTATCAAGACATTATAGAGATTTGACATAGATGTCAACTTTTAGAAGGGTGAATTAAAATAAACAGCTCTCGTGTGACTCTTTTCACATATTGTTATTTTCAAAACAATCTAAAATTTAATTCAGCCTATCATTAAAAATGCATCAACTACACTTTTTAGAATCTAATAAGCATAAACTGTATCTTTGGTAGTGTGATAGAAATGTTAAAAATGTCAGAGTGATGGATTCCAGTGCACTTTGCATAATCAAAGCAATGGATAGAGACTCTTTGTGTTTTCTAAGGAAATTATTGTAGTAAACAGATGTTTCTGACTCATGCTATAGTCAAAAATGTCAAACCACAAAGTGACACCATCTGTCAGAGATGTTTTATATGAACATTAAGGAGGAAAAATAGGAAGCCAAGATTTTTAAGCTTTTCATTCAGTAAAAAATATAAATATATCTTGATAAGTTTCCTCATGATACATTTTCAAAGTTTAATAGATTGTCTAACTAAATTGTGTTAAACTACTGAAAACATATGTCATGATTTTAAATATATGACAGAATGTTGATACATTCAGATTATTGCAAAACTAAGGGGTGTGTCTGATGTTCCGAACAGCGTGGTCCTTTTGTGGTAAGCACTAGGGAAAGAGTGAAAGAAAGTGGGAGGGAGAGAAAGAGAGCGTGATTCAGTAGTGTGCTCTAACTCAGAATGCTAGTAGCTGTTTCCTCAGCAACAACACAAAACAGGAAGTGATAATGATGTCACATCAAACTCCAGCCTTAGCTGACTCCTACGTCTATGAGTATGAATCATTCACACACAGAGACAATGCTGCAGAATACATGCACCCACAAGCCTCATATGACATCATCCATGATATAATTCACCTTAAAAAGGAACTGTGTCAAATTCACCTTTTGTTTCACCATTTGAAGAAATTGGTGATTTTTGCTAATTAACAAAACATAAAAATATAATTTACATTGATGCACAGTTTAACCGATTTACAAACGAGCAACAGCAGCAATCCATTACAGTTAAGAATAATAAACTAATATGAAATGTTGACTCTGAAATCAGAGCGATATGTGGTTATTGTTTTAATGTTTTCTCAAAGTTTTGGACGTTTTTGGTTGTTGGTGAATGAATATACTGCATGTGTGTAACAGGTCACACATCTGTTTGTAATTTTTCACATGATCCTTTGTAATATTTCAGTGTCTCGAGGTAGATTTCAAAGATTTACTGCACATGAGTGATACTGTAATGGATCACTCAAAATTTTGGAACTAGATGAATCCTGAACCCTTTGATATTGTTCAGTCATGTTGTTTGACCTGGCATGACCTCCTGACAGTTTCTAGCATCTGGTATCGGCTGCTTAGGTCTATCTTGTTTGAGGCAGATGGTTGCATTTACTAACATCTGGCTGGCTTTACATTATAACATTATATGGTACGTCCCAAACAGTTGTCTGTAGGCTGTAGCTTTTTCAGTACAATTTGATACTCAAGAATTGGTCGTATATGTACCGCATTAGCACAAAATTATGAAGCTGAAGAGATAATATTGTATATCAGAAGTAAATGTTTATGCAAGTCTATTTGTTTGAAAACAGCGGCATGGAAAATATTTGGTTCTTTTAGCCTCTCACTTATTTACATAGGCCAACGGCGAAGTACATTTATAACAGGGAGATTTAACGGTTGATTAACAAGTGATGGTCAGCACACAGTCACTGTCACTGGCTGATCAGAAGGGACATTCCTCCTGCTCCTTGTGAACACAGCACCTTACATGGATGCTTGTGTCACACCTGACAGATTCCCAGTCTTGTCAAAGTTTTAAAGAGGTTGGAGGTCGAAATTTATTCTTTAGTTAAAAAATTCCTTTTATAGGTCTAATACGACACATTATAAAGGAGTGTCATGACATTCTGCTATTGTGTAGTTAAATTCAAATATGCATGTTTATTAAGTATTTGTTTTAATTGTACAGTATTTTTTACAGCTAAATAAAAAATTTGCTGAAAGAGTCAATATGGTGGTTAGTTATACATTTACATTAATAATACATTAAATTACATATTATGCTGCAAAAGTGGCACAGAAGTTGGATACATTCATATTTAAGCACATGTACTGTATGCCACCCCTGTACTGACATGCATACACTCATGTGTGTAGGCTACACGGAGGTGGCATAAATGTACTTATGCAGGAATTACAATCAAACAAATCCTGTTGTTTTCACAATAGTGCTAAATTAAGTCATGCTGGGTCATGCTGCTAGTAAAATCAGTTTTATACTTTTACAGTCGAACAAGTGGTAAAGAGAAAGACACATGATTAATCGAAGTTCATCACAATAGCATTTCTACAAACTGTGGTAAATACTAATTAGAATGTACACAATGTTGTGGCACAAATAAACATGAATTAAACAGCATGAATTGTAACATAAAACCCTATAATTCAATACCATTAAATGCAAACTGTCACACAAGGAATTCTGGGAATGTCTATTTACAGTATTTCACTGTAAATGATTAGATAACTTGTTATTTTTCATAAACTGTACTTTTAACAGAATTTTACAGTAATTTATTTTCACAAAATATTTTATGTTATGTTAGTAGATCTAATATTATATTAGATCTACTACAGCAACGGCTACACCATTAACCAATGAACAGGTCTTTTACAGGTAAATTTAAGAGCACTTACAAAATATATATTTTTTTACAAAAATAAACAAAATGTTTTTAAAATTAATGTATACATGAAATGAATGAAAGTATGAAAATATATAAAACATCTTAAAATACATATGAAATACACGTTCTTACAAAAATGCACTGTACAGTAAAGTTAGTTTACACATACAAACAACACAAAGGTGTGAAATACATAGTATGAAAAGTTATTTTACAAAAGGATTTGGTTTATAAACACTTATAAATCACAGAGCCAGTAGCCTTTCTGTGGTAGTAATGATCATTTTAGTGTATTGAGTAAAAAGTTAATCGATTTTGCATTCCCAGGAAGTGATACTAATACACCTCACACTTTTAAAGCCTAGCTGGCAAAAGGTGCACTGAAATAATCAATAATACAGTTGCTTATGTGGCCCTTCTCAATCAAGCATTCCTCGTCTATCTCCTCTCAGGTGAACAGCAGCATGTTTGTCTCGCCGGTCCCTCCTCCTCCTCCTGCTCCTCCGTCATGCTGCTTTGCCCCCCATCCCCCTCCCATTGGCTGGCAGCCGTCTAAACAGATCCAGCTGCAATCACCGCCACCGCTGCTGCTGCAACGAGCTGCCGGCTATTTGATCACCCCCATCCCGCACAGCCTCTGCCTTCGCCGGTCTGCAAGCTCACGGACATCTGCCAACACATCCATTATGACGGGCGTCGCGGCTGCCTCCTTCTTCTCCAACGTTTGCCGGTTTGGCGGTTGCGGGCTGCATTTCGAGTCCCTGGGCGAGCTCATCGTTCACATCGAAGATAACCACATCGGTGAGTGGCGCTCCGGTTTCGGCCTGCCGTCCCGCTAAGCAGCTGCTCTCAAGGGCCGAGAAGGCGCGTCTCTGCGCCGCGCATTTGGCTGTGTTCTATGCAGTGACGCGCTAATTCACGTGTACGAACTCGCAGGAAATTTAATAGCATTAGCATTGACTCGATTTATTTAGGAGGCGATAGATAGTCATAAGCAGGTTTCGGCGACGGGTGCACGGGTTTGTGCACAGTTACCAGAAGCTGCAGGCCTGTATGTACTTATGGCAAGCCGGATTAACATGTATTGCTTGAAGAAACTAATACCCTATTTTGTTGTTAGCAGTGTTAGTAGTTTTAGGTTAAAGGTACAATTTGTAAGATATTTGCAGTAAAATGTCCAAAAACCACTAGGCTAGTGTTTTAGCTAGTTAGCTGATTACTAACGATATCTTTAATGTTTTCAACTACTTGTAAATCATGAGAAAATTCCCATTCTAAACAGTGACACGGGGCAGTGCAGTCGCCTGTCAATGAAGTTAGTTTACTGTCTGCCGCTGGTTCTGTTGACAAGGACAGCTCCCGTAAACGTAAGCTTACGGGCCAACCAAACGACCCAAGAGTTTGGGACAAGAGGAGAGAAAGTGCGAGGATCAATATCGGTGTTACATTTTCTAGATGGAGAGAGCTTCGCGACAAACTTTAACTAGAAAGAGATGCCTATCTCACTTGTGTTTTACTCAACAGGTGAGTTGTTTTGATTCGTATCTTTACAGAAAACATATGCTATTATAATGATCAACAAGATTAGTATTATGGGGCATACACGCCAAACGCCAAAAACGGCAAACGCGGGGCATCGCGTCTCTAGAACTAGAACTAGAACTCTAGAGTCTTTGCATTGACTTTGTATGTAATCTACTCGCGCAAATCATTGAACTCGCGTTTGTTATGTATGCCCAATTATTGTGTTAGAATACAACAAATCCCATCATTCCACCCTCCTTCTTAGCGTCATCAAACCACGCGATTGTTATTGGTTTGGTAAGTGCACCCTCTAGTGGCAGGTCCTACAACCTGTACCTTTAATAAATAAAAGTTGTCCAATATTGACTAATATGAATAATAATTATAATAATTTTTCAGTTTCTCTACAGTATATATACTATTTCACAGCATTACAATGTAATGTACTACTAGTACTTATTCAAATAGCAAATGTTTAATTATTACGTAACAGCACATAATAAATGATATATTTTTCTATGTACTAGTACTAATTAAATTGAATTGAATTGAATTCAACCGATTAACCTGGTTAAATAAAGGTAAAAAAAAAAGTTTATATTATAATATACAGTGTATATTATTACTTTATACAGTGTATAAAGGTTTAGATCACATAATTGTCATAAGTCACAGCTGGTTATAAAACTGTTTTACAGATGTTTTGTTCCCCCGTTCTTTTTTTTTTTTTGCCAGTTTTTTCCCCCAAGTTTTTTTGTCACCTGAACAATTTGTATTGAGAGTGAGGAGTCACGTGCCGATTTGGGTTGATTTGGGAGGGGTCTGAGCCGATCGGCCATGATGGTAGGACACGCTATCGGTTGCCCGGGGCAACGCCTTCAGAACTTCATAGAGGCGCGACTAAACATTTCAGAGCTCTTTAATTTTTGTGCATTTATTATGTCGGCGGAACAGAGACGGATCTACGAATACGAGAAAGAAAGGAAGAAAGTAAAGCAATGCGAAAGAAAAGGGACCTTACAGGAACCAGCTCACACCAAGCGCAAAACAGCGGTGTTTGGAGAAGTTCTCAGGCATCCAAAATATCGACCCATACAAGCTCCCTGCAGTGGCAGGGTTAGAGTTAGGGTTAGGATTAGAGAACTGGACCATTTACCTCCATGCACACATATGGACGTTGTGAATTATATTGTTTACGATGTAAGTCACCTTGCATTCACGCTGTTAATGGCTTTAATCTAACCAGGACATTTACATCTTCCAATCACACATTTAACTACCCTAGTCAACCCAGAACTGGTTTGTCCACTTTGCAGCCCCCAACACAAAAACCTGGTACAATATGTGTCATTGGGCTAAAATCAAATTATAACTAAACATACACAGCTTAACCCTACATCAAAACATGTTGGAAAAGTTTGTGTACATTGAACATCTCGTTACAATCTAGTGTTTACCAGACAGTCACAGTTATTTAAGTTACTTTGTCATTTTGGTCAAGAAGGGTCTGCTAAATGCAATGTAACTACAACACACTAAAACGCATGTGAATAAACTTACTTTGGCCAGTACAATGCTGTTTTCACCACCTGGAGGCTTGTAGATGTACCCAGCCACAGCAGAAAGCCTCGTAACTTTCCAAAGACTTGTGGCTTTTAAACTCCTTCATTGTGTAGTAACTTACACCAAAAACAAGATAATTTACAATGTCCATATATGTGCATGGAGGTAAATGGTCCAGGTCTCTGTGCCGCTGCAGGGAGCTCGTATGGGTCGATATTTTGGATGCCTGAGAGCTTCTCCAAATACCGCTGTTTTGCGCTTGGTGTAACCTGAAAAAAATCTGTATTCCATTGTTCCTATGTGTTCCATATGTATCGTGTGAGGTACTGGAGAAGTTTTTAATAGGGGTGTGCACGGATAGTCGAACATTCGAATATTCGTTCTGCTCTAATTATTCGATAAATAAAAATGATATTCGAATTTCGCAAAAAAAAAAAAAAGGTTCACAATAAAACCTAATTTTGTCACTTTCTGTGATTCTCCATGGCATATTTGAAGATGTATGCAAGCAAAAAAAAAAATTATGAATGAATTGGGGGCCGTTCACATATTGCGCCTAAAAACACGTGGAAAACGCTAGACGGGCCGCTTTCTCCTTCTTTCCAAAGCGCTCGGGCAGAAGCTCCTGAGCAACAATGACGCGCTCTCTCCATTAAGACGCGGAAATTTCAGCAAATAGCTCTGCTACTAAATTTATTTCAAAATGGCAATCCATATACAGCTATGATCAGCTGTTCCTTCATCTTGGCTGAGCTTTCAACGTTGTTACGGTAAAGGATGAAGCTGAATGTTTAGTTCTTGTCACATAACCTGTGGTGCGCTTGCGGCATTCTGAAAAGTTGAGATGTTTTTAACTCGATGCGGCGCGGACGCGCCTGGAAAAAAAACTCGATGAAAACACGAGAGAAGTAAGAAAAAAAATATTTATTGAACATTATCAGAACATTTTCCTTGATGCGAGTGGTGCGGATGCAAAAAAGATTTGCTGACAGTTTAAAAGTTTCAAAGTTAAGTGTAGGCTGCGTTCTACAATAGCCTAATTGCTGCAGGCTGCTTTACGTTTTTTCTTTGTTCACTTTTTTTTCTGTTCACTTTTTTTTTTTTGCTTTTAATCTGTACTTTTGTTTGCACGCATTGTTAAAGGTTTTCAGCTACAAAACATGATATGTAATGTTCAAGCTGATTGTATAAGCTTGTTCAAAATGACGGAAACAATAAATGTTGCTGAAAAATAACGTCTGTCTCATTAAACTTAAATTAAATAAACGAATATTTGAATATTCGTTTTTTGTGAGCTCAAATATTCGAATGTGATATTTGCGGAAAATGCCCATCCCTAGTTTTTAACGCAGCAGTAACTTCCAGGCATGGTAAAACAGTGCGGAATTGCAAGAACCTCCTCTACTACCGAGTTAACAACACACGTAAACAATCCTGTTTCGCCGCCGGTGTCCTGCCAACATGGCGGAGAGGGAGCTATAGAGGGGAGGGGCTCTGTGCTATGACGACAACTCCTCACTCTCAATATACAGTTCAATCCATTTAACGGGTTGTACTTCTGTCCCCCACAGCCTCGTTTTCATTCCTGTCAAAAATGAAACAAGGCACTATCCTTACTAAGATTTAAATGTAAAAATGGCTTGCCATGTCTCCCGTAATTAGCGCTTGCTGTAGAGAGCCATTGTTTATGCTAGTGTTGTGTATTCAAGCCGTCTGTCAAGTCCACAGGAATGAATCCGTTTAGGTGTTTAACAGTTACTTTAGGATTAGCATAACTAACTTACCTTTTCAAAGTAACCCCATGTTAGAGAATCACTAGCCTATATGAAGCCAAATTAACTGTATTCAGCGAAATCTGTTGTTGTTTTTCAGTTCTTGTTTTTTGCAATAATGTATTAAATGCATTTTGGTTTAAGAGTTATGCACTGTAAAACGTTGCACACTGTAAACATTTCAGCCCACAAAAATGGAAAACTTTAATTAAAGTGGTGCACAGTTTAAGTTTAGTGATTCATTGCACTTTTCATTACACCTTGAATTTAATTACTGCTAAAGAAAAAATACATTTAAACTGAATTGAATTACTGATGAAGAAAATCATCTGAAAGCTCAAGAAATATAGATCATTATGGTGAAAACATTATTACATTGTACAGTAACAGTATTGTCTCGTACAGTATTGACCTTACTCTGTCTGTTGTTTGTGTGTAGAATATTTGAATGCACTGCTGATCTGTAATGGAAATGCATGAATGTTTATAACTGATATGTAGTGCTTTGCTGTGCTGCTCATATCTATTCTGATGGCAGTGCTTCACTCAGATTCTCTTCATAGTGACTGCAGCTTTCACAATGGAAGGCATCTGTCAGAATGAAACACACCTGCACCCTAGTCTGTGTGTCAGGCACTGTACTCATAAAGATCAGTTAGTCTGATTTCCATCAGGAGTCACAGATCTGACTATTGGGGTTAGGGATTTGACCTCAGAGCTCTTGTTTTAATGAGCACAACAATGAAAGACCCCCTAGCCCTCCACACAGATCATTAATAATCAGTAATAATCCTATTGAGTGTAGACCCCATGCAGTGGCTTGGTTTGGCAGTTTGCCAGCCATGAAGATGATTGTTAAAATTCATAGAGTAAATTAAAGAGTTAGAACTAGTTTGTTCTGCACTATTAGTGTTTTCAGTGGGTGATTAATGTTAAAACTCGACAGGGACAACCTATATTTTAGACAAGTGGCATATAGAGGAGGATACAGACTCTGTCTGCATCTCCTGGATTACATCCCATGATTGTCTCCAACTCTTCCTCTGTTTCATCGCTTTAAGAAATCATACACACTTGTAACAAATGAAGTATTGGTAATGGCAGGTCATTATTTAGGCAACAATTGTATATTTACTGACATAAAGTGATAAAGAATGGTAAAATGCTTACAAACCTATTTAAAACAAAGGTTCTTTGAAAATAGCTGTACCATGTATGGCCTTGAATGACTTTTGACCTTACGTGTAATCTAAGAAGCCCTGATTCTGTATTTAGTTTAGTCTTGGTAGTAAAAGCTATTTAGACACATTTTGCATACTATATCAGAACAATGTCAGGGTTTGCCATTCATTTTCAGTGTTTTGTTACTATTTATAGATGAAATATTATTATTGTGCATTTATCAGTTATTAATCATTTTGTTCATACCTTTCACTAATATGCTTCAGGTAAGCTGTTTGAGAGGTAGATGAGAGAACATTTTTTGTCCTCAAAGTACTTTAAGTGATATTAGGCAAACAGACAGGTTTACTCAATTGAGATTACACAATTACTTCCGGAATATAGTGCGTTATTACATTGTAACAAACAACATTGTTTCAGATGATAAGACGTCATGTTTGTGTTAGGTCAGTCGGTTTCTTTGTTACACCAAGTGTTTTCTTGCAATACGATTTTGAATTGTTGTCACTTTCTTATCTTATTTGGATTCCATATGATGTTGTTTGTGTATTGTGTGCTGATTCTTTCATTTAGTTTTTCTAAATGCAAATGGTGTAGGGTATATGCATTTTCATTTCTTTAGTTATCAAATAAACTGTTGACATTGTAAAATAATTACATGAACTGCCTTATCCTGCTTGTCTTAATTGTTCTTTAGACTGATCAGGTTATATTTGTGGGCTACAATTTGCATGCAGTCGGTTTTGACTCGCGAGTGAATATAAAGTTACATGTAATGTGATGTTATGTAACATTGCCTCCTTGCGGTAAGATTGTGGTGTTTTTAACCACTTGACTCGGTGCGGTGGACAGACGTTTGCAGACTGTCATAAGATCTGTGCACATTTATATTATGTAATCAAACAGTACCAAGAAAGAGCTGTCATGATGCCATGTATAGAAGACTAGCTTAAACTATATATTTTGACATATAGGCTAGCTGAATAAAATAAGAGATTCGACTGACAGATAGGTATCGCAGGTATCAGAACAACCCAGCTGTGCGTCTTTATATTCGTCGGGATGAATGTGAGAAAGAGATAACATGCAAACACACACTAAAAGGAAAGTTCATTGGATATATCGGTTTATAGTTGTCTAGGCCGAAAGGAATTTCGCCTGATGTCATACCCTCCCGGGATAGTCGGTCCTCCGGGTAGTCGGACCTGTATTTAAGTTGTTGTTTAGTGCTGTGGCAGTGGACATTTGTTCAGACATGCCCGTTTCATTTGCTATCTATTGTATTTCCATGTTGTAGGTAACAAATGACATCATTTTAAACAACTGAAGTGTTACTCTGTTATGTCCCGGGTTTGTTGTAGTCTCTTATCGTCTGCGTATTGCGTCACTGTAAATACAACTAAATTAAACGTAGGTGAAACATCTAAAAAGGTTTTAGTAAAACACTGAAAGGGAAAAATAACAGAACATCTGGCGGAAATGTTTTAATGGTCACCGTTAGCTCCTAAACCATAGGTAAACAGTAACTCAGCGCCATGTGGAACTCTCTACAGACATTTTTTTTTTGTTTAACCTAGCATACATCAAAAGTTTTAGATTTATTAATTTAACCTTAAAAATAAAACTATAGGGCACTCGGAGTACTAGATGGGCTACTTGAACGTGTTTCTTTCAGTGACCAGAAGATGTCAGGCTTGTTACACAATATCCTTTTGCTCTTGTCGCTAAGGGGAGTGCTAGATTTTTTAGATGTAAACCATAAAATATCGACTGGCTTTGTAAATACTCATGTTTTATTCTCTTAAGGCCAAAATGGCCTAGTATACCTAATAACAAAGTTCTCATTTATAGCGTTGAGTTTATTTTTTTTTCCATATTGATAAGGAATAATCATGGCAGATTTATCACTAAGGATCTGTTGCATTTTATTTTTCCAGTAGCCTATTGTTCCTGTTTTTGATCTGCACAGTGATATTATGTTGAACATTTAAACAGGCTAGTTCTTCGAAAAAATTTGAACTTATACAATTATTATTATTATTGGACATCTACGAATAGTTGCAATAATAGTTGATGAAATGTGACAAACTAATTTCAAGAAATAATAATTATAATTATAGAAGTTAATTCTGCTTAGCTCTGTTGAGACCATTGTGATTTTTATTTGTGTGTGTGTTTATAAGAGAAAGAGTTGCATTAAATGGCTCGTCAGGCTTTTTTATGAGGCAATTAGTGAGAGCCAGTGGAAAATCCATTATTCCAACTTTCCTAGTCCCACCCAAAACCCAGTGTGCGTTTGTCTGTATGTGCCGGTGTGCATAATTTGTGCATTTGTGTGTGTGAATGCTTATGTTTTTGTTTCCTTTTTTCATGTGTGTGCTCGTCCTTGAGCTTGCGTGTGTTTGTGTGTACATACGGAAGTGTTTGGAGCATTGTATCCTGCTGAGGTCTGAGAAGTGTAATTACAGCCTCGTTTAGAGTTCTCTCCATCCCCTCCTTCCTGCCTGTCTTCACCCCTCCCCCTTCCCTCCATCCGGAGACCTGCTGCTCTCCAGCACATTAAAACACTCCCCTGCTTTTTAATTAGCCGTCTGGAAAACAAACACAGCATTCCTGCATCGCTGCTCCATGCCAGGCTCCTCTGACTTTTGCACACACTCACACTCACACTAACACACACATATTGCTTTCTGATGGTTTTTGTGCTGTATTCCACCACAGGGTGGCACATTTGCTCTTCTGGTGGTTTCAGAGCCCTCTTGAAAAGTTTCCAACTATTCCAAAATGTTCTTACAGGGATGCATATCTGTCTAATTTAGATCCACCTGATTCCAAATCAGTGTGTAGAACAGCAGTAAATAGTCCAGAGAGGATTGATAGGCAGAGGATTTAATGATATGGCTGTGAATAAAAGGCATGTTTATTGGAGAAAGTTCTTTAATGTCCTCGCAGAGGGACCAGTATTATTAGCCCTACATAAAGATTTCACAGGGATTTAATACTGGTCATGGCCCATTAAAATGTAATATTACTGCTACTGCTTGGGACAAGTGGTGCTTTCAACTCTACTTCCTGCTGCCGTAAGAATGGTTGTTGTTTGTACTGAATTATGATGGCTGTTATTGGAAGTTTATGATTTTGCTAAATGTGAAAATTAACTCTGGGGCGTTCAGTTTAAGAGGCACTGAATGTTAAGTGTTCGTGTGTGTGTTTCTTTCTGCTTGTGTATTTCCTTGCTACTTTTCCCGTGGAAAGACCTTGTGTGCCTCCATTTTCTAGGTAAAGGGAAATCATAAAATTGGAAAACATTAACTCTGCCCTCCCTTCACTGTTCTGCACCTGGCAAACATAATTATACTTCACCCCTACACACATAATTCTAGAATTAAGTTGCTGAGATTTAAAGGAATAATTCACCCTACAGAAGTGAAAATTCTGTCAACATTTTCTCACCCTCATGTTCTTCAAGACCCATATTAATAGTAAAGAACTTTTATTTTTCATATAATGCATTGAAAGTGAACCAAGACTGCAAGTAAGATTCTGAAGTATGTTTCCTAAACAAATCACATGAGTTTATAAGGCTTGTAATTTTGTGCAAAAGTCATATTGACTACTTTTTTATTTTTTATCACGCTTTTTATTATTCAGATTTTTATAACCCTGGTATCCTCATCCTCTTTCTTTGTGATGAAATAGAGTAGCATAAACATTCTTCAGAATGGGTTTTTTATTGTTGCAAAAAAGAAAGAAAGTCATAGTAGTTTAAAACCATGTAAGGGTGAGTTAATTATGACAGCTATTTAATGACTCTTTATTGTAGCTCTCTAAACTGTTTCCGCCACAGAATAAAAATAATAAAAAGTAATATTTGTTATATATAGTGATATAATAGTGAAGATTTGTTTTCTCGCAATTCACAGTTTACCTCTTGCAATTTGCAGTTTTAAGAAGGCAGGAAGAAGTCAGAACTGTGAGATTAGAAGTCACAATTACTTTCTTATTTTTTTTCCATGTCAGAAACAGGCATCCATAATAAACTCATAATTTTCGACACACTGAATATAAAATGTTGATGTTTTGCATGGATCTCATTAATTGTAGATAACTCCAGAAAGGTTCATTTGTGACTCTAATTTGTGTAAAGCTATGGGATTGTATTATAAATTGTAATAAAATACTAAATGCATAAATGCTGGTGTGCAGGTAAAATAAAATAAAAAACACTCAAGCTTAAAATGATGTTGAACCTAAGCTTGAAACTGCTTTTGATAGACTACAGGTAAGTATTTCCTGTTTGTAGTATTTTATTTTAACCATTTAGTTAAATTAATTTTCATTTGTTTTTAATTTAGCAGTTGCTTTAAAACTTGAAAGTGCACACCTGCAGCTAAAATGATTTGGGAACACTAATAAACCACTGAAGACCACCTCAGTGGACCACCTGAGATACACAAATGTGTGTGAGTGAGGATGTGTGTCCTTTTTATGAGGTGAGGAAGGCCTAATCCATGCAGTGCAGTCACCAGAAAGCACTCTGATGAGATTAAGGCAAAAGCAGACACAGGTAGCACTCTAGACTGGTTTCTTTAAAAGACATCAAGGAAACGTAGCCTACTCTGTGCTGATTTTTACAATTCATTTGTGTTTTGGGATTCAAGTCATGCTATTAAAGATTGTGTGAAATGTGACAGAGTGCCAAACATTTATATTCGCGTGCGAGATCTGGCAAGTTCTGCATAGCAATAAGTGTGCAAGAAGACATTTCTCCATGTTCAAGGAGAATAATGGTTAAGCGAACATGGTGGAATGCTTTTAATGGCTTGGAGTAAGACCTCGTTTAGACATATGGGACCTATTATATACACTGCCTGTTATACACAAATATAACTGCACACACGCATGCAATGCGACCCATTTGAATGCAAAAAAACGTCTCAAGGTTACGAATGTAACCCTGGTTCCTAGAAGGAACGAGACGCTGCGTCAAGCGCTTTGGGGAACGTCCCTGACGAGAATATCGTGTGCAATCTTTCCAATGGAAGGGCGTGACGTCACGGGCGGGGTGACGTAGCGACCAGGAAGCTATAAAGGCACCTGCCACGCAGCTGGCTTCAGCTTCGAGTAGCGAAGCAAGCGCCGGCAGGGATGCCGGGAGTATGGCTCTGCGACACAGCGTCTCGTTCCTTCAGGGAACCAGGGTTACATTCGTAACCTTGAGACGTTCCTTTTCAGGAACTCGAGCTGCGTCAAGCGCTTTGGGGAACGATGTGCCCATGCTACCAGACTTCCAAATCCCTGCCTAGTGTGTATCCGAAGAGCACAGCTAAGACGAGAGAACAGAAGAGCACGGAGTGGCTCGCATATCAAGGTCATAAAATCTGGCAAATGTAGAGGGTGTGGATCATCCCGCAGCGTTGCAGATGTCCAAGAGGGACACACCTGCTAGAGAGGCCTTAGAGGCAGCCATACCCCGAGTGGAGTGAGCCTTGGCTCCCAAAGGAAGGGGAAGACCAGAGGACTCATAGGATACATTGATAGCCTCGACTATCCAACGACTAAGGGTCAGATGTCTATCTGATATATCTTGAATTGGCTCGAATGGAGCTTTACAGAGAGCCTTTAACACCACAACCAAGTCCCACAGGGGAATATGGGACCATACTGGAGGTCTCAGCCTCAGTGCACCGCGGAGGAAACGTGTAACTAGGGGGTGTCTACCCACTTACTGACCGTTGAAAGGGACGTGGTAAGCAGCTATGGCCGCCACGTACACCTTTAAGGTGGAGTGAGTTAACCCCGCAGAGAGCCTAGCTTGGAGAAACTCAAGAACTGTACCAACTGGGCAGTTAACAGGGTCAAGCTGGCGGTCTCTGCACCATGAGGTGAAGAGCTTCCACCTCAGGGCGTACAGTTTCCTTGTAGAGGGAGCTCTGGATTGGAGAAGGGTCTCAACAACCTCGGCTGAGAGACCGGAAGCTATGAACTGTGCCCCCTCAGGGGCCACACCCACAAATTCCACAACTCCGGGCGAGGGTGAATTATTTTGCCCTGCGCCTGAGAGAGTAGATCTGTCCTGATCGGAATCTCCCATGGAGAGCCGTCGAGGAGAGAGATCAGATCTGCGAGCCATAGCGGGCCCGACCAGAACGGGGCTAGTAATAGAAGACAGACCCCGTCCCGGCATACTCTCGCCAGAACTCCCGGGAGCAGAGCGATAGGGGGAAAGGCGTACAGATGAAGCCTCAGCCTGGTCTGTACCATAGCGTCCAGTCCCAGAGGAGCTGTATTAACTAGAGAGAAACAGAGGGGACATTGCGATATCTCTTGAGTAGCAAAGAGGTCCAAAAACTCTCCATATCTACTTCACCACCTTGGGGTGAAGCCCCCCGGGCCTCGGCCCCTGTCCCAGAAATATACACTGCTCCGAATGAGAGGAGTTTGTCCTGGGACCACAGAAGGATCTGGTGTGCCAGCTTGTACAAGGGGCGCGAATGCAGATCTCTCTGGCGACTGATATAAGAAATCGCCAATGTGTTGTCGGTGCGCACCAACACATTGTGACCTCTCAGGTCTGGGAGGAAATATTTCAATGCTCGATGCACAGCTAGCATCTCTAGACAACTGTTATGCCATGTCAGATGGCGACCGCTCCACAGACCGCGGGCAGGATGGCCACTCATGACCGCACCCCAACCGGTGAGGGACGCGTCTGTCGCTAGCGTTACACGGCGACCAAGAGCTCCCAGCACCGGGCCCTGATTCAAGAACCAAGGTTTCTTCCACATGTCTAAGGCACGAAGGCATCGCCGCGTGACCTTGATAGTTCATAATGGATTCCCCCTCGGGGGAAATCCCTTGGTCTTGAGCCACCACTGTAGGGGTCTCATGTGCAGGAAGCCAAAAGGTATCACGTTGGACACAGCTGCCATAAGCCCTAACAGTCTCTGAAACTGTTTGACAGTGAGTGACTGGCCTTCGTTGACTCTCTCGACTGATGTGAGGATCGACTCGATCCGAGCAGGAGACAGACGTGCCTGCATCGTGGTCGAATCCCACACTACGCCTAGATAGGTGGTTCTCTGAACTGGAGAAAGTACACTCTTCTTGGCGTTTAGTCTCAAACCCAGCTCCCCCATATGTGCGAGAACGACATCTCGATGTCGAACCGCCATTTGCTCTGATTGAGCTACAATCAACCAATCGTCGATATAGAATGCGGATGCCCTGCATACGGAGGGATACCAGAGCCGCATCTACACATATCGTGAACGTGTGGGGTGAGAGTGCAAGGCCGAAGGGAAGTACTCGATATTGGTAGGCTTTGCCCCCGAAAGCGAACCTCAGACAATTCCTGTGTTGTGGAAGGATGGATATGGAAGTATAGGTCTTTGAGATCTATTGTGACAAACCAGTCCTCAGATCTGATTTGAGCTACAACCTGTTTGACAGTGAGCATTTTGAACTCGCTGGAAGCCGCTGCACCCTGAAACTCTGGCAGGGTTGGCAGACCCACCTCCCGAGGGCACTGAGGTGAGATGGTCACCGTGTAATGAGGTGGACAACGCTCTACCCCAGTAGGGGCCGCCCTCTGTAGTCGTGACCGAAATGCGTCATGACTTCTTGGCCGTGGACCTCCCAGCCTGAAGTACGCTCCATCGGATTCGGATTAGGCTGAGAAGTCACTGGCCCAGAGCGTTGCTTCAGCCTCTGGTCCCGAAGCGGCAACGCTCTGTTTGTACACGGAGGGGGCTGCTCCCGCCCAGGAGTCCCTCCAGTACATCTAACTTCATGAGTCAAATAACTGTCATTATATTACTCAGAATTTAATGCAATCAAACAATCAGATAAGTAAATATGGTCTGGATTGTGATACAATACACATTGAAGTGATATATTGAACTTCTCGAAGTTAGATAACAGTCATTAGATTCCTCAGAATCCAATGCAATCCAACAATCAGACAAGTAAACATGGTCTAGATTGTGATAAAGTACACATTGTAGTGATATATTGACTTCTCAAGGTCATCATATTCCTCAGAATTTAAAATAATCAAACAATCAGACAAGTAAACACGGTCTAGATTGTGATACAATACACATTGAAGTGATATTAACTTCTCAGTGTCATTAAATTTCTCAGAATTTAATGTAATCAAACAATCAGACAAGTAAACACAGTCTAGTGATAAAGTACATTTGAAGTGATAGAACTAACTCCTCCTTATTAAATGAAGTTTAAATAACCAGACACGCAGTTGGGTATGGAAAAATTCACATCAAAACTGAAAATGATGTAATACACGCGTTGCCTCGACAGCGCGCAAATAGCTTAGTCACACAAACAATATTAATCCCCTTGGAGATTAAATAACTGCTCATTAACGCTGCCCGTATAATGTTAGGCATAACACTGTTTGTTGTATACTGGTGCTTATGCAACTTTATGTTTGTGCAACTACAAGCTTGCCGACTCCCTCCGTGTCAATCTCCTCGGAGAAAGAAAGGCAGAGCGTCAAGCCCGATGCTCGGGGGGGAAGAACCGAAGCTCGGGCTTCCGAACCCCGGAATCGGGCAGATCTGGTGGGTAAGGTAGGAGATAAGGACGTGCCCGTCTCCATATTCTCCAGCAGATCGATCTGCGAACCCAACGAATGCCGGTGCCGCTTTGCCTCGGCGAAAGCGGGACCGGCAACCCGAGGAACGCTGGCGAAAGGCTCACTTCTCGAAGAGAGCCCTCCGGGATCGAAGCGCACGTGAAATCATACGCAGCGCGCTTTGATCCCGGGCAGACCACGCACAGACCGTGTGTATCCCTGCCTCTAACGTTTAGCTTTGTTGAGTAAGGAGGAACACACAATCTGAACGCGGTCTGGATTCACCCTTCAGATGCCAGTCTTAGCTTTGCTCTCTGACATACTATAGCTACTTAAAGGAGATAATAGTGACAAACGACAATAAATAAGACTGACAAGACAGAAAGACATGCACACACAGAGCGCTTGCTGAAGGACAAGAAGCTGAAGCCAGCTGCGTGGCAGGTGCCTTTATAGCTTCCTGGTCGCTACATCACCCCGCCCATGACGTCACGCCCTTTCATTGGAAAGATTGCACACGATATTCAGAGTCGAGGTGTTTCTCAATGTCAAGGAAGGATCCTTGGAAGCCAGTATTTCGAGGATGCTACGTCATCGACATCCGTCGAAGGACTGTTCCAATGTCGAGGATCCTCGGAATTTCAACCAAGGACTGAGTCCTTCATTCGAAAAATATCCCATACACAGGAAAGGATGCATATGTGTATCCTTCGCGCTCTCAAATCATCCACAATCCTACGCAGCTTTGCTATCTTGTTCAAAAATTCAAAAATGTCGAACGTTAGCGGAGTCGGAGCGTTAACGGTTTTTATTTACGTTACCAAACATTTGTTATAACTGTAGTAAATATAAGTAAAGTTTAACATTTAAATGCCAGTACAAATTACTACCATATTGATATTGTAAATAATACAAATACAAATGGTTAACTGAACCGGACCTGTCATTTAACTACTGTTAGCGTGCTTGCGTCATCTGCATTTCTTTTATAAATAACTAGTTAAGTTGTCCAAAGTAATTTAACGATACCATTCACAGCGTTATTCAAACGGACCTTTTCACTGACGTAATGACGCAATTACGTGCACTTGACTTACTAGCCTGTTCCATTTACGTGTTCTCCGAATGCTAAAGAGGAGTCTCGCCTAGCCTCTGAAGGAAGTGACTTGGAAGGACCAGTCCTGCCAAGGAAGTATCCTTGACATTGAGAAACACCCTCGGTCTCATCAGGGACGTTCCCCAAAGCGCTTGACGCAGCTCGAGTTCCTGAAAAGGAACTGCTTTCCTTTTTCTACTTTCTCCACATGGTCATTGAAAATAATCATGCAGAATGTGCCAGCTTCATACACACACACACACACACACACACACAAACACTCATACACTTTTCTCTTTGTGAGGTCTTCTGTTCACCATTTATGTTTTAATGAGCTCTAAGAAGCAATTAACATCTTACAATTCACACACACTCTCTCAAATACAGTGTGGTAAACAATGTATTAATTAACTAACATTTTGAATGTTTACAAATAAGATAAATCCTGATCAGTGTCATCATATGGGACTTTTGCCACATAAGGGCAGTCTCAGGCCATGATTGAAACTATAACCAGAGTTGGTAGAGGAACCTTTGAAGCATTGCCTGGTGGCCTCAGGCAATGGAAGCTGCCTGCTGTCACAAGTAGAATGGAAAAAGTGTGGTGGTTGGGTCTGCAGGGCATTAGGGGTGCTTTTTTGACGAACGTACAGTAAGCACAAAGTACTGTTTCAGGCTGCTGCTTTGTCTGTGAGCATCTATGTATTATAGCATATCGAGCCATAGCTTTGACCTACATGTGCATATCTTTATCTTCAGCTTTTTCTGTGTTTTGCAGTCTAAAGCAATTGTGTTTTCTCTATTCCTCTCTCAGACACAGATCCCAGAGTTCTGGAGAGGCAAGAGCTGCAGCAGCCCACATATGTTGCTCTGAGCTACATTAATAGGTATGTTGAAATATTTATATACTAATTTGTGTAGTAAAAATATGAATAAATGCACTACCATTCAAAGTTTGGGGTCAGTAAGATTTAAAAAAATGTAAAAAAAATTGTAAAAGTTAGTTCGTTTAGCAAAATGCGTAAAAATGTGACTGAAGATTTTGTAATGTTAAAAAATATTCAAATGAATGCCTTTCTTTTTAACTTTCTATTTATCAAATAATCCTGAAAAATAATTATTATCATAGTTTCCACAAAATTTAGCAGCATAACTGTTTTTAACTGATGATGATAAGAAATGTTTCTTGAGCATAATTCAGGATCATGTGACACGAAAAACTGGAGTAATGGTATATGTGTATATATATATATATATATATATATATATATATATATATAAAATGAGATATCTATCTATCTATCTATCTATCTATCTATCTATATAAAAATATGCTTTAAATTGATCAAAAGTGATGATAAAGTCATTTATAATGTTATAAAAGATTTCTATTTTAGATAAATGGTGTTCTTCTGAACATTCTATTCATCAAAATAAAACTGAAAAATTCTACAGCTGTTTTCAACATGTTTTTTGAACAGAAAATCAGAATATTAGAATGATTTCTGAAGGATCATGTGACTGGAGTAATGGTGCTAAAAATTTAGCTTTGAAAAACAACAAATAAATTACATTTGAAAATATATTCAAATAGAAAACAGTTATTTGAAATAGTAAAAATAGTTCAAAATGGTTCTGTTTTTGCTGTACTATGGATCAAATAACTGCTGGCTTGGTGAGGAGAAACTTCTTACCATTCAAAAACTTTTGACTGGTAGTGTATTTGCAAGACAACTAAAGTGCAATGGGAAATTTCTGTAACAATGATATACACTTGGGAGGTCAGTACAGAAGGTTGACAATTGTATTTGACACATATTTTAGTTATCCATTTCCAAATGTAGCTTTTGCCGTTTTGTCATTTTAAAGAACAATAGTCCTCAGGTGCATCATTACCTGCACATCAATCTATTAACAAGGCCTTTTGTTTGTTTTTTCTTCAGATTCATGACTGAAGCGGCACGCAGAGAGCAAGAAACTCAGAAGAAGAAGGTCCAACCTAAAATTGCTATATCAGTCACCGGAGGTGTATCACGTAACAGTACGGCCACGCCCCCTCGGCACAGCAACGGCAGCCTAACTCCACCCGTCACCCCTCCCATCACGCCCTCGTCCTCCTTCCGCAGCAGCACACCCACAGGTGAATGGAGCACGTGTGTGTGATACTACACACTTTAGATTTAGATATATAAAAACAGCTATTTGAAATATTTCTAACTCATTAGGAGTGTTTGTAATACTCATGGAGAATTCACCGGCTGCTGATTTCTAATGTCATTTCATTTGTTATAATTAAGTCTGAAATTTTCAGATTTATTATGGTTTGTTGCATTTGCTATCAGAGAGGTAGTTCCCCCTAAACCTAAAGCCACACTGATTGAATGAGTGTGTGTGTGGCTGTGCTGAAAAGTTTCCATTGGTTTAAATCCAAACTTGGGTGATGTCCATTTCCTGTTTGTTTCATAATGTACTTGTCTTTTAATGAACATTAAAATAAGCCTGTAATTATGTCAGTGTATTTTCTGTGTTAAGAAATACGTCAAGAGTCAGAAGCATAAATAACCGACTGCCGGTTAGTTTTAGTTGAATTCGATTTCTTTCAGAAATATTAGATCTAACCTGAACTGTGGGGGGAAAAAAACCCACATTATGCTCCTAATGAAGAAACACTGGATAATTGGAGTAAAAGGGCACATTTGCTTTCTCAGCTCTCATTAGTTCTTTCATCAGCTAATATATGAAGCAAATAAATGACTAATTAAAGAGTTAAACTTCATTGGTGTGCCTCAGGCAGTGAGTGTGATGAGGAGGAGGTGGAGTATGAAGACTCTGACAGCGACGAGTCCTGGACTACAGAAAGTGCCATCAGCTCAGAGTCCATCCTCAGCTCCATGTGCATGAATGGGGGCGATGAGAAACCCTTCGCATGCCCTGTTCCAGGATGCAAGAAAAGATACAAGGTAATGCACTCACAACTCAATATATATATATATATATATGAATCTTAATATGAATATTAAGTATTATTGTGGTATTAAGAGATTTAATGTGTTTATATTTTGTTTTTTATAATAAAAATGAATAATAGCATATAACTGCAGTATCATCTACGATTAAAATGCAGAAAACAAAAGCTGTGGCTGGTTACATTATAAGTAATATAGATGATTGCTTCCTGTTAAAGTAGGGAATACCTGCAGGGGATTGTAATAAATGTTTTTTCTGGAAGTGCTTTCGACTTTACCTCATTCCCGCTTTTACTTCTGTCTTCTCTTTCAGAATGTGAATGGTATTAAGTACCATGCTAAAAACGGGCACAGGACGCAGATCCGTGTGAGAAAGCCCTTCAAGTGTCGCTGTGGGAAAAGCTATAAAACCTCTCAAGGCCTTAGACATCACACCATCAACTTCCACCCACCTCTGTGATACACACACCATCGTTTTCAAGTGTACCTAGTCATCCTTTCATTTACATTTCTGGATCACATGTAAACTGGGATCGAATGCTAATTTCATTATTATTGTTTTTCACTTTTTTCTCTTTATGTATGTGATTTTATATATACATGTAGATATACTTGAACATTTGCACATTCCATGTATATCATTTCTTTATTGCTTTTTTTCCTTTTCTTTTTTTGTACGTAGGTAACAGTCACTGATAAATGAAAATGACTGTGCTGAAGATTAGGAAACGACGTAAACATTTTTTTCTGATTTTAAAGACTATTCAGAGAAAATGGTTTAAAATCAGAAGAGTTAAGAAATTCTGGATAATTTCTTTTTGTTCATCAAACCTATTAAGTGAAAACTACAGTGGGTATGTTGAAACATGTATATATATGAAATTATATAAAGACCAGAGGTGGAAAGAGTACAAAAATATTCTACTCAAGTAAAAGTACCATTACATTAATGAAATTTTACTTAAGTACAAGTAAAAGTACCAGTCTAAAAATCTACTCAAGTAAAAGTAAAAAGTAGCTCATTTAAACTTTACTCAGAGTAAAAATTACTTAGTTACATTTTAACAGTGGGAGGGAGTCAAAAATGGGACAGGCCAAGGGTGTCAAACTCAGTTCCTGGAGGGCCACAGTCCTGCACAGTTTAGATTTAACCCTAATTAAACACACCTGATCCAGCTAATCTAATCATTTAGGTTTATTTGAAAACTACATGATATGTGTGCTGGAGCAGGGTTAGAACTAAACTCTGCAGGGCTACGGCCCTCCAGGAACTGAGTTTGACACCCCTGGTATAGGTCTATTAATCTCAAACGAGTTGTTTTTAATTAAAGGAATCAGTTATTTAGAATAATAAAACATTTGGGCTGTTACCAGGCAAATCAGTATCAACAAACTCATCTTTTAATGCAGAAGATTCATTGGAAGTGGCATTTAGATGTATTACACTGTTTAGTGCAGGACAAGAATGCATTTAACCTGCAGTTACAAATGCATGAATAATGTTTTGATATACAAGACATAAAATGTTGAATACTCATTTGAAATGATAAGAAATTAATTATTTAAAAAAAATCAAAAGATACTTTAAATGTGAAATTAAAATGGCCAGTATGTGTCAGCAAGTCACTGTTAATAAGTGAGTCATTGCGACTGAACCGAATCATTTAAACGGTTGATTCATTCAGGAACGAAACACTGTCACGTTGCTCAGAGACGCAAAACTGTGCTTTGGTGGCTGTGTTTGGAATTATTTTCTGTTGTAGAAATAGAGCTAAAAAGGCAATATGGTGTCTAAAACGCAAGTCTCTTAATTAACTTTGGAATTTTGGAGGAAAAGACGGCATTCTTTGTGTGATTTTTATTAAATATATAAAATTATATAAATATGTGAATTTTCTGCCCCTATATCTTCAATTTTGTGATCATGCTAAATGCATTTTAGGAGACTGAATCACACAGTGAAAGAACGCACTATAAATGCGCGTGCACATCATTAAAACAAAAAACATGATATTATCGCAGATGATATATATAGCACACTCCTCACCACTGTCTTTTTGGCTAATTTGTGCAAAACCTCTTGCTAAAATGTCAAAGCTTCATTTTAACCACCAATGCAACGATGCAATTATTTAGCTTACCTCTACATTCTTGCGAAGGGTTGATGTCTTGTCGAGATTTTATAAGCTGCTAGTTTGGTCTTCCTAGGCAAGTACAGCTTACACTGCATAATAGAGCATACATATGGCCAGGGGTTCACTTCATTTCCTTCGAGTTCAACTTCAGAATATGACGGGGTTTCGTTTTCAGCGGTGTCTGCACCACTAACGCCTGTTTTGACCGTCTGCATCTTTCTTGTGATTTTAGCGCCAGTTTGCCCTCCTGCCCATTATTTACTGACGTAGTTTCCAGCGAGCGATTTTTTTTTTTTTTTTTTTTTTTTTACTCAGTAATTAATGTGTTTTAAAATGTAGCGAAGTACAATACTTCAAACAAAATATACTTAAGTAAAAGTAAAATTGCAGATTAAAAAAATTACTTTAAAAAGTATTAGTACACAAAAAAGCTACTCAATTACAGTAACGCGAGTAAATGTAATTCGTTACTTTCCACCTCTGATAAAGACACATTTATATATATTAGTAGCTAAGTTGTATTATCCAAACATTTTATTTTCCATTATATATTTTGCAGAACATTTATATTCTGTTTTATACAAGAAATGTATCTCATCTTTATGGACTTCTTTTTTTAATTACATTTCATATTTTTATTTGCTTTGTAGAGAAGCAGTCTTTTATTGTCTGAATTGGAAGGACATTGATCTCAGGTCACAATACAGCTGCCAACTTTCAGACAAACATACCAGTAAACAGGAAAAACTAACTTCCGCTCACGTCGTTCCAGAACATTCCACCCAGAATATCCAAACGGCTGATGTTACGCAGTGTAAAGTTACCTTTCCAGATTTCTTTTGCATGCGGCTGGCATGCAGGCAGCACCTTAGGTGTGAAACTGAATTCTCTGCATGTGGCCTTCTCCAGACGACTGCAAGCAGTCACATGGTTTCTGTCTAGTTGCATTTGAGTTCTGAGCAATATTTGACATAATGAACCCTGAATGAAAACACACTATTGTTGAAGCCAACAATAATCGCATTTAAAATGCGCAATGCAACATCAGCTTAAAGAAAGACAAAGAAGGGCAGATTTTTTCAGCCCCGCTCCCCTGCTGTTACACCAGCAGTGCAGAAGTGCCAAGTTATTCTTCCCCAACAGAAAAAAACAAAACAAAAAAACATGGATGATCTGCCAAACACACAACGGGTCACATCTGGCTATCCGTTTTGGTGCCTGTTAGCGGAGGAGCCTTAAAGAGAACCTAAACTTCTCTTTGTGTACTCATCCTTGCAGTATTTTTTGTCAGTTTTAGCTCGTACTGTCTTGATTTCGGTCGTTGCTGTTGTTTATTTTTGACTCGTTTGGGACTGTCCTCGTGGTTGTGTTTGTGTAAATGTATTTGTTAGCCTTCTGCTTGCCTTGTATTGTAGGCTATGCCTTGCTAGCATGACACGACCGCTTAGCTGCTCTGCTGTCTCTTGGCTTGTAGTCTTACTGTTACAATCTTTGTTGTCAAAAGTATTATATCATTACTTTATATTGTTCCTGCTAGTATTACAGTTCGATAGTGCCAGATGCATAGCTACGCCTGAATATATTTTCTCAACTTTAATTCTTGAAAGATTTTTGCATCAGTCCTGATGTCGGCCAAATAAAGCATACCACGGTTTACAAATAATGTATTTAGCAACTGCTTAGAGTTTAAACCTTTGGTGCAAAGAAGGACCAAGTAAGCTTTCCTATCCACTAGTCTGTTTTTCTTGGTTAGGGTCGGTCAAATGAAACAACATGGACCAAAAATGGCACTGCCAAATCTCCAGATATGAAGCTTAGAAAAATAAGGTGCTGTTCACAGTACAGTGGTGGTATCATATTGTGTTTCCATGGTTCTTTGAAATGTCCACCATGGTATTTATATGGCTTTTTGTGGTACATGTCCAAAAACATGATAACACACTATACTTTTTTGTTAGTGGTAAAAAGATAGGACACAGAAATTCAATACGGACAAATTGTTCCATATATTTGGACCAGGTTCTGTATTTAAACACTAATATCTTGGATTGTCACCATCATTTCTTGGGAAAAAAAGGCTTGAAGTTGAATGAATGGGTAGTTACTGTAATTTCGATGCCAAAAACTGGAGCTTGGGAATGAAGGAAGTGTTGGATGCCTATTTGTGAGTGACTCATTGTAGATGACTCACTGTCCTGTTATTTTCCGATTCATCCGGTGTCATGTTTGTTTGTATGTATGTGTGTGTATTTTTGGACGCTGTACCAGTAACCACATTTGTACCTCTCTTTGGCTACAGTCATTTGGTCTCAGCATTGACACGCAAACTAGAACCTGTTAAACGTGATTTTATTGGATAAGATCCGTGTGATTCCTCACACCTACAATGTAGTAATGTGATTGAGATGCATTTATTTTGGAGGGAGTTTGCTATACTATATAGTGAATGTATCGTATTGCAAGTCTTTTGTAAAGTGCTTTTGAAATTATATTTTCGTACTGTATGTTTTTGTGGAAAATGTTTTGTGGAACCGAGGCAATTTGTATGTGAGATGATGTATCATGTGTGCGTGTTTGTGTGAACGAATGAGAGACTCTTTTGAGACGTCTTTATCCTCAAGCTGCAATGTAAACTTTAGGACAATGGTACAAAAATAAAGAAAAGCAAACAAGCGTGTTCCCTGTTTCCGTTGATGTAATGATTGATACAAGGACAAATGTTCAGTTGAATGAACTTGAGCTGTAGCATTCTTTATTAATAAACATACACTTGATACACACAAACACAGAGCAACCCAAAGTTAAACTTCCTGGCACACTTACAGTGTGAAGCATCAGCTTTTGTTGGCAGAATGGATTTAAAGCAGGAATTGTGTGATGGATATTATGCTGAAACTGAAGGTATTAAGTTATGCTTGAACCAATGATGCACTGAAAAGTCGCTGTACAGTCCACAGCCATAGTTTTAGCACTCTGGCTCTCTGAATTGAGTCACTTTGTTATTTGGAAGTAGCTCACTTAAAAACAAATGTTTTGTCATCATTATCACACAGAATAAGAACATTTAATGGTTATTGGATTATTGAAAATAGCTACTAGTAGGATAAATGGATACTGTAGCTTTCAAGCTTCCTAAATGAATTGTTTGAGCCACTAAACGATGCATTCATAAATAAATTTTAACACAAATGAGCTCAAAACTGGCGAAAACAGACTTCCATAATTCAGTTCATTGGCTCAACTTAAACAGTTTTAAACCACTTTTATGACATTTTTTATAGTGCTTTTACATCTTTTCTGAAAAGCTCTGGTCCATATTTATTGTAATAAGATGTAAAGCACAACCAGCATTTAGTTTCACAGAAGAATGTTATATGGGGTGATTCAATTTTAGGTGAACTATCCCTTTAGACGAATGTTTTTAGTGACTGTTTCACACAGAAAGCATTTAAGAGTAAAGCATTCAATTTGAGAGTCATTTTTAGTGATTTGGGTTTATTAATAATGGTCATTTCCTTCTGGCAAAATAAACATATACATCATTGGTCCTTTAAAATTAATTTCCATTTCAATAAACAACAACCTAAAGCTCTCATTTTAAAGCGCAATCAGTATTACACAATTTTAAACTAAAAAAGTGCTTTTGCTTTTTTTCTTTTTTTTTTCTTCTTCTTACATATCTATTATACCTGAAGACCATTATTACAATATTCTGTCCCTTAGAAGTTTAAATATCTGAATTAATGTTTGTCTATGTGCAAATCAAATATAGTCCTCCTGGCATGAGTGCAGCGGTTACGACAAAGTGACAACATCAGCGTGTTTCGAACAAAACACTGAAGCCCCTGAATCACCTGAGGCGTTTTATATTCAACTAAAAGCAAATCAATATTTTTTCTTCTCTAATCAAAGTTGTCAAAGTTCAGAACATTGTCATCAAAGTGTGTGAGCACATGCTTTTCGTAGAGATGCTGCTGGCAGTCCAGAGGAAACTGCTCGCTGCAGACGGGACATACCCTCCAGTGAGACTCCACGTGTCGTTCGAAACTGCTTTGCTCGAAGTGTGGCGGGAAGATCACCTCACACAGGGGACACCGCTTATGAACATCAGGTCTGGGTGGGGAAGAAAGAGAGAGAGAGTGTTTTAATATACAACTATGGGAGGTGTTTGAAAGAAAGGTTGCTTATTGCTTACGGTGTAATAAATAATATGCAAGACAATGCCTACTACAAGTTTACAATGGAAACTATGACAAAGTAAACATTTAAAAACAGCAGCATGCAGTTGTCAATCTCACTACAATATAGTCAGCAAGTGATTATTTAATTGTCTCAGCATAAAATAAAAAAATTACTTTCTGTCAGTTGTCACCTTGGAAATAGAAAATCAATGTTTCAATGAAAAACTAGCTCACTGGTTATTGGGGTTATTATAAGTAACTAAAATTAAAAGCATCATGAAAGCATTTCCAATACTTGAAATAAAATAAATATTAACAACAAAAAAAAGTGCTAAATTCCAAAGCAACACGTTTTATTTTCATTTAGTTTAATGTGAAGTACTAAAATAACAAAAAAATAAATAAGAAACAAAACCAAAAAAACTCAAACGAAATCAAAACCACTAAAAACTATATAGACTATTTAAAACATTATAATAAAATGGCAATAAAATGAAATAAAAACATTAAATTACTAAAACCTTAGCTAACATTAAAATAAAAACAGAAAATGTAAAAATAAAATAATTTTAATATAGTGAATAAAACTGAATATAGTAAATGAATTATGCTAAACAACACTGCTGCACACTATGCCGTATATACTGTAATTTTTACGGTCTAATTTTGAGAATAGTTTATAGCACACACTTTGTGACTGCAAACCTTTATATGTAGTATGCTACATTGTCATATGACCTCACAAGTGTTTACGGTAATATTTTATTTCATTTTTTAAATAAATATAAAAAAAAACAAAAAACAAAAAAGATTGTTTTAATATGTCCTCCAAGAACTTTGCCATTCAGCTCCAAAAATGAGAAAATCCCTAGAAAGATATATGAAATAAAATGTACACATACATTTACATTATTGCATCATTGGGCTTCATTTTCACAAACATTTTTTAAGAAACAAAAATAAAATTAAATTTGACTTCTAGTCATTTGTCACTTAGGTCTAGAGCATTGTTGGATACAGTGGTTTACACAGTATGCTTTATTGTATACCACATATTTGGGCAAATATGCTATTTCTAGGCATTCAATGCAAACGGTGTACAGTATACACATTGCAAACAAAGTAGGAGTGCGATAGCATGTCTTTCCAAACATTTACCTGGTATCAAAGCAGAAGCTGGTGTGGCTCTGGTTAGATTCCAGGCTCTGATGATCGTAGACTGCAGGGGCCTCACCGTCACCTCCCTAAGAAAGGAATAAAAGCAAAATGAAACACACACATAATTTCTTCTTGACTGAGACATAACAATACAATGTTCTTCAGTGGACACATTTAGCTGTCACCTCTCTATTGAGACATAACAGCTAAGATCTCACACAGACACACACACACACCCACACTTCCAACGAAAAGCCACGCCTGTCTGCACACAGCCGGCTTCCTGCAAAGGTTAATGGGCTTTTAACGCAGCAAACGAGAAAGGAGGAGAAAGGGGTCAGCGCCGATCTGCACCCTCAAATATCACAGGCCGGCACCACCAGCCAATTAGCATAGCCCTCGTCAACATCTCTCTCTAACGAGCCTCTAGCCTCGTCACTCTAATCCGCTAACGAGCTCAAAAGAGAAAAGCCTTAATTGCCGTTTCATGCAAATTAACCACCTCTGTATTCACCTATGAACTGAGGTCTGAGAGAGCGGGGAACGCAGAGGGCAGTGAGGAAGAGAAGATAAAAAAAAGAGTGAATCAAAGAGTTTGAAGTCAAGAGGAAAGGCTGAAAAACAGAAAGAAAGGCTGAGAGAGAGGAAGAAGTAGTAAAGGTTGCTAAAGGGTGACAAAAATACATGGTAATGCCACATATCAGTGTAAAAACTGGCACAATAACACCCAGTTATTAGCTCTAAACTTACAAAAATAAAAGCTGACGAGTCATATAAACTAGCTTTATGGGTACTTTATATTTAATACATTATATCAGGTGTCTTTAACTATAATGTTCTTACATCAAAAATAATGAATTGTTTGGTACAATTTAGTTATTGTGTTTCTGCTGCATTGCAAATCATGGTAGCGATTATTTTACAATACTTACAATGTACTTATAGTAATCACAAAACTGAGTAATAACTAAGCACTAACCCTGACCATAACCCTAAACATAACGTTATCCCATGTAGTTACCTTCCTAATATCACCTAGTACTTTCTTATGCATGTACACTAAGTACATGTAAGTGCATGTGGTGTAAATAAAAGCACAACCCAAATCACTTTGGCTGCTGTTGAGGTGGGATATGGTTAAGGTTTGGTGGTCTGGTTAGGTTTAAGGTAGGTAAAGGTGTAGGTGTAGGGTTGACAGTGTGATTATAGATGTAAAAAAAAACAAATGGGCAGATCATTAAAGAGAAAGGAATAAAGTGAATTTTTGTGAATCACTGTAATAATAGCTATCATTTTTAAGACAATGCTAAATGATACCTTTATAAATTATTAAAACAAAACTGCAATAAAAAGATTTGATCTTTTGTTTGCCTAAATCTTATGTGACCATTAACCAACATCAGAGTTATTGAAATGCAGTATAATATCATTAAGATGTAAAGAGGAACCTATCAGTTTTATCAATGGTGTTGTGACCAAAAAGGTTGGAAATCAGTTTTAAAGCTTTAACATCAGGAAAAATAAAATCTGACAGGATGTGATTTAACAATGTACTGCAGATAAGCAACAGCTTTAAAAATGACACTGTCCAGATTAAGACGCACTCTTCCAATACTATCCATCAAACACTACTTATAGCAGTGTGAAGCTACATTAAAACAGACCATGCCTATTATACATCTATGTGGCTGCCAAATAAAATATACACAATAGAAGTTGTTGTGGAGTTTTCAAAATATTTCCACTGCTCTGTCTGTGTGTACAGCAGGTTTCCTTACGTTTGGCCGCTCTTCAGTGGGATTCTCCAGGCCATCAGGGGGGCTGAGACTGCGTGATGGCTGACTGCAGACCACAGGACCACCCCACGGGGGAGGAGCCAAAGGAGGGGGCCGGCAGGTTTGTTCTGGGGATAATGCCCCATCTGCTCCATCTAAGCAACAACAATTCAGGAAGCTCTAATTAGGGCTGTCACATCACAAAAACTTTTAGTAGTTACATATCAGATTCAATGTTGCCTATACTCTACCAATTTCACAAAACAAATATATTACACTTATTCATATAAAAATACATACTACATTTTTTTGCATATATAAATATATACAATCAAAAATTGGGGAGTTAGAGATTTATTTTTATTATTTTTATACTTTTATTCAGGAACTATAGATTAAATTGTTTAAAAGTGACAGAAGAAACTTTCGCATTACAACAGATTTCTATTTCAAATAAATGCTGTTTTTTTTTACTTTCTGTTCATCAACAAATGAAATGTATATACTGAATGTAAAACCGTTTTCAATATTGATAATAGAGAAATGTTTCGTAAGCATCAAATAAGCATATTAGAATGATTTCTGACACTGAAAACTAGAGTGCTGACTGCTGAAAATTCAGCTTTGATCACAGGAATAAATTATATTTTATATACATATACATATATATATATATATATATATATATATATAAATAAAAAACAACTGTGATGCATGCAATAATATTTATGATTCAACAAATTTAGCCTTGGTCAGAGACTTCTTTAAACAACAACAAAAATCCTACTGACCAAAACGGTATTGTTTGAATAATTATAAATAATTAAGTAAACTCTTTTATTACTTTAGTATAAAAAAAATTAAACCATAAACAGGTCATTATTGGGCTTCAATTATTTAATTTTTTTTACTATACATACTTTAAAAATTCTTAATAAATAAATAAAAGTAGACAAAAGCGTGCACCCACCCCGGGTCTCTGGCTCTGAATAGGGGTTTCCATACTGCAGTTCAGCTGGTTGTTGGGGCACTAGTGGAGGTTGGTCTTGTGTATAGGGCAGTGGGTATCGCAGAAACATTGGCTCTCTCACGTCTTTCCTCCGACTCCCTGCAGCCTCCACTCGGTTCATACACTCCTGCAGCTTCTGCAAGAAAAACAAATATATGATCGCAAAGTGACTTCCCAACATACCCGACAGGAAACACTTACTTATTGCTCACATGAATAAAAGTAGCTAATACAAATATTGTCACTGAAACTGCAAAAGATCAATAAAAAACCTGGCTTGATTCTTAAATTACAGCACTGCAATAATCTCATAATCAATGTTACAAATGATACACTACAAAAAACCTGAATTAAACTTCTTTGGCCAACAAGCTTTAACCAAAGAAACTGAAATCTTGAGTACTATATTACCAATCTTTAAATAGCACTGACACAATGCATAACTTTCTGTGCTTTTAAACTCTTTTTCTTGTTCTTTCTTTCCTTCTCCTTTGACCTCATATTCATGAGTCATGATTAGAGGAATTATTCGCACATTTAACATTTAACATTTAACACAAGTGCTGATAGGTAACCAGGAAGCCGAATGTGGCATTTAGCCGTGACTCTTGGGGCTCAAGCAATCACACTCTGCCTGATTTCAGCGTCTTACCTGCTAAGAATCAAATTAAGGTATTTAATATTTAAAGATTCTCATTAACATTTAGAAGATCAAGCTAATAATACCAGCTTTAGGAGATATTGCAGCTTTTTGGATCTTTGGATAGCAAAGAAAGTACATAATAAGTGAGTTTATAGCAACAAACTGTTTATAGGAACAAAAATGATAAGAACAGGTTTATACTATAAATGCTCTTACCTTTTCCAGTCTCTCTTTCTCCCTGGTGACCACCACAAGACTCTCCCTCAGAGCAGACACCTCTCTGTCCTTCTCTGCCACTTGAGTCTATCAAGGAATTCATATGATTTATTCTGAGTGGCATCTGGACATATGTTTTATAACTGCTCTAAAAGCACCACTTGAAAGTGAAGTGTGTGATTCTAAACACTAAAGGCACGGGACAGAGTTGCGAGTTGCGAGTCCTATAATATTTAAAAACAGATAAGGAGTGGCTATTGATTATTATCAAGCATATATAGGCTATTAGGCAATCGTAATTCTGGACTTGCAATTTTGGAGCGTTTCTCAGGACTGTGACTTTTATGACCCCAAAAAAACTGACTTGTTCAAGCTAGAAACCCTACAAAGTTAATGGTTCAAAAGTTCAATTTCAAAGTCTTGTAAAAACAGACATACTGACAATTATTACAAATTTTACAATTTTAAAATTATTTACATTTAATTGAACATAATATTTAAATATATTTGAAAATTTAATTTATTCCTGTGATGTCAAAGCTGTATTTTCATCATCATTACTCCAGTCCTCAGTGTCACATGATCCTTCAGAAATCATTCTAATATGCTGATATTATTATTCTTATAATATTAAATATTATAAATATTTATATAAATATTATTATAAATATTATAAAACTCTCTCTATGAGTTATCATTGTGTCAAAGCTTGTTTGGGTTTGAAGTTCAGTTGAAATGGGTTTACTACGATCTTACCCTGCTCTCCAGCAAACAGTCATAAAGCATTTGGCGAGAGCGTGTGCATGCGTTTAAACACGCTGTAAATAAAAGACTTTCCTTTTGATGGTGGCTCCAGCTTTGTCTAAATACTCAGACAAGAAGAGACCTTTACGACCTCCTTTCCACTTGGCCAGCTCTGTCCTTAATGACTGCTGTGTTCACACACGCTCACAAGACTGACGGAAATGTTATACCTCAGTGAACCGGACCCAAAATCAACCCATGGAAGTTCATCTGGGATTGTTTGCATGCTTGCGTGCACTGACATCTTATGCAAATGAATGTGTGAGTATCTGTGGTTTGCTCTTCCCTGTGAGGTTGAAGGAACCTGAATAATGTATGTACAAGTGTGTGCGTGTGTGTTTACGTACTTTAAACCGCTGCTCCTCACTGGCTAGCAGGAGCTTCAGGCTTTCATTGATGGTGCACTGCTCTCTCCATTTCTCCTCCATGCAGGCGAGCTCAGCTTCGACTGACACACTGCACTCCTCTTCCTCCTCGTCCTCATCCTCCTCCTCTTCGTCTTCATCCTCTTCCTCTTTTTTCTCTTCCTTCCTCTCCTGTCCAGGTCTGCCTTCAATTCCCAATCTCTCGGCATCTCTTTGTGTCACAGGTTTGATCTCAGCAGGATATAGATCTTTCAAAGTTATGCATCGTTCAAGTTAATGCATAAGAATTTGGCCACAATATTATAGAGCATATAAAAACATTAGTCGTGAAACTGCTGTGCAACGTGACACAAAAAACAATAATAATAAACACCAATGCTGCACTTATTTGATCCAAATATACAGTAAAAAAGTGTAATATAGGGAAATACTATTTGAATTGAAATGAACTGTTTAGTATTTAATAATATTTGTTTAATATGTTATATATCAGAAATTATTACAAGATCCTGATTGATGCTCAAGAAACATTTCTTATTATTACCAGTGAAAACGGTTGTGCTGCTTAATTGTGGAAATTATATATATTATATATATATTTTTTTATTTTTTTGATAAATGCCATTTATTTGAAGCATTCCCTTCCTTAAAAAAAAAAAATAAAAATAAAAATAAAAACATACTGAACCTAAAGGGTTTATTACTCGTTTTTATTTATTTAATAATTTTTTTACTTTTTTAATGAATTTCTAAAGGAACTAGTTTGACGATGTGTGTTGGAGTTTAAATGTATTTTGATTTATTTGTCTCCTTGCCAGTACCTGTGGGAGGCGTCTCTGCATCTGGTGTGTGTAACTCCTGTGTGGTCTCTGTAGAGGCATCATTCCTGTTACAGTCCTAAAACATATGTCATATTTTAAGATTTCACACAAAAATACAGGAGGGTGCTTTCACAGCAGACTTCACCTATAAACCTCAACTAACTTACATAAAAACTAAATGTATGATTGCTTAATGTCTCATGTACAAATTAAGTGTAACATTGCAAGAATTGCATTTTTTGGTAAAATGTACAACTGGGTAAATCCATTATTTCAGTGACTCACGCCCTGCTGTGTCTCTTGTTGCTGAGTCAGTTTGGTGACTTGTTTTCGCAAACGTTGGCACTCTCTGTATTTCTCTTTGTAGTGCTCTGCAGCCATATTCAGACGCAGCTTTAGTTCCTCGACTTCCTTTTGTAGCTCCGCCTCCAGCTCTGAAACCACACCCACTCCAGCCCTGCCCTGCTATAAAGAAAATAAAATAAAGCAAGAACCCAAGTTATCTCACAGTTCACACTCTGTCTAAATATTGCGTCTAAACCATTTGTTCTTCATATTGTGATTAACAGATCTTCACAATCAAAAAAAATAAGGGACAGTTAGTTGTGGTTACCACTTCCTGTGATGCCTGGCTTCTCATCCTGTCAAGCTGATTCTGAGCATGTCTGCATTCTTCCTGGGCTTCAGCTAAACAGGCTCGTAGGTCTTCTGTCTCCTGATGGGCACGGTACAGCTCAGCCATGGTGCGATCTCGCCCACCGGAGGCATCACGTAACTCAGAACCCAACATAGCGGCCTGCTGCCGCGTGGCCTGGAGCTGCTCCTCAGCTTGACGCAACTGCTCTTTCAGACCCTGGAGATGCACACAATGCATTAGGAAGATGAAGTGTGATTTATGTGAACAAGCACTATATAGTATATATACTCAACAAGGCTGCAATTATTTGATTAAAAATACTGTAAATCTTTAAAAAATTATTTGAATATGCTGATACAGCACACAATTATTTTAAGTGCTCAATTATTAATAATGGTTCTTATTATTACCAATGTTAAAAACAGTTTCGCTGCTTAATAATTTGGTGGAAATCTGATTCTTTGATGAATAGAAAGAACAACATATATTTTAAATATAATATATTCAAAAGAACAAAATATATTTGAAAAAATGTATATTCAAAAGAACATATATTTGAAATGTAAATCCTTTGTAGACTCTAAATTTTAGAACATCCATGCAGCATAAAATATTTACATTTTTTAAATATCTTTCTTATCCCAAACATTTAAAATAATAGTTTTTTTTACCAGAATTTTGACCGATAGTAAATATATTTACTGCATTTGTATTTATTCTTTAAATAAACATCTATTACGGCATCAGCGGGGTGTGTGTCCCTCTCTGTGCGTAGCCTGTGCAGTTCCTCCTGGTACTGTGCGATGGTGACCTCTCGGTTTAGCTCCATTGCCTTCAGCATCTGCAGCTCAGCACTGAGTTTAGTGTTTTCCAGCTCGGCACTGCGCACGTGAGACTGTAAGCGTGAACACACACCATGGATCAATGCATGTCCCATGACTGATCGATGCATATGATTACAGTTTATAACCTGTAGATCCTACAAGCACTTACTTTGTAAAGCTCCCTCTCGTCTCTTTCATTCTTCAGTTGAGTCTGTAGACCGTCTCTCTCAGAAATCACCTTCTGCAGCCTGTCTCTTAAACTGGACACCACAAAAAATATATATACACACCATATAAATCCTCAACTATAAATCTGCATTCTCATCCTGAGAGTCCAAGTCAAAATCTAATTCAGACTTGAAAATCAAAATGTAAAACAGAAACATTATTAAATAAAATATAAATTGGCCTATATATTTCTTTGTAGGTCACTAATCATATAATCAAATTTGATCAGATATTTTTGCCTCCAAATGAAATACAAGATGGTCAATGGATCGTCTCAAAAATATGAGAACATGATCATCAGGCTTTACACAAACCTGCAGAGTATGAGTGCTGCACTCATCAAATAAAATGCTAATATCTTGAATTTCTTTTTATTTACCTCAAATTGTGATTCTGGTGGAATAATAAAATAAAATTAAAATAGAAAATAATACAATTCAAATAAATACACAATAATAGCATTTGTCTTAGACTTTTGGATCCTACTTTAGATATGTAAATAGTATAATTATATTCATGTCAGGTAATGTGTGTTCGGGCCTTACCAGTCCAGTTCAGTCTCTTTAAGAACAGCTTTTTGTGTGATTTCTAGCAGGTCCTGTTCAAGTTGTTTGACTCGGGCTTGAGCCTCCTCCTTCTCCTCACTCAAGCCTTTCTGCAGCTCCTGCAATTGGACAGCAGATGCAATCAATCGCACCTCCCAGCCAATCAAAACACTCCAAGCATTTTATCCAATAGTAAAAATCTTTCAAAAGTGAGCTAACCAATTATTTAAAAAATAATAATTATTATCATAAATAATAATATATAAGCAATTAAAATATTTAAGTTAAGAGGTTAAACAAGTTCTTCTAACACAGAATATAGATTTTTTTTAAATAACTTAAAAATATACAGGTTTAAAAATTTATTAGGATTGTTACTAGACACAGAAAATGAAATAACAGAGTAATTCATTGGGAATCATAGAGACTTCACTCTTATGATAATGTGGCAGTTTACAGGAGACTTAACTGAAAGATAAAATAATTATCAGAAATGCAGGTTCTATTCTGATCCAGACTTTTCCCCCTCTCTCTCAGAAAAAAAAAACAGTCCATGTCTGAAGTTAATTTCCCAATAGTATGATGTCAACAGGAAAAGAGGGGGCTTCGATTTCACTTTTGTTGCGGTGGTGTCTTTTATTCAACAGTCTTCATCAGTAAATCACAGTAACATCTGGTTCTGAAAGCATGCACACACGCCTTGTCCTCCGGCTAATCTGGTGACTCGTGGTGTTTTACAGCCGATGATGTTTCAGAATTGCAGAACAGGCAAATAAAATGTGAGGTCATAAAATTAGCAGCCACAAAATATATACTTATGTTCTCACGATAAAGAGGAAGTCTATTTTCATATGTAGGTTCTGACAGTTTAACAGACACATGCACACTTATGGCATATGAAAGGGTTTGTGTGACTGGGGTGTGAGAGAGAATTATAAAAGTGTTAATGTTTTATTTGTGGTGTTCTTTGTCCTTTGAGACACTCATAATTCACACTTACAATAGGGTCTCCAGAAGAAACACCAGGGGGCGCTGAAAGACCAGCAAACCAACTGAATCACATCCTGCTGTTTTCTGGGCCCTTTAAGAGTTTATTGTGCTTGTTGTGCAGTCAAACATCAATACCACATTCAGAGCCAAACGAAATCTGCAAAGATTTTTTTATTTTTTTTTTTATGCTGAGGGAAAATCACATTTTGTGAAATGGATTTAACATTGTAAAATGTGGTACAAGGATGAAATTAGTTGGCCATATTAAACAATGCAAGGGGTGGGGACAGAGACAGTTTATAAGAGACATGCCACTTCCTCAATCCTCAATACAGCTACATAAGGAAAACCCGTAACGGCAAAGATGGCGGTTGTGTGCAAATGTCCCGCCCCTCCCGCTGAAAAAGCCAATCATCTGCTTTTAACAGACAAGCCGGGAAAACATTTAAGCCTATCGTCTGGTTCCACTGACGTATGCGCAGAGTTAAGGAACCCTTGCGCATGCGTAGTAAAGGTATAACCTGTGGGGAAAAAGGCGTTTTAAACCTTATTTTTTTCAGCGATTTTTATCATATTTCACTGCTGTTTCTATACATACTGTTTTTATATCCCGGTGACCAGTGAAAGTGCAGTTCTGACTCTCTGCCCATTCATTTAGATAGGAGCTGGTCTTGTTATTCTGAAATAGCTGCCCGGAGGCGTTGCTAAGATGGCGGCCGAGTGGCACGACTTGCCTGAAAGGACTTTGGTGATTTTTTTAAAGAAATTAACACAATTCTTAAAATAAGCTATATATATATATGCTGCAAACTGCTTAGATATTTAATGATTGACAAGACAAACTATTTTCATGCTTTTTACAAAGCATTAGGCTTTTACAAATACAGACAGGACACATTTTGAGTTATATGTGTCAGGTAGTAGTGACATATTATGTGTGGTATTCCAAAAAAGAAATCACATACAGCACCTTTAAATATAATCAAAATTAGCAGACGAAAAAGAGAGAGAAAATCGCGTGACTGGCTGCTGTTGTTTCAGTGACTGGGCAGGTCTCCTCCTTTCTGTTGAGTGGTTTTGGTGGACATTAACTCCTGGCTGCGTGCACACATTTGACGTCATGTCTACCCTCTGTGGTCGACATGGCACCACCATGATAACAGATGCCCAAGTAAACTTTTCTCTGTCTCACTCTCTCTTCTTTCTCTGCTTCTTAAACTCCCAATTCTTTCACTCCAAGTAAATCATCCTCAGCACAGTCAGAATTAAGTATGGATAAATCACATGACTTTATGGGGAAGGTCAGTAATGCACACAGAGACACACACACACTCGGCCATTATCTGATAAGATAAAGTGCTTTGTGGGAGTAAGTTCACCGTCAGTCAAACAGAAAAGCGTTTTACACTTGGAGACAGAAAGTCTTAAAGCACCAATGTGTATGTACACACACAGGGGAGCGCTTTGATGTGCAGATAACTTGAACTTGTGATCTCTGGTGTGTGTTACATGCTGTTTAAACACTGTGTGTGTGTAAGCCATCTTTGCTGCTTCGTTGGTTGGTCACTTTTATGTGCGAGTGTGTATTTAGTACCTGGTTCTGTTGTCTCTGTCTCTCCTGTAGCTGATCTCTCTCCTGTGTGAGGAGGCGTAGTGCTTTCTGCAGTTCTTTGCACTCCTGTTGAACTTCCTCTACACGCTGCTGCTCATGCACACATATAAAGATAATAAGCCAAAAAAATAAGACACAAGCTTTATTCCAAAACCTAGTGAGATGCTTTGCTTCCTACATATACAGCTGCTATCTAAGACAGCATCTTACCATAATGAAAGCTCATAAGTGACTGATTTGGAAGTCAGTCAGTCAGTCTGTCTGTCTGTCTGTCTATCGTTCGTCCTTTATTTTTCCCCCTGGGATTGTCACAATGCATCATTGTAAAATCCATGCAATTTTGCTTTATAATTTGAATATAACAAGTTAGCTCAAGAGACAGCATGGTTAGGTTGCCTACGTTTTGTATCAAGAATGCACCTGTGATGCCTTAGGTTTTGGAACAAAGCAAGGATTTGTATTCTTGTTTGTGTGATTTGCATACCTCAAGTAGCTCAGTCTTTGTCGTCACAACCAGTATGTCTGAGTTCCCATCATCTTCCATGGTCAGTAGCTCCTCCCCTGTGGGTGTGGCCGGGCGGAACTGGAATGGTGTGCTCGCACCTCTGATTTCACCCGTGTGTGTGACATAGCAGAACTGATAAAACTCACCATCACTACGGGGAACATAATATCCTAGGACACAGCATGTAGAGTATTTGATACAGGTTTCCTCTTTATAAGACGCATTATCTTATACTATAACTTACAATAGAAAGGACATCTACAAACAAAGTAAAGCAAAAACAAAGCAAAGCAAAACATCAAATATACAGTCTGCATGAACTTTCAAAAGTTCTGAAATCAAAAATGATGACTATTTCATTTTTACCTAAATAACAATAAAAAAACACCCATTTTTATCATCCAATCAAACAAAACAAAAAAATAAAACAAAATAAATAAATGTTCCACCCTTCACTTTTTTCCTTTTTCACTACATCAAAACACAGAAGTAAAATAGATTGATGGGCATCACATGTTGACTTTGAGTGTGTGTGTGTGTGTGTGTGTGTGTGTGTGTGTGTGTGTGTGTGTGTACCCTGAAAGATGATGGTTCGGTGAACAGTGGATCCCTCAGTGTAGTTTTCAGGCATGGGAGACCAGAGAAACGTGTAGTAGTCTCTCGCACTGCTCCAGCCCACCTAACACACACAAACACACACACATACATAAAAACAGCAAACAAGAAGTGAGTCAGAACTAAAACTTTTGTGGCCAGACCAATGAAGGCCTTAAAAAACACTTATAAGTAAAACATATAAAACAAAGACAAAGTTAATTTTGACCAAAACAATACAAGCAAAACTAAGACAAAGTTAATTTTGACCAAAACGATACAGGCAAAACTATATAAACACAGAGACTACATAAAATGTTTACGGATCATCCAGTCATAACAGATGGGAAGAGAGTGAGAAAGAAGAAACATTACTTACTAACAATACATTAAACCTGTAGGAGATCTAAAGTCTCATTATTTTGTCTTATATCGATTTCACGGGTTATAAATATCACAATAAGCTCAAGGAGGAATGGAAACACTTAGCCTCCTTTCTGAACTTCTTTGCCAGAAAAGGGGGCACTGTGTGTGTGTGTGTGTGTGTGTGTGTGTTGTAGGGTTGGAAAAGGAGGCGTAATGGAAAAAAAAAAGGACCAGGAAAAAGGTGAAAATTTTACACATGCTTCAAAGGCAGCTAAAGAATCGTGTGGTTACTCTTAAAAGTGTGAGTGTGCATGTGAATTTCATCATTTCTGCCTTTAAAGCACATGTAATATGTTCATCTCCATAACCACCCGTATTTGTGTGTGTGCAAATGAGTGATTGCATGGTTTTATGAAGTTTTAAATGAATTATGATGAAAATGAAGAAAAGAATGTAGTCCACCATCATAAACATGTCACATACAGTAACTTCTTAGAGTTAGAAACGAGACACACACACACAACATCAGCAATTTGTCATCGTGATTTTTCACAGCACAACCTGACATTTACTTTGATTACAATATATCACATCTGTAATCTCTTTTTTTTACGGAAATTATTCTGCTTTCATCTGGAACGCAGTCATCTGTAAAGAAATCACCTATTAATTAGAGAGAAGAGAAGTAAAGAGGAGAGCAAGAGGAAAGAAAAAGAGAGAAGGCATCCGAGTGTGTTTCAAACAAGCCATGCTTGTACACACATGACCGTTAAGTGATAAATTAAATAATAAGAGGCTGACGTAACTATAAATCAGGTGCATAAGAACATGTTCGGCATGTGCGCGACAACTTAATTATATAGTACTTGAGTATACCGAGTGTGTGTGTGTTTCTTTGCACAAACCTAGTGTATGTGTATATGCATGATTACATAGCATTTTTTGCATTGCTTAAAGGTAGCCTATTTTCAACGTGCCTCAACATACTCCTTCATAAAGAGTACTGTATTCGTTCACCCTGCAAATTTAAAAAATAGTTTTTATTTTTTAACACACAGGGATACTGCATATACAAATTAAAGATTGCAGCTGATTACCTTTAGAATTTTACAAATAAAAAGATAAAATACACTTATTTATATATAATTAAGAACATTTATTTGAAATATTAAATTTATAATTTAAAACAGAAAATTTGCATTTTAAGTAAAGATAAAAATAATAAAGTGCAATTATTCAAATACAATTTAACAACATTTTATATAAAAATTGAAATTAAGTGTTGCATGTAAAGCAATTCTATTTTAGCTGAGTAAAAATAGAAACTGTTGAAAATTTAAGTCACTGAAAACTATTATGCAACTGGCTGCTTTCTAGAAGAAGCCGTACTTTCTCACAACCACTAGAGGGAGCCTGTGGTTCTCTAAGTAATATAAAGCACATGTTAAGGTGTGTGTACTGAGTGTGTGTGAATGCCTGAGGAATAATTCCCATATTACCTCATTAATAATTTAAATATGAGTCCATAGATATACTCAGAACACATTCAACCATAATGGTCGACCATATAAGACTACTCTTATCCAGTTATGCATTACACATAGCAGCTAATATCTGTTCTTATAATACATCTTATTACAGATACAAGGGTGAAAGGAGAAAATACTAAAGCAAAAGCATAAAAAATGCCCACAGCATCCAGCACAACAGCCCAAGCACACACACACACACACACACACTCACTCATACCGCAACTCTATTCCCCCGTAAACTAACCATCAAAACAACAGCGATATTGAGTGGATTAACCATCTTTTTTCCAGTCCACATTTTCCCCTGCAACCCACCACTCTAAATGCTGTCTGGAAAGATCTGGTGGATTTGAAGTGCCTTTTATACCAGTCATAAACTGTCACTGTATCTTAACAAGATGTAAAGTTTCCGTGTGCTCATTTCCTTTTGATTAAGTGCAAGATTAAATTTCGAGATGAAAGAAGAGCGTAGAGAAAAAAAAGTGAGATTAAATCGGTTGGATAAATTTTTCTTTTTCTGTGTATGAAAACCTGAATATTGACCAGATGTTAGTGAAATATGTAATGTGTACCAACCTTAAAGATGCCAACCCAGTCTTTGGGATGTGGAGTGATGAAGGGGGTGAGTGTGTAATGACATTCAAGCGCTGCCTGCGGGAGGAAGCTTTTCCCAACATTCTGGAAGATGACATGGGCGAAGTTAGACATCTCCATGACAACACTTCCTCCTCCACCAGCAGATGCTCCCGTATTACAGGCTGACAACATCATAAGCACTCAAGGAAAGCCTGTGATTGGTCTACCTGAAACAAGAAGGAATGGAAATTACAAAGAAATAATGAGGTTTAACTGACACAGTTTCTCTTTCATAATATAGAGTCAAATATTGCAAAATAAACCCTAACGTGGACTTGTATCATCCTGAATGAGTTTTTTTTTTACCTTGCATTATTACTTAGCTCCTTAACAAATAAATAAAATGACTTTATTTAATGTTTTTATCTTACTTTTAGAAACCTCGGACAGCCATAACACAACCATAGCTATACAGAAAACATTGGTTTTAATTCTTAAATTTTACAATATGGCCCAGGAAGTATTATTGAAGTATTTCAATATGCTTACATAACATCTTACAATATAAGTCTCTCTTGATAAATTTTAATTCCAGAGATGTTAACAAAAGTTTCTATTCTTTATATTTATTAATTGATGCTTCTTTGAAAGTGATGCAGCAGCAACAACAACAAAAACCTTTACAAAGAAATAATGAGGTTTAACCAACACAGTTTCTCTTTCATAATATAGGCAAGGCATATAGTTCAGTCAAATATTGCAAAATAATATTGCAAAATAAACCATAACTTGAACTTGTATCACCCTGAATTAGTTTTTTTATTACCCTGCATTATTACTTAGCTCCTTAACAAATAAATAAAAGGACTTGAAATAGAGATTTGAAATGTTTTTATCTTACTTTTAGAAACCTCGGAGATAAAAATCAATCCATAAACCATAAAACAATCATAGCTATGCAGAAAACATTGGTTTTACGGAATAAAAAGGTACATTTTACAATATGCCCCCCGGAAAGTATTATTGAAGTATTTCAATACACTTACATAACATCTTACAAACTCCCTCCTGATTCATTTTAATTCCAGAGATGTTCACCAAAGTGTACATTCTTTATATTTATTTATTGATGCTACTTTGAAAGTGATGCAGCAAAAGAAAAAAAATTTTACACTGAAAATTGCATGACGGTGTGTTTCAGCAACACAAAATTTGCAATAAACAATAGATCAATTTACTGCATTAAAATTATATTTAGATGCTTAAATATTTCTGAGCTGACATACATTTTGGTTTAAGCCCATGTGCTGTTGGATGAAGAAGACCTGTTCTATTCCAGCCGGATGGGGCGATGCCGAGTAGGCCTGTGTGCTGATGCTGCTGTCATCCCTGCTCAGGCCTTTACCGTCAATGACCGCTCGAGTCAATACAGCAAATAACAGATTCGCACTGAACTCATTATATGATGGTGTAAAACATAACATTCCTTGTTCATCATACTAAAGCATGTTTGCTTAAAACCGAGAGCGACTTTCTAGATACATTTCACTTGCATCATGTAGCTAACTAACAAGTCGTTGTGGATTGGTAGTTACAAGTACACTAAATGATGTAGCATTTTTCAATACATGTAAGTTATTTATTATACGACCTAAATTACTGGCGTTGGCTTTAGAGGATGAGCTGATGAGTTTTATTAATCCCACTGCAATCCCACCCCTATATTCATCGAGATGGACCGCATGCAAATACAACATATATTTCCGAGATTATCACTATATATCTTATAGTCGTTATACCTGTAATCCATGTTTACTTGAAGAGCTGTAACTCTTGTTGTATAGATTGCTAGATAACGCAGATGGAGAGTGTCTCTGTCATGTAGCTGAACCGGGTGTCAACAGTCAACATGTTTTGAGAATCTAGAAACGTCATCCCACTTCCGGTCGTTTGCGCATTGTGATTGGTTTATTTACTCCTGTCACCGAGATCCGTGTTTTATCATTGGTTAGTGAATAACCCCAACAAAATACCTATGGGAGGTATGATTCTTTTCAGAGAATCGGTTCTCTCGAACAGAACAACTCAACTCTTATAACTATCAACTTACTGATTCCTTTCGATTTGTAAACGAATCGTTTAAGTCCGACTCAGTCCGTTTCTGCAAAACATACGTGGATATTATGGAAAAATGCCAAGCGTTACTTAAGACGGAACATGGTTATTGTATGCAGATATTATAGTTTTAGGAAACGTTTGATCATTTAATATGTTAAGAGATAGCTTAAACGTCCCAGACACTATATTGTATAAGTAAAAATTATTATATATCTAGTTATATAAAGTATATCTCTAAATATCAAATATGCCTATGAAATATGCTTATGAACTCTGTGAAGTACGCTAAAGGGAACGCTGAATAGTCCTATTTGTGAAACAATCAGTGTGTACTAGAAAAAATATTCTACTATTTATTTATTTTTTTGTTATTGAAAATATTCGGATAACATATGTGTAATATTATGTAGAACAACGAATAGATTTTATCCCAAATCATTCTTTGATTTGGACATCACGGTCATAATTTCACTTAAGCGTCTAGCCATTCTTAATCTTGTAAGAAGTACAATCTTAATTCTATTAAAAGAAATAACAGCAGAAACTCTGGAAGAGTAAAATATATAAATAAATAAATCTGGGAGAAACTGCATGATATCTCGATGACGATCTCTATCTAATTGGATGGTACACAAATCCTTATCAGTGATTGGAGGAATGTTGCTGTCAATCATAGGACCCGCCCCCTGAGTTCCTGACTCTGTCTGTCAACGTGGAGCTTAGGTCAAGAGAAATAAACCATGGCCACATTGTTTAGAGGGTATCGGAATTTTTATAAAAGAAGCAGTAAACATGTGGAGCTCACTTTGGGTATGTTGTTTCCTCATTAATTATCCATTGACAGACCAAGGTGGATAAAGCGCCACTAATGTTATTGCAAAGAGCAGTGTGTAAATGTTTTTTTTTTTTTTTCTTCTTTTTTTTCATGCGTTTTGTTTGTCAGTCTGCAGAATATGTGATTATGTATGAAGTATGCTTGGACATATGTCAAAGCATATACATGTTTGTACATTCTCCACAATAAGCAAGTCACTGTTTACTTTTTGAGTTTCAGAAGTGTTGTGCAATGCATCTGGTATTCAGGAGCTCATAGGTTATACTAGTTTAAACAAAAAATCAGATGCAAATTATAAGCTAAATAATAAAATAAAACTGTTATCAAATTAAATTCACATCCCAGCCTTCTCACAAAGTTCAGCTTTTGTCACCTCATTTAGTAATTTTATACAAAATAAATGTTTATTTAGTCTATATCAGAGTTTTCCACTTAACGTCTCTATCTGTAAGGATATGAAGGTCTTTATAAGCAATTGGTATTGAGAGTTAAGAAATCTTGCAAAGACTTTTTAATAGTGCTTAATGTGTTATTCCATGTATTTGATGTTATACTGACATTGATTTTTACAAAATTGCTCCAGTAAGTTTCGGTACACTCTTTGATTATCAGCTTTCCGTGTCTATAGGGAGGATTTTTTTATAACTGTAACTTATGATTTCTGTCTGTGTGTGGTTTTTCAGTATCCTGTAGATCAATGGCTTCCAAGACCCCAGTGGGTTTTATTGGTCTGGGTAACATGGGGACACCTATGGCAAGAAACTTATTGAAGCATGGATATCCTGTCATTGCTACTGATGTCTTCCCAGAGTCTTTCAAGGAGCTTCAGGACTCAGGAGCACAGGTATAAGTATCTGTTTTTCAAACATTGCGCTAAAACAAACCCTATCACTGTCTTTCCCACATCTTTACAGTTCTGTGAATGAGGCTGTGCAAATAATTGCCCTTGCTTGTCCTCCCAGATCTTGGATTGCCCTGCTGAAGTGGCTGATAAAGCTGACCGCATCATCACCATGCTACCATCCAGCCCCAACGTCATTGAGGTTTACACAGGACCCAATGGCATACTTAAGTAAGTCCTTTCACATTAAACTTTCAATTTTCAATTGCGTATCACGCGCATAAACACAAAACTGCATTTGTGATCGGAGAAATGACAAACAACAAGCGCTACTCTACACTGCTCAAAACTCGCATTTGAATCATCGGCGGCAAATTCTTTAAATATGAAAACGTAATTACTGACTGTGAGTCAGATGTGCCAGACTTTCCTTGCAAATTTGGAACTGTCCCACTTTATAGAAAAACACACTGGGCATTGTAGGCTACTGGTTCAAGAAACAGTCCTCGTCCTCTGTAAAATGCGCTACACACATCTGAATACTTGGGTTGAACTGTTCTGGAACAGTGTTGAAATACAACTTAACCGCTGATTTATAGTTGTGACCTCTTTTGGAAGACCAAACAAAATAGTTTTGCTCTCAGAACCAAACACTCAGCGTCTCCACAACATGGTGGTGGCGGCGGCAACAGCGAGAATAAAAGTTGCGCCTTCTATCTTTGCGCTAACATTTGGGCGGTGTTATGCAAATCTTCCCACATTGTGATGTAGACATGTGGGGGCGTGTTAAAACGAGTCGTTTTAGGTAGGTGTAGTTGACTCTTAACCTCTATAAAGAGTATCTCTTTGGATTTGAAACTTTAGTTTTTGCAACTTTACAGATCTTCTTTATGCACCAAGAGCTTGTAACACTCCAAAGAGAAAGAAAAAACTGAAATCGGATCATATGACCCCTTTAAGAATAGTTCAAGATTAAGGAGTTTCAAATTACTTTATGATTAGTACAAGTCTAGGCTTAATCTAGTAGTTCTTTTAAATCCTCTTTAGTTTCAAGAAATTCTGGTCTGTAGAAGGCATGTAAAATGGAGCACTAAAGTAACATTATATAGTATTGGAGTTTACAGCATTTCAGGCTGGCTTTTTAATGACTGATGCAGATACAGATACCTAGAGGTGCCATATATGCTACAGTTAAAAAGTTTAAGGTCAGTAAAATTTTTATTTTTGAATGATTGTATACTTTTATTCAACAATGACACATTAAATTGATCAGAAAGTGACATTATTCTTCAAAGACTCCCGATAATGTATGTTAAGTATGACTCTATAAAATTGTTTAGCAATAGTGATAATTAGAAGTAATGTTTAATTAGCGCCAAATCAGCATATTCAGATGTTTTCTGAAAACATTTTCATGTGACACTGAAAAGTGGAGTAGTGGAAATGCTGAAAATTCAGCTTTGCCAGCACATGAATTAAAATTTACAGACCCCAAACTTTTGAATGGTAGTACATAGTGCATTCATAGTTTTTTTTTTCCAAATGGGATTAAATTAACTAATTTGGCATAATATTTCTTGAATATACAGTGTATTGTATATTATTCAGCTATTTTAAATGTTTTATTGTTTACCTGCATGGCATGTTATCATTAACAAACATCAAAGAAGCATTAGCATGCAAATGTATATAAAACACAGGCCATATTAACATCTCTAATTTGAATTTTGCAACAGGTTAGGCTCATTTAAATATTCCTGGGCTTTTTGTCATGATGGTATTTAACATTGTTCTGTTTGATTTTGCACTCCTCTTTAAGGAAGGTGAAAAAAGGCACCCTTCTGATTGACTCCAGCACCATTGACCCTGCAGTGTCCAGAGAGATGGCTGCTGCTGCTGAGAAGATGGGAGCAGTGTTCATGGATGCTCCAGTGTCAGGAGGTATGACCGACCTGAAAACAACCTCTAATTACCATCTACGTAATAGTCGCTCAGTTTGATTGACAGGATCTTATTGTTTAAATTTCTTGGAAATGCTCTCTGTGGAGATGCAATTACAGTGTTATGTGTTGTTTAATGACTGAACTGTGTTTCCACGAAGGCTTTTATTGTGGTCAGTAGGTCACAGATGTGCTGAACGTGTCTCAGATTGTCAGTTTTTATTTTGTAATCATTTTAATTTCCTGTACCTATAGAAGCTTGTTCTTATGGCTCATGCTCTCTTCACAGATAAGTTAGATATTGCAACACAAACTCAAGAAGTTTAAATTCTGTAATTTCTTTTTCTTTTATTATATGTTTAAAATTATTTGGTAAATTTAGTTCCTTTTAATGATTGAATTTAGGTTTGTATTTGTTTACCTTAGTGTCAGAATAGCAGAATAATTTCCTGTAGAGTTAATTGAGGCGAAGAAACCTAAAATTTTCCAGAAACACAAACACACTCCCGTTATATTATGCAGATTCTCTGGGAAGGCTCTGTGACAGGGCCTTTAATGACCTGAGCCGTTGTGGAGGACAGCGCTGTCAGTAGCTTTCACTTTGATGGAGCAGTAATGTTGGCTCTCCCAGTCCAGGAACTTTCATATAGATAAAAGGCCATAAAGAGCTGAGAAACTGCCCTGGAAAAGCACATGTTTAAGATGCACAACTTGTGTGAGTGGGGAAAGGTTTGCTGGATGTATGTTTACTGATTGGCGTCTGTAGTGCAGACAAGATTTTAAAGAGCCTGTGTGTGGACTAGGCTATAAAAAAAGTGAATGGGTGGATGTTCTCAAGCCCTTGGACTAGACTTTTGATCTAATCCTTCTCTAACATCTTAGCGGTGAGGATTTACTATTTTCCACAGATAATATCTTTCTCTTTTTGAGTTGAGACTTTTTTGAAAGGAAAAAAAGCAATTCTAATTTAATCTTTTCAATATAACGAATGAGTGAATGAAGACTAAAAAGCACAAAGGTGACAAAAATATGTATAACCCCTAGTGCCTGTTTATTGCAAATTGTTTCTATTTTATTTTTGCAAAAAGTTATTGTTACGAGTCCAAGACCAATTCATTTGGTAAAAAAGCCAAAGTCAGGTGAGGTGTATTTTATAGAATAACAAAGAAAAATACACAACACTACACATAGGATGAAGCAGTCGACATTGAATAAATCCAAACAATTACACGAAAACAGTAGATTATGATCTCTACATTAAGAGAGGGTTTATATTTATCAGTTGTGCGGGGCAACAGATAGTTTTTCATAGCCTCAACATTTTTATCAGGTCTATGGGGAGCATTTATCAGACCACATTACAAAACACAGCAGCACTAGTACATAAATAAAGCGTGTGTCCAGAAGGTGGCACTCCAGCCATCATGACGCCATTGTGTCTGTTCCCATCTCCTGTCCTCTCAAAGGTCTCTGTTGTAAAAAAGAGAATTTGCATGTGTGTGTGAGATCATGTTGTATTTTTTTTTAAAGCTGATTTTCTTTTGATATAATTTTATATTCTGGGTTTTGTGTTTCTCTCTCTGTGCGTCACTAAGGTTTGGCACATCAGACTGTGTTTCTCAAACAATACGTTCATAAAATGACGAACAAACTCTCTGTCTCTTCTCTCTTCTTTTTGCTGTCTTTGTCTTTTATTTATTTCTTCATTTTTTTGCGTAGATCTGTAATAAACTCAAAGGCACAAACCTCACTGTCTGCTGTTACAGAATTGGACCCACAACAAACCCCCGGCTAACGTCACACACTCTGAAACGTGGGGTGTGTGGCCATTGCCACGTCTAACAAGTGCTTGGCTAGTTAACAGTAATTACCCACATTCCTCTGCTTTTGCTGAGATTGTGGCCACATTGTCGCTCACTCTCACTTTGCAGCTCACGGTGGGAAAACTTCGGCTTTCTGTGCGAGAGAGCGTTTGTGTCACAGTTTTGTGTGTGGAGGGACTGGCTTAGATCTGGTTTTGTTGGGCTGTGTTGGTGGATTGCTCTCACGGTGTCTTAACCTCAAGTCAGAGTGGTATTTTCTAATGTACGTAACTCATAATGTACATTTTTCTAACATAGTCACTTGCCATATTTGCTTTAAACAGTTAAACTCTCCTTTTTTTTCCTTGACTTAATTTTAGGCCATTTCTGAATGTGTGAAATGATCTTCTTTTCTTCTTTCCTCTCATTTATTATCACTGATCTGAACAGCCTGCACGCAGGAGCCGTCTCGATGGAACAGCCTTCACCCATCAGGCCCATATGTAGATCAGCGCTAATAAAGAAGAAAATGACAATCTCTGGCTTTCAGATGGTCTTTTCAAAATACATTTAAAAGTTTAAAGTGAAATATTTCTGTGTCAAGTCCCTCGTGTGATCAAACAGGCTTAAAAGAAATATTTAGATTTTATTATTAAATGATTGCTTTAGATCAGTTTTGACTTAAATATTATTGGGCTTTTTTATCCATTTTTTTTTCTTACATTTTTATACTTCGCAATGATGTCTCAAACCTAAAAGTTTATTATATCTATTGAAAATTAACATACATATTATGTTAATTTTACAAACTATTATTATTATGGCATCTATAATAATACAAATGGCTACTTTTTTTATCTATCCTTTATTTTACTTTTAATAAAACCATTTACAACAATGGACAAAATGTTATCTTATTACATAATAAATCAGAAATTATTTGCCAATCCATACAACCAATAAAACAAACTTATTTATATAATATAATATTATTATTATTATTAATATAGGGGCTGCCAAAATGTACTAGTTCTTAATAAATTGCTTTATAATGAATTGGTCATATGCTATACGACTTTTTTATTTTATTTTTTTTATACATTTTTGATACTTTTGGAGCTTAGGTGTTGCCGACTTTACGTTTAAAAAAATAATAATAATAACGAATTGGTAGAATATAATATATCTAATCCTTTCAAATGTGTTTATAATGGAATAACCTTTTGAACCAAGTTTCAGCATAAACAGCACACCCTTTCCCTTTCCCATCTTTTTTTTTTTAATGTGTGAATCTGATAAGAGTTTTCATGTTTCATAGCTGCAGTGTTAATGAAATCAGTCACGTTGTTAGTTGATAGCATTAACATTTCTCACTCATAACTGTAGCTTGGCTGTCCTGATGGGACAGCAGATGCCCCTTCACTATAGAAAATCTGGGTTTTAGATTGACCCGAAACAAGATCACTCATGGAGAGGTGGGACCCCAGATATGTCCTAATGTAGATCAGCTTCCCCTGTGCTGTTTTTGGACTCTGCTAGCACGCTCATTAATATCTCTGCCCTCTGTCGGCCGGAGCAGGAGGGGGAGGAAGAGACTGCCTGATAGATAGGTGAGTGACAGAGGAATTAGCATAACAAGATCCTCGCTGGGAAGGCCAGGGACTGGGAGACATGTGTGATGGGGGTGGACGATGTCTGTCCTGAACTCCAGATGGAAACAGACCCACAGCAGCTGTCTAGCCGGGACTTTTATAGCACTGTGTGTGTGCGTGTGTGTTTATGATGTTGAGTCTGACCAGGAAAGAATTATCAGATATTATGATATAAAGAGATTTAAAGACTTGTATTGTATTAAATGTATATATAGTCTGAAGTGTACATGATAGCTGCACTAAGAAGTGAAAGTGAAGAAGTGAAAACCTGTCTATCATTTTCCGGTGGCATCTGGTATGCACTTATGCCCCCTGTCGAGGAACTGTCATTCAAAACCTCCCTCTCCCACTTTAAACAGTCACTGTGGCTCCCAAAAGTGTTTGTGTGTAAATGTGTGTACCCATCATCCATAAGATGAGTGTTGTTAAGCAGCTTTTAGGTCCTCAATTATGGATAATTTTAAAATAATGATGATGGTGCTATTTAAGGAATGTGTGCATGTGTGAGGAGCCACTAATCAGCATCCTTAGGAGCCAATATACTGATGACTCCTGGCCTGGAGGATCATTGATTCCAGATCATTCTTCACTTGTTGTCCACACTCAAAGGGACTATGCGGGTGAGGATGGGAGGGGGGGCGATGGCAGTTATTAAAAATCGTACTTCTCTGAATAATGAAGATAATATGTGCAGGACTCTCTTGTGACCTTGTGAAGGTTTGCATTTGATTGTGTGTGTGGTGGCTCGTAAACTCTTTTGCCTCTGTGAACCTGTCAGTATGCCACATTAGGACTGCTGGCGTAGAAACTATTAATCTGTGAGAAGTTCTCATGTGTATGTGTTTTTATATGCGCAGAAAGAAGTGTATTAAGTTTGCTTGGTGTTTTAATTTGTCTGAGAAAATATCTCCTTTTGGTCGTAATTATAGGTTTAGCCACATGAAGCTAGTAAATATGTTTGTTCCTGTTACAATAGTAAGAATGTTCCCACTGCATCAAAAGCCAAAAAAAGTTTCTTAAAGGCACAGTTCATCCAGAAATGAAATCTCTGCCATCATTTTCTCACTCATAACGTGTGTTGCTTATTTTTCTTCTGTGAAACACAGAAGAAGATAATTGTGAAAAATTTGTCAGTAGGGCTGTATGAATTAATTGAAATAAAACCAAAATTGTGACACGTGAAGCGTGGCGCTGTGTTCTTTTACACCATAGACTGTATAAAAACATGGACGTAGTGTGCGTGACGTCACCCATAGGTTTCCAAAGAGTGTTGTTGAAGCCAAAAGTAGGCAGAGCCGGCCGTCGCCATCTTGGCAGCCCGTCTCCGAGCGTCACTCCCAGATAATCGAAAATGGGCAAAAAGGCGGGAGCTGGTTGTTGAAACCACGCCCACATAGCTCGACGTCAGTGACAACAGCGCCAATCACCCTGTCAATCAAATGACCACGTCCTTAATTATGTAGAAATTTAAGACTTAATATGATTTCAATGAACGAGTTATAACCCCCCCCCCCCCCCCCTCCCCCCAAAGTTGTAATGAAGAGCAAAATTAACTATATAGACCAAAATAATTTTTTTAACCAGGCTGTAAACGTTTTTTTCTGCTGTAAAGTAGAGCATTTTAACATGGGGAGTCTATGGGATTGACTCCCTTTTGCAGCCAGCCTCTAGCGGCCAGTTGATGAAATACAGGTTAAGTCACTTCCGTATGGGCTTCACGAGAGGGAGCGGGAGGTTGCCGCTTTGTTTTACACACAAGCAGCTCATGATACAGGAAATGCTGTTCCACGCAATCTTCATCTTTGTATTTTCTCTGAGTTAAGGTCACTTATGATGTGCATAGGACACAATTGCACCAATGGTCTTCTTAAACTTGTAATCAGAATCACTTATAAACCGACTGTTGCCAACAAAACAGAAGCTTTATGGCCTCTCTGCATTTTAAATACAATACTAACATTTAAAGCCATAAATATTGTTATTATTATTGTAATTTTAGTTGTCATTTTAAAAAAAAAATTAAATGTGCTTAAAAGGTTCTTCACAGCGATGACATTGAAGAACCATTTTTGGTTCCACAAAGAACCATTCAGTCAAAGGTTCTTTAAATAACCATCTCTTTCTTATCTTTTTCTTCTATGGCATTGTGAAGCACCTTCATTTTTAAAATGCACTACGGTAAAATAAATTATTATTAACATTATTACAATAACTATTACAAAAGTAATATTTCTTCTTTTGTTTTATCTTATTTTGTAGTAGTAGTAGTAATAATAATAATTATATTTTTTATTTTTCCATTTACCTGGAGGTTTTTTAAATTTTAAATCGCAATCTTAAAATCACAATTGATGGTAGAATATTTTTTTTATCAAAATAATGACAGATTTTCCCCTAGATTGGGAAGCTTTATATGTCTGTTTTTTTGTTTTGTTTTTTTGGTCTGTAGAGTGTTGTTTTTGACCCACATTGACTTTTATTGGACAAAAACATCTTTAAAATATATTTTTATGTTTCACAGAAGAAAGTAAGTCATACGGTCAAAACAAAAGTTAAAGGAGTTTAGGTGGCATGAAGACTATGCATTTACTGGCCTGATTATCCAATATGGACAAATATAGCTTTGATCGTAAACTAAATGAATCATTGACATCCTCTGATATAGTGCCTATTTTATCGAGGTTTACCTAATGTCTTTACAGCAGTGTTTCTGGTATTGGAAACACAATAACAACGGTTCCTAGAATGTTCTTTTAAGATCTCGTTTAGAGAGACAATCACTTTCAAATCCCTATTGTCTGTTTGCGATCAATGTTGGTCTTTTTACAGTCAAAAAGAATGTTATTGATCAGCTCAGGAGGATAGCTGACAGATCGCAAAAAAGGACAAGTGAGTTTGTGTGTGCGTCTGGTGGGGAGGGCTGAAAAAAGAACTGATTTCGTCATTTAGAGTCTTTATTACTGTCAGCAGTTCTAGAGGCTTGTAGAAAGACGACAAGAGGTTTGCATGGGGTTTTGTTTACACACAGTAAAGGCTTTGAGATCTACGCTCGATGAGGTGGTTTAAGCTCCACCATCTCGCTTTGCCTGGGAAAAGAGGCCCATATCCACAAATGTAGTTTAATGTAACTTTGCCACTAATTGAATGTTTTGGCGTTTGAAAAAGCGTGTACAGCCTTAAGTGGCTTTTTCTGAGTTTTTAAGATGCTGGAAAGAGAGTTTGTGGTACCTGACACCACAAACGACTGAGTACATCTCCGTCAGAGTTCACGTCCATGTGGGTTTCTTCCTTATATATTTGCTGTTATAGATTTAGAATTTTAATCTAATGCAGATTTGATTTTGTACTTGTTTATTGAGTAGTTTAGCCATCCTGATTTGGGTTTTCAACTACCAATAAGAGCTACAGCTTAACACGTTTGACCTTTTTAAACACATTTCACAATTTGGAGTAGATCTAGATTAGATTGGATATAGGATTAGGCCTAATGATAAGTGTGAGATCGTCAGTTTTTTTTTATCTCTTATTAAATGATTTTATAAATACACAAATACATCCAAATGTAACCAAAATATATATTTCAGTTGACATTATTAGATTTTTTTTCTCAATATTAAAACTAACATTGCCTGAGACAAATAGATAGTTTAATTTTCATAGCTCAGAGGACACAAATAATTGGTTGCAGAATTCTGCAGTTGACCAGTTAGAATCAACGTTAGATTTTTGTGTGTGTGTGTGTGGGGGGGGGGGTTATGCTTTGGCCCCATCTGCATTTTCATATTGCTCTTGCATTAACCTTTCATGCATTACTATTAGCATTGTAAATGTGTTAATGTGATGTCTTCATTAAATATGATAAACCAGTTTAATTTAAAAAGTGTGCAAAAAAATTATTAATGCTTGTTTATAGATAAACTAAACACACAAGCACATACACGTTTATTCTTCGAGATGCTATGTAGCAGAAGGAAAAGGATGAGATAATTATTGATGATGGAGAAGTACGGCTAAAATCAATACAGGGGAAGTCATAAAGTCTTTTTTCCTTTCTCTCTCTCTCTCTCTCTCTCTCTCTCTCTCACTCTCTTTCTTTATCTCCGTTTCACTCGATCTATCTTGCATCAGCTCTTTTCTCTTAGTCTTTAATAATTAACTTCAGCATTATTAGCTTCTCAGTATAAACAGCCTATTCATTAGTGTTGACACGCACACAAACAGACCACTCACCTCAAAGCACATGCCTTTTTTCTAGCTCATATTGTATCCAGTGTGTAATATAAATTTGGATAAATTGGATCGTGTTTGTGTGTTTATTTATATGGATATTAGGGATTTCAGTGCAGCAGATGAGGTTTTAGTCTTAAAAAAAAATCTGGCCAATTTTATTACTTTAATTGCATTCTAATCTGGCAAATCCCCGGACACACATATCTATGTCAGCAGCATTAAAAGCACCCCTCCCATGTAGAACATGGCACGCTTTAACGTGATTGGCCACGCTCGGTCCTCTTAAGGCGTGGCGCTTAATTGAACATGATAAAGTGTAAAGTTAATTACCCCTTAGAGCTGTCACTCATACCCCAGGGGGCGTGTTCACTTAGGGGGAGGAGTGTTGCTTTAGTCACAGCTGTCGTATGCAAGTCTATGTGTTTGTGTGGAGGAGGACAATGGGTCCTTGTCCTCAGAGAGTTGTGAAGGATGATTTGGACAATCGGCTTTTAAAGGCAAACACTCAAATGTTGTCCCGCTGGTGCCAGACAGCTTATTAATACCCTCCTCTGCTCCAAAACACACACACATTGTTGACTAAATCCTGGCATGCTTAAGGTAAATTAGAAGGTTACTTTAATTTTTTTATAATGCTCTTCAGCTGTATAATAAAGGAATCTTTTTTGGATCTTGTTTGGATCTTTGAACACGTAATATGCTAGTATTATGTGACCCTGGACCATAAAACCAGTCTTAGGTCACTGGGGTATATTTTTAGCAATAGCCAAAAAAACAATGTATGGGTCAAAATGATCGATTTTTCTTTTATCCCAAAAATCTTTAGGATATTAAGTAAAGATCATGTTCCATGAAGATATTTTTTATTTCCTACTGTCAATATATCAAAACTAAATTTTTTGTTTAGTAATATGCATTGCTAAGAATTCATTTGGACAATTTCAAAGGCGATTTTCTCAGTATTCAGTTTTTTTTTTTGCACCTTCATATTCCAGATTTTCATGTTTGTATCTCGACCAAATATTGTCCGATCCTAATAAACCATACATCAATGGAAAGCTTAGTTATTCAGCTTTCAGATGATGTATAAATCTCAATTTCGAAAAATTGACACTTGGAGTCACATGCAATCATTATAATGATACCTCCGCAGCATTTACAAATATACAAGCTGAAAACTGACATTAGTGATTTTGAGAACATTTGCAATGATTTTAAAGTCATGACTGCATTCTTTTCAGGTGTTGGTGCAGCCAGTCTGGCTAAACTCACCTTCATGGTGGGTGGAGTTGAGGAGGAATTTAATGCTGCCCAGGAGCTATTCACCTCTATGGGAGCAAATGTAGTGTACTGTGGCCAAGTGGGAAGTGGACAGGTAAATACTCACAAACATGAATGTCCTATAGCCTGTAATTAATCAAAAATTGTAGTAAAAAGATGGTGCCATTAATGGAACTTCAAAATCCCCTTTCACACAGAGATTCCAGAAAAAGAAATCATAATTTGTCCCAGGATCATTTGAGTTTGGTTCATTCACACTGACAGTGATTTTCTGGAATCTGTTTGTGTGTTCATACACATCCCATAAAGATCGTTTAGGGCTAGAAGAGAGACAGCTAAGGCCACCACAGCTTATTAGGCATGCGCACATCAGTACTGCGTAATTTTTGACATGCTGAGCAACAATAATTACTGGATTTGCATTATTGTAAGGGATATGTATAGGGCTGGTGTAGGTGTAGACATTAAAGGGACTGTAAGTAGGAATTACTCCCATCTAGTGGTGAAATTGTATTTTGCATTCAAACTAATTTTGCTCTCCAGCGCCTCGCTTTTTCAAATGCGCGTTACATCTACGGTAGGCGATATGTACCAAAAAGCTTTGACAGGATGTCTTCTAATAGCACTTCGTTTTGGCGACGATGTTTTCTTCTCCTGTGGCGCGGCATATGTATGGTCCATACTAAGAATGCAATCCAGAATTTTAAACTTGCCGGTGCAGTTTCAAGCGCCTCTCACTGCTCTGCACCTGCGTTTCTGGCTCTGACCGAAAACGCGTTGTGGAAACGCGTTGGCTTAGTACTTTTTGTCCCTCTCTGCTATTATAGTTTTGCAAGATGGCGGAACTACATGGAAGCCTCCGTCGACCTACCCGTCCCATGTATATAAAGATAATAAATTCTTCATTTACGAGGATTAGTTTAAACATTGGCATAGGTATTTGTACACCATTGAGGGCATATTTATGAATAAAAATATTGATTTTAGATAATAAAATACCTAAAAAGTTACTTATTGTCCCTTTAATAAAACAGAATGTGATAGGTAGCAAATTTACTTAATTGTTATTTTCTGGCTATAGCTGTAAAGATCCCATAAACACATGTTAGTCAGTCAAGACATTGACTATTATTTATATATCGCTTTTTACGATGCAGAATGTGTCAAAGCAGCTTTATAGAATCAAAAATGGAAAATGAGTGTTGAAATAGTGTGCCGTTCTCCTCTGGCCAGACAAGACCAGCAGTTTAATTCTAGGTTGCCACAAAGTCAGATTGCGCAGAGGATATCAGGATGTGACGTGTAATGTGACTTGCACCGTTCCACTAGGCTGGAGAACTATATCAGCTCCAGCATGGATAGTGAGAAGGTCACTTGTCCCTTTACAGTTTGCAGAGATTTGTTTTGTTGTGAATGTTGATCTGCATTTTATTCTCCCGGTTAAAGAATCACACGTCGTTGTGATGACACGTGCATCCTCACTACGACACATTCTCTACGGCATTGGTTCTTCCTTTTAACACAGGGCTCAATCCATTACTGATCCCAGAAATGTTGCTAGTTCCCCATAACGGGACGTGTTTGCGTTCACACAGAAGGCACCTTGTCGATTTTATGGCATTTTTCCGGGATCAACACTGTGTGAAAGGGTTAAAGACTTAACTTTTTTTTTTTGGCAATCATACTGTAATGATTTAAACTTCGTATTCATCCGGAAGAAGGAGGCGGGAACCGGCGGACAATCAAACAACATTTTAATAATAAAAATAAACACAAAACAGCGCATCAGCCCCTCACGGACGACTGATGCGCATAAAATGATACCAAAACACAACTAAAAGCCCAGGCCTGGTCCTCTCTCGTCCTTCACTGTCGTCGCTCCAGTTTTATATCCTTCCATCTCCTACGTGGACTCGAGACCGGCGGTGGGCCGCAGGTGTAGCGGATTTCCCAATCACTCCACCAGCCTCGCTCGTGTTCCCACATCCCTCGGCCCCGCCCCACTCGTCACACATACCTTGTTCTAAAATGCCCAAGATGGTGTTTTTTCAGTATGATCTGTTATGATACATTAATAGATATTGTTGTCTGCGAATGGGCTCATATTTCTATTTCCGTTTTTCAAGTAAATTTTTATCACCCTTTGAGAAAATCCATGCTGAAATGGACCACACAATCTGTTAAAATCAGATCAGAGAACTCTTTAAAAAGTTTATTTTTGCACTGGCAAACTTTTTCATCTTTATGCTTTTATATTGTTGTTTTGCCATTTCAAAATAAAAGCATCTATCTTCAGTCAAGTGTCTGAAGTGCTTTTGACACGAGTAAGTGACAGCAAGTGTCTTTGACGTGTAAATGTAATGTGTTGATGTGATCATTTGTTATGTACAAGTTGCTGTAGCTTTGTTACCATAAATTCTCATTTTAACCCAGTATGTTATTCATTATATGACCTATTTAAGTAACACACTAAGCACTATGTGGTGCGTAACAAATTCCTTATGTACTGTCGATAAAAGGTTACTACAAAATCTTTAAATTAAATTACTTCTGTGGCTGAACTAATGTTTTGCAATTTTCTCTTTCAGGCAGCGAAAATCTGCAACAACATGCTGTTAGCAATTGGCATGATTGGCACAGCAGAGACCATGAACCTTGGAATTAGGTGAAGATGCTGTTCTCTAGCCCCAAATATTTGAGAAAAAAAAGCATTAAAAAGTAGTTCATATGTAGCCTGCTCTAGTTTTAAACTTCCACATGATTGCTTTGTATAAGAAAGACTGAAATGTAAAGGGGTCATGGCATGACTTGTTTATTATAGGAAAAAAAGTAAAATGAGGTTCACTCCACTTACATTAAGACATATATTAAGAAAAATAATTTTCGTTTTATTTTGACCTTCTGTCTGAAAAGCTTTGTTTAGACTTTAACTGCTTTCTGCTATAGCTTTCAAATCTCATTTCATTTTTTCTTCTCATTCCCTGTGCAACGTTTGACAAAAGTGATGATAGACACTATTGTATGTGTTGTAACTGATCAATCATACGCTGTTTTTTTTTTTAGATAAAAGGAGTTCATATTTCATTGTGTTTAAAAATGTGTAGGCAATATCTTCTCTCTTCTTATTATTACTTATTTTATATATATATAAAATATATATATATATATATATATATATATATATTTTTTTTTTATATATATATATATATATATATATATATATTTTAAAGAGAGAAGAAGGGAAAATTATATTAGAGGATATTGCTTGTCAGTGTTGCTTGCAAATACATCTTAATAGGTTGGATTCAACAGATCAACATATTCTTTGAGATATGCATTCATATTTGCTTGAATGCAGTCTCAGAATCTAGTGTGCATGAAGCGATGGCATCCCTCTTCTCTGGGATATAAGGAGCATGTAAGGCATCTGCACACTCATATACACTTATACAGACTCATTTAAATACCTTGGGTTCCTGGCTGTCATAAATCTCCCATGCTGCAATGCAGCCTGTCCTCTCATGCAGCAAACTGCACATAGAAAATGTAAAGAGGATGATTGTTTGACTTATTTGAAGATATTATGATTTTCTCTTTCAACTGGAAAGCAAATGGGTGCTAGGGAGAAATAATTAATCTCTCACTATGGAGAATTATCAGCAGGTTTTTCCACCTTTCCTCAAGTATCTTTTGTTCTTTCAGTTCTCACTTTAATTTTTTACAACTTTCTTTGAATTTGGTACAGAATTGGGCCTAAAATGTAAAGGAAAACATGTACATGTATATATGACATGTATTTATAAGGATATACATAGATGTGTGTGTACTTTTATTCTTCATTAATTAAGCTCATGGATCTCATGGAAGTTTTCCTGTCCTGTTGCAAAAATTGAGAACATCTACATTCTGAACATATTCCATTGAAATCAATTTCACAAACATTAAAAAGAAAATATATTAGTTTGATAATTTATTTAGCAGTAACTCAATAATTTTGCAATAACTCTAACAAGCTTTTTTGCCATTACCATTACAAATTGTTTAATATATGTATATATATATATATATTATAGTTTGGAAATTCTTAATTATTGCCCTGATGGTGGAGATAGGGATTTTCACTGCTCTAGCTCTTTTCTTAAAGTCATTTTCTATTTTGTGACGCTCAATTATCTTTTGCTGCACATCAGAAATATATTCTTTGGTTTTTTCTCATTGTGATGGATGATTAAGGGAATTTGGCCTTTGTTTTCACCCCTATTTATATTCCTGTGAAACCTGAAGCCATGGCTGGATAATTTCATATTCATAATCAGTTCAGTGTGCTCAAAATTGTAAATATGAATGGTAATTTACTTCACAGAAATTTTACTCATAAGAATTTCTAGGGGTTCCTGTAATTGTGTCCAACGTGTATTTTAGAAAAAACTTTATTTAATAATGAGATTTTCAAATGAAAGGTTAGATTTTAGTGAATTAAATAAAATGATAATAAAAGACCAAAAGGATTAATAATGCAGGTTTATTTTCACAGCCTACTTTGATCATATTTACCATGGGTACCAACAATTCTGACCACATGTGTGTATATTTATTCATTCATTCATTCATTCATTTATTAGTGCTGTCAAAAGATCAATTGCATACAAAATAAATGTTTTTGGTTACATAGTATATGTGTATTGTACCGTGTATATTTATTAAGTATATATAAAAATATACACATATTAATGTATATATTTGAGAAAAATATGTTACGTTTATATATTAAATATATTTATATATAATTTAAATTTTAGGAATATAAATATATACATGTAGATACATGTAAATTTTTTCAAAATATATGCTGTATGAGTGTGTATTATAGTAAATATACACAGTTCACATATTATGTAAACAAAAACTTTTATTTTGGATGCGATTAATCACTATATATATATATATATTAGTGGTGGGCATAGATAAATTTTTTTAATCTAGATTAATCTCACTGTGATCTTGAAATTAATCTAGATTAAAATGGCTAATTCGAATTCCGAGACCCGGTGAAGGTTGTACTAGTGGGCCCTGTTTGAAATTGTTTAATTTGTATGTTCGTTTATTTTTATTTTTTTGTGCTATTTACACAATGTTTAAGTTTTTTTCAAGTTTGTAGGTGTCAAGGTACAGAAACCAAATAATTAAATGTAAAATAGCACTGGATAGTCTTCAATGTAAAAATGAAATATACAATCAAACCTACATTTATTCAGACACATTATTACAGTTTTGCTATACATATCAAAAACTATATCTGGTGTCTGAATAATGTTTGGTTTGACTGTTAAAACTACAAAGTAATTCAGTCAAGAGCAGTGAGTGATTTTCATTTTCTTGGATTAACATTACAGCAGCCAGTAGCTAAATTAGGCGCGGCCACTTTAAGAGAGGATGAACACATCCAATATAATACACATCCCATTTTTTCCTCAACTGTTTACTTTCACTTCAGAAATAACTGGCAGTTTTTTCGAGCATAATTTCCAAGGTGGATATTTTGACATATTTTGTATGTATTTGTTGGCACAAGAGCAAAAATAAGCAGTTTCGGTGTTCAAGTGTTTTGAGACGCCTTTCTCTGCGTGAGCCCTGAACACCAGAACACCGCGAGTACTGAATTGGGCTCTTTCACATCTTTTTGTTTGTTCAAACTGCGATTTGTATTTGTTCGTTCATGCAGGAGGGACTTCGAGGAGAACTTCGCAGAAGAGAGCTCGGTTCAGTGTCGCTGTCTGTGATATGCGGCTTTCGATCTCTCTCGTGCGCACTGAACACAGCGCGTGAGTAACCAGCTACTCTGTTCAGCTTTTCCGCGTCTTGTGTTTGGACAACCCGATCTCACGGCAATTCGTACATTTTTCACGAGGTGGCTTATTCGTACGAATTCGTACGACCACACTCGTACAAAATCATACGATTTTTGCCAAATCGGACGTATTTTACGAGTTGCACAATTTGTATGAATTTGTACGAATGACCTACACCTAACCCCGCCCCTAAACCTAACCGTCACTGGGGTTTAAACAAATCGTATAAAATCGTACGAGTGAGGTCGTACAAATTCGTACGAATAAGCCACCTCGTAAAATACGTATGAATTGGTAGTGAGATAGCGTTGGTTTGGAGGCTTTAATGTTTAAATCTACAAGCAGTAAGGCTTAAAAACACGTGAAAAAGATAAGCTTTCGTGACGATGCGCAGCAGTGGCCCGTCAACTGTCCTGAGCATCTTTTTAGGCTGACCTCAGCCAGTCGGTTATATAAAATATCAAGGTGAAAGTCATCATAGCTCGCTTAGTATAGACCCAGCTCCCAACCCAACTTTGAGAATAGATTAACGGCGATATTTTTTTATCGCCCGATAAGAGTCGCACGTTAACGCAGCACATTAACGCCGATATATATATATATATATATATATATATATATATATATATATATATATATATATATATATATATATGTATGTGTGTGTGTGTGTGTGTGTGTATGTTTTTTTTTATATAATGAGGTTATTTACTTTTCTTCCCTAGTAGATATAATTAGTTAATAACTGAATAAGGTTTACGGCAATAAATTCAATACTGAGTTGCGATTATGTGGAGAAATTGTTAAGAAATCTGTTTTATAAGAGTAACGGGACACCAGGTTGTACCCTCCTTTTAGAAAAAGGCCCTTTTATTATTTTCTCACAACGAGTGCTGGGTATCTCTGGTCATGCATGATGTTTCACTTCAGTTATCTCCCCTCTCACACTTTGTCTCTCTCTCTCTCTTTCTCTTTCTCTCTTCCTCTCTCCATCTATCTTGACTTATGCATGCATATGCTGCTGTCTTCTCTTTTACACCAGCAGGTACAACCGAGATTGAGCCCGTTTTTTAAATATATGTATATTGTTGCAACATACACACGATTGAGAAGCTTTGAAATTTCATCCATTACACAAGCACCCTCACACACACAGCCTGTGTACAGATGTTTAAAAAGATAATTGAGATTTGGTAATAAACTCATTTGTTGCCTCTTAAAGACATTAATAAAAATGTGGCCTGTGTGTGTTTGCTTATAAGACTATGTGTTTATAATCTTGAGAGCACCAGGGTTTGATGAAGATAAAATGAGAGCAAGAAGCATAGTGTATAAACAGAAGTCTTTAACAAAATGGGCCCCTGTTCTAATTCAGTGATCAAACATCAGACGCCTCTAGTTTATTTCCTCCTTTCCTTTTTCTTTTACCATAATTCACTCATCCTGTTTAACTAGACTCTCACATCTGTTTTCCTTGCCCTTGCTGGTGTGGTATTAACCTGCACACACTTCACACTCGATTTCATCAGCCAAATCTTCACAAGTATCCTTTGAAAGGGTCTCTTTCATGTAAATTCGATGTGTAAATGGTTCGGATAATATCCATAGGAATAGAATGAGGGCTATACAAAATAACGTTTAGCATGTTAACAGTGAAGGCGCCTCCCCTACACGCACACACACTCGTTTCTTGTGCCGAGAGAGTGATTTGTGTTGTAGCAGAGAATCCAGGTTGCAGTTGAGGCAGTAACCTTTTCAGTCACTGACCCAGAACGTGAGTGTGTGTGTGTGTGTGTGTGAGTGTGAGCTGGGGGAAGGAGGGGACGATGTTGAACATATGTCACCGGTTGTCCCCAAGAGACCAAGAGACACAGACATAAAGGGGAAAGTGAGGCAGCGAGAGAGAATGGGAGATTGATACGGGGTCAGTCAGTGGGCTGTTTACAGACATTAAACCCTCCAGAAACAACTGTCAAATGACAGCGCCGCTCACAAACACACACACACACACATTATTGAGATTAGATTTTCCAAAACAGTCTGTAAAAACGGACAGTGTGGGATGGAATAATAGAAAGGGGAAAGAAATATACTTTTTATGCACATCTGTGTGTCCTTGTCTCCTAATTATTGCATAGACTTATAAAAGTGTTTGTGCGTGTGAGTGTATATGAAGGCGCGGCCCCCTGAATGAGATACAGGTGGAGTTACTGTATAACTGCTCTTAAACACTCATCATAGTTTAATAGACATAAGAAAGCTAAAAAGCGCACTTTACTGTCTCACCACCGCTGCCACTCCGGCGTGAGTGCGTACACACACGCGTGTGTCGAGGCGCTCTTGATGTGGTCATATTTATGCTCTTGTTAAAGCAAGAGACTGCAGCTCTTAGCCCAGTTACACATCATCCTCAGATTTCCCTCTTTTTCCCCCTCTTCTCTTCATCTACTTTTTGTTTCAAAATGGCTTTTTGTCAACTGCCACCTAATTTTCTTTTGTCTCAGCAAATAGTGCTATTTAACGTTTTTTTTTTATTAGTGGTGTTTGTGTCAATAATGTGACTCTATTTTGTTCTACCTATTGATTTATTCTAATATACAGGAAAAGGCTATTCATAACTAAAAATGCCATCTAAATGTTTTTCTACTTTAAGTGTCATTTTATTTCTAACCTTTTTTTACATTTATACTCTCCTGATAAAAATAGTTTGACAACATTTCTGATTATTTGGTAGAAAAAACTGAACAAACTATTATTATTTGAAAAGGTCTTGTGTTTTCAGATAGTCTGACCTTTTTTGTCTTATAAGCCAAGTCTAGTTCAGATTTTAAAATGCCATGTGTAGTGACTCCCCATATATTTAATGTAATTATATAATATAATAAATATTACTAATTGAGTAAAACTCTCATATTCAACATAAAGTGGGACCCAAAAGTGTTTTATAATGTATTCAAACATTATCACTTATATTTAATATATTCAATTTTTCTTTTTTCAAAGTGTAAGGAAAGTATGCTGTTATCTTTTACATGATGGCTTTACAAAATTACATATTTAGTGATAGTTGTAGTGATTAGATCAAACCTTTTTTTAAATTATATCATATATTATAAGTTTTTAGAAAGCATATGAAAATTACACAAATAGTTTTTTTCCTACAACACGAAATTCATACTACTTTTTTTTTTTTTACAATTTTATTAATGGCTTTTAGATGCAACAAATATCATAGTTTAAGGTGAGCTCTTTTGACTAAAAACTAAACAAGCAGCTAACTAGGCTCCAGCAACCATACACTTATCATCATGGCAGCTGCTTTCTTCAGAAAATGTCACAATCTTTCTGTTGTGTTTGCTGTCTTGTCAGTTTTGTTCTGTTATACTGTGTTATTTGGGTGCACATTCATCTGTAAAGCAGCAAGGCCCATTTCACTCAGATCTACTTTAAATGCAGGACTGAAATCACCCTGGTTTCTCTTATGGGGGACAGATTGGTGGGGGCGAGTTAATAAGACAGCTGCTTGTGTCAGAGTTTTATTACCCCTGCATTTGTGTGGGGGACAACAAGCGGGAGAGTGGAAAATGATGAACTGCAGCTCCTGTTAAATATCAATACTGTATTATCCAGGCCTGCTTTCCACTTAGGGATGATCTGGTCATGAGCCTAAAGGTCAGCGCTCTGTCTGACCTCTGTCCTTTGACCTGTCTCTCTCTCTTTTGATCAGACTGGGTTTAGATCCAAAGCTGCTGGCGAAGATTCTGAACATGAGTTCAGGACGATGTTGGTCCAGTGACAAGTATAACCCCGTCCCAGGTGTAATGGAAGGAGTGCCCTCAGCAAATAACTACCAGGGAGGCTTTGGCACAAAGCTAATGGCTAAAGCAAGTGGAAGCATTCTTCTTTTTTCTTTTGATCACATTTATTTATTAATTGACACCAAGTCTAAATGATTTTAAGGCGAAACTGTTAAAAAAAAAAAAAAATGTTGTGTTCTCAGGATCTTGGTTTTGCTCAGGATATGGCGACCAGTGCCCAGACCCCAATTCCTCTTGGTTCTTTGGCACACCAGATCTACCGTGTGATGTGTGCTCATGGCTACTCTAACAAAGACTTTTCCTCCGTCTTCCAGCTTTTACGAGAGGAGGGGGTGTAGTAGGTCCAATGGAAGTGACCCAGACTCTGGACATTATGACTTGCTGGTTTATTATTGATATGCATGAGTGTATATTTTCAGAGGGATGTTACAGGTATGTTGAAGCTAATAAGTGTAACATTGAGAGTCCGATGCCTCTCTTAGGTTGTTGCCAGATTTTGCCGTTTGTAACTATGACCGGTTCGAACTGTTACTCAAGCATTCTTACTTCACACATTTACCTGCAAATGTTTACAGTCATTCTTTTTCACTTTGAGCCAGTTCTGAGCCAATATTGATTTTAGGTCCTGATACTGCTAGAAATGTTTATGGATCCATATGACATACCTCATCTGTTTCAGTTGTGCTTAAACTGAATCGAAACTGTGAAAATTTTTACAAAGAAGTAGTAGGTCCCTTGTTTTTGTGGAATAGTTACATTAAAAGAATAGTTCACCTAGAAAAAAAATGCTGTAAATGTACTATTCCTCAGGCCATCCAAGATGCAGATGAGTTTGTTTTTTCATTGGAACAGATTTGGAGAAATTTAGCTTTACATCACTTGCTCAACGGTGGATCCTCTGCAGTGAATGGGTGCCGTCAGAATGAGAGTCCAAACACCTGATTAAAAACATCAAAGTAATCCACACAACTTCAGTCCATCAATAAATATATTGTGAAGTGAAAAGCTGTGTTTCAAATAAATCCATGAAGAAACAAACAAACTCAATAATTAACTTCAAACCGCCCTCTGTCCATAATTTTGCTTTCTCCATTGAATACGTAATTTTATCTGAATCAAGAGAGAAATATGCACAGATCAAACACCGTTTACAAAGACAGTTCTAAACAAGTATATTAGTGGATTTTGATGCAAAAGGACAACACAGGATTGACTTTTCCACTGAAGGAAGCATTATTATGGATTATGGACTTGTATTTTGGTTTGAAGCAACAGTTTAAAAACTCCTTGATGGATTTATTTAAACAATGTACACACAGCTTTTTGCTTCACAATTTAATAACTGATCGACTGGAGTCGTGTGGATTATTTGTGGTTTATTGTGGTGTTTCTAGAAGCTGTTTGGACTCTAAACAAGTGATGTAATGCTAAATTTTTCCAAATCTGTAGCAGTAAAAAAAAAAAAAACCTCATCTCCATCTTGGGTAGCCTGAGTGTAAATTTCCAGCAAATTTTATTTTTGGGTGAACTATTCCATTAAAACTGACCTTTGTTTTACACCAAATAGTTTATACACTGACATCTCAGTCTTTTTTAGTGTTTTCTTTTTATTTTTTATTATGACCACAATTTCTCTGATTATCCTTTTCTTTTCCACTAAACAAAAGGCGTTAGATCATCCTGGTGTGTATGTACATAACGTATATTTGTAATGGTGCTGTATTGAGAATGAGCAGTGTTACAGTACTTGTCTCTACTTTATAGAGGTCCTGTTGAGACTCACACTAAGACGAGACTGACGCCATCTGTGTGCTAGACACATACACTCGCCCACGGCTCAAGAATCATGGTGTGTCTTCTATAAAAAAAATGTTCTTGTTCATATTATGTCCTCAATAAAGAAGATAATTGAGTTATTAACTGTCATCTTTTTGAAGTGAATTATATAATATATGGATCGCCAATCAAATTTGAAACATCTCCTTTTGGTCTGACAAAGATAGTCCCGCCCATTTGTAGGATTGGTCGGGATGCTCAAACAAAAAGATCAAAGTTTTGATAGCTGCAGTATTTATAGGTTGTTTTTCAGGGAAATCATCCTACAAATGGCTTTTTTATATTTGGTACTATTTTAAAATTCAAACATTACCTTTCTGATGTAATGCTATAACTTTTTTCCAATTCGTATGAACGTTTAATAAAGCGGCGTTTGCGTTTGATGTCTGTTTAACTGAAGGGCTGGTGTGTTTGGGCTGGGTTAGGTCAGGACAAGGGACTTGATGACAACACCTTCAGCCAGGTTAGCATACATTAGCTATAACAAGAAAATCAAATTTACAGGCGTTCATGTAAGAAACACAACTACATATATGATGTTTGCAAAAGGAGAAGTAGGGTTGTAGTGATGTTTTAATGCTGAAGTGAATAAGTCCCTTCACTGCCCTCTCACTTCCTGTCCTGATGTCGGTCCTCCGGTGTCTGCGGTCTGCCTGACTTTTTCCATTGTTCTGTCCACATGCTCACACGCACTCATGCTCTACAAATGATGCCCTTATTTCCATCATCACAATCAGAAAGCCAACTAAACAAGGCATCACCCGTGGGCTCTTTTCTTTAATGGTGTTTTTGGTCTTTCGTTCGTCTGTTTTTATTATTCCGGCGGTGCTGTTTGTGTCTGTAGACAGCCTCAGACAGGCCAACCCAGTCTGAACTAGCGCAGAGGTCGTTAAAACCGCTCTTATCCTCAACTTTTAATTGTAGGACTTAATTTTATGACCAATGCTCGTGATGTGCAGTTATGTGGCTGTAGCCTCAGACAGTCCTACACACTATAAGTACACTAATTGTTTAACTGGGACTGCCAGTTGTTAACTGAGAGCTTAAAGACTGTAGCGCATTTTAAACTGAAAATGCAGGCATTATAGCTGTCACAGATGGTGAGTTTTAGTGAATAGTAATGCTCTACTATATGTTTTAAAAAGATTGATTTATTGATTTAGTTTACATAGAGTTATAAGAGCAATAGATGTCTGGTTTGCATGATCTTATAGATCACAGAGTTCATAGTCCTCCACACCATATTTCTTTGAACTTATCAGTAATGTGCAAACATCTAGTCCATGCTGTTAAGATGTTCTGGACAAATTAAAATGTAATTAAACTACCAATTCAAAGTTTGGGGTTGGTAAGTCTCATTCACCAACGATACAATAAAACCTTAAAAATATTGTGAAAAATGATTACAATTTAAAATAACTTTTTTTTTCTTATTTTAGTATATTTTTAAATGGAATTTATTCCTGTGATGGCCTTAAGCTGAATTCTCAGCAGTTATTACTCCAGTCTTCAGTGTCACGTGATCCTTCAGAAATCATTCTTATATGCCGATTTGCTGCCCAAGCAACATTTCTTATTATTAAATAAATAAATGTTGAATTCATATTTTTATTAAAACTGATAAATTTTTCCTCAGGATTCTTTAATAACAACTTTCATTCAGACACAAGTTGTTGACCCCAAACTTTCAAAAGGTAGTGGGTTTTATTTAGTCATAAAAACATACTCATAACTACACTCATCAGGAATCCTCTGATAGTTTCAAACAGAACCATCTACCCTGCATTTATCACTTGATATTTTATTTATATAAACCAAACTGGGAATGAGACCTCTGGGAAGCAGCAGCAGTCATACGGACGTGCCATGAATGGATGTCATTAGCCGCCCAGACGATGTGCTGTCCAGTCTGACCTCGGTGAAAGTCTACAACTCTTGAGCGGCAGCCATGTTGAGTGTGATTCATATTTGGGTTTTAATTTGTCCTCCTTTAAAAGGGGAATGCTGGGTGCTGCGGTTTTCTCATTAACAGGACATGAAAGGAGCTGTAAAGAGAGCAGTGGTGAAACTGGCCCACACTGACGTCTGTGCGTTCACACACATGGACAAACAGACTCTTTAGACGGGCCTGGTCTCACATCCACTGCAGAGGTCATAACTATCTTAAGCATCTCAACCCACTCAAGATGTCATCCAGTCATTTTAGACATGCAAACATAAAATATCTACTGATATAAACTACTGTTCGGGGTCAGTTGTTTATTTTATTTTATTTATTTAAAGAAAAAAAACAGTTTTTTTTTTCTTCAACAAGGATGTGTCATGCCCCTGGACTTCTGTGTTCCTGTTTTGTTGTGTTTTCTCCCCATGTGCTCCCCTGACCCAGTTTCTTCCTCGATTTTAATTTTTATTGTCATTCCTTTCACCTGTGTTCCTTTATTATCCTCATTAGTCTCTCACCTGCTCTCAGTACACGATCACCATCACCTGGAGTCTAATTCCCTGCACCTGTCACCGTTAATCAAGCTCCCTATATCCTAGCATTCTTCTCTATGTCACATTGACTGGTCATACAGTTGGCTAAGCTAGCCTTACCTGTGAATTTTTTTTCTCTCCTCTGCCAGTGTTCTGCCCCCCTTTCTTCTCAGCTCCATCATCTCCACGTTCCCCTGGTATACCCTGGAAAGGAAATAGGACTGTTTTACTCAGAAAAGCCCTGCTTACTCTTGTTTCTTCCCGAACTCTCACCTGGACTATTTGTCTTGTTTTCTCCTATCTGCCTGTGTTCAAATAAACCTGCTTTTGTTTGCGCTTACCATTGTGTCCCTTTGTATATCTGCTGACAGGATCCATTAAAAATGACAGTAAAGCATCTGCAATTCTACAAAAGATTTTTATTTAGAATTAATGCAGTTTTTGAACATTCTATTCAGCTAAGAATCCTGAATGGAAATCAGTTCAACAAAAAATAAGCACCTCACTTTTTTTTTCCTCAGCAGTGATAATATTTAAGATTTATTGTGCCTATCAGCATATGAGACCAAGAGGACCAACCTATCAGCATATGAGAATGATTTCTGAAAGATCATTTGACACTGAAGAAACCTGTATTGATAAAAAATCTGCTTTGCTGTAACACAAATTTATATAAATATAAAATCTATTAAAGGAGCTAAATTTATTTTAACAAAAGTACTGTTTTTAAAAGTAAATTAAAAATAAATTTAAATAAATATAGATTTGTTTGGCCTAAGATACTTTTTTTTTAAACCATAAGAAAAAAAACTTGCCACCCCAAACTTCTGAAATGTTTATACATGTATTTCACAGTTGCAAGTATTGTAAAAAGTAAGTTTCAGGCTAGCTGAGAGAAACTTGTCACTTGTGCTTTTGTGCTATTGCAATTGTCATTAAATGTTACTTTCTTTCAACTTGCACACTATGCAGTGTAGTTTTCTGTGATGCACTCATTGAACATTTGTTGTTGCAACAAATAGCAAACATAGCAATTGCAGGAATTACTTGTATTAGTCTTTGATGCATCATTGGTTTAAAATGATAAACAATCACTAATATTTTGATGTAATGTTTTATGTTTTGCTCAGTGTGTACATTGTGGTAAAAATACTTTATATATCATTTTTAATTTATAACTTAGATTCTTGTATTAATTCATATAGCCTACAACAATTAGTAGTTTTTTAAAAATATATATTTAGAAAAAAATAAAAACTGGTGCCAGATGGACGTTTTGTGTTCTGATGTAATGGACTTTTTCAATAAGCACTCATACATTTCAGAATAACGCCCTCCCCACCTTTTTGGGAGTCTGTCCATTTAAATTACAGACTATACAGACTATTAAAACTGTATTTATTTTATTATAATATCCACTGATTGTAGAAAGTGTATTCTTGTATCTCACCTGTTCAGTTCAGAACTAATAGAGTCAACAAGAGAGCTTGGTTAGCATTTAAAGAATGTACAAAGAGAGTACTTAAACAGTATCCCACAGCAAGCCTGTCAGTAATGTACAGATGGGAAACAATTGTAGATTAACCATTTCATTTAGGAATCGCTGATTAATGGTTAAAAAAAGCAGATGAAAAATAGAGAGAAACCAGAACGAAAGAGTATGAGACACTGTGCACCACTGGGAGTCTGCGGTTTTATCTCATTACGTTCCTGTTGCTCAGCCCTTTAAAAGTGCTTAAGATGATTAAGTGTGTGAGAGGCACTAGATTAGCCAATTAGTCACATCCCACGACATATCTGCATATGTACTCATGTTATGCAGTGGGAGGTCCCTCTCTGTCTTCTTGTATATGTGTGTGTGTTATGGGGGTCAGGTAGAAAGGCCTACACTAATTGCCCTTTCCCCAGTGAGTGTATATGTATGTAGACTCATTTAGATTCCTCTGTGGTGAGCCCTCAGTTCATTCCACTGTGTTCATTATCATACTCTAATAACTGGAACTGCGGCTTTTACAGAGAGAGAGATGCATGCCTAAGTGCCCTAGGGGTAGGAGGTGGGGAGGGATGTTCAAGCTAGTGAATCAAGGGCCCTTGATTCATTTCCAGTGTCTTGAAAGGGCAATCTGTAATTTCAGACACTGCATCACTTGGTGCTACCTGGTGCGTCTTGTGTTTGGAAACACAGCGGTGGTATCTCTAAAGACGTGTACATGCAATATGATATAGTATAATAAAAAATAAACTAAAAATACAATATAGTATAATTTTTAAGCTAATGCTGCAAGCTAAAGGCTGCAGCTACAGCAATCTACAAATAGCCAAAACAGATCTTCGACAGTTCAGTATTGCTAATTTTTTCATGCCCTTTCATACACTAGTGCTCAAATCTTCAGGAAGATGTTTTTTTTCTTTTAATTTGCTGTATTATAAATGTGTTGTGCCTTTCCTGAGCATTTTTTGTTCTGTGCCTGTGCTTGTTTTGTGCATTATGTGAATGTTTTCCCCTCTCTCTGTGTTGCTTTCTCTCTGTATGATGTCATGTATGAGTAAAGAGCGACGGGCACCGATATTCATCACCCGCTCCTGCACATGCTCGGAGGGTCTTCGTTATATTAATTACTCTTATTGGAAGAGTGATCATCGACCCAATCAGAATCCATCACATGCTGGTTCCCGGGGTGATCAGAATCCTTCGCCAGCCGGATCCCAAGATGATTGGCCTGGTAAATGATGACAGTAGTGTACGGGCTGATGGCACACTGTACCCCACGGGGCGTTTCTTATACATTTATTTATGTTAGCAGAGGCTAGGCTAACAGCAGTGTGCTGCTCACCAGTAGACCTCGGCCAAATTCAAGTCCAACTCATCTTAGCACAGGTTTATTAAAAATTTCCCAGTGCTTTTGTGTCGAAGTATCAAATTTTTTTTTGGTTTTGTGCAGCTGTGTGTACCTACTTGGACCTTCTGAGGCAAACATATCTGATGGTAAAATTCTCTCATTTGTTGATATTGCATTTTTCAGATAATATTTTACATTGTTGTTTCAGTTGTAGTACCCTAGTGGCCTCTATTTTTCTTTCTGATAACATTTACTTCATTTTTTGTTTTCCTCTTTATGTTTCAAAATTTTATTTGACAGCCACTAAACTCAGCTTCAGGGTTTGTTTGGCAACGCTAATTGGGTTGGATGAACCAGGGCAATCAAGTTGTATAAATTAGGCAATATAACAACGTAATCAATACACCTAAGCATGCCACTTAAACAGCGGAGTTCACATTTTGGAGATAAAGCTCTTAAAGCCATCATGTCGTAATGAAAGAACAACTGTTTCCAATACCTCTGCTGCTGCACTTGATGTTTGCTTCATGGTCAATTGACTTGGCCGTTCATCCATGCCTCTGTTAATTGAACGAAGGCAAGAGTTAGAGAGACTGAGAAAGGGAGTTGGTGTAGAAAAATATGTGCAAGAGAGAGAAAGCGATTTAGCACTAAAGCACCATTGATTAGCTGTTCAGCTTTGCAGTGGTTCTCGGCCAACTCGGCCTCATCACAACAACACAAACACATAAACACCCTTAATTGGCTCATTTAGAGATGGGAGGAGCCTGTGGATAATGAACCTGGGGATTAGCCACTGTTCTTTAGCATAGATAACCAATGAAAAGCTGGTAACTATATATGCGTGTTGCCTGTTTGCCTCTGTACAAAAGCAGTAGCAAGTGTGCGTGTTTCGAATAACAGCGAGAAAATATACGGGGGATAAAGATGGCCACAGTGTATTCTTTCCCTCGTTCTCTCTTCTCCCACAGTTCCAATCATTTATCACCCCATCATGCCCTCTCGATGGGGTGGAACTGGCCGGGGGCTTCTGGGATGCGGTGCTGGACAGGGAATGATGGGATAGCATAGTCGCCATGTCATCCCTAATCCGACGCTCTCATCCACAGAGCTAAATCTTCATCTATCAGCAAGACCCTGTGCCATTAAAGCTGCTGCACACACTTACACATACACACATACAGCTCAGTGGAGCATTGGGCTGGGCAGATGGAGTAAATATAGATAGAATTGGTTTGATTGGAATAGAAAAGGCCAGTGTGTTCCTGTGTGGCTGTCAGAGGGTAAAGAGAATAGATGGACATGGGGGTGCACTCTCAGTGCCTTTTCTAAACGCACACACACAGCATACACAAATACCCCCAAATTTTCCTTGCACATAAACATTTTAATCCGAAAATCTGATCTCTTGTTATTATTAGCTCATTATCATTCTGAACAAACTGTTCACATTAACACACAACAGAAAATTATTGTGCATCTATACTTTTTTTTATCTGGTGCAAAAGTTCTATATCTGCAAATTATGACACATGAAGTGTAAATACAATATTAGTAAAACACTTGGACACACTTGACTGATTTTTCTCATGGCCTTAAAACCCTTATCATCTCATTATTATTATCATTTTATTTATTTATTTTTTTTTTTTGGGTGGGGGGTTTGTGGATGTTTTAGTTGTTTAAGATAAAATGAAACTGGAGACCTGTTTTACTTCCTGTAAAATGTTACATCTTTGATCCTCCAATAAAGAGATTTGAAAAAAAAAAAAAAAACCTTATCATCTCAAGCCATTTTTTTTTTTGGTGTTCACAAACCTGCCCTGTCCTGTCGCGGTAAGGTAATAGAGCTGATTGATTCCCTTTACTACAGAAGAAAGTAACATAATATCGTCCAGTTGGAGTTTAAGTACCGATGACTTACTCTGAGAAAGTTGTGTTACAAGCTGCCAAGCGCCGTACTGTTTTTGAGTACTAGAGCATGCAGCTCTTCTTCATAAGGTTAGCAAAGAGTGCCTTAAGTTTTATTTTTAAACGCTCCTTGATCATATCAGTTTCATCTTAACAGTTTGTGCATCTTCTTTCAAGGTGGACTGAGAAAGGCTTTGCAAAAAGGTTGTCAGGGAAGTACTGGGGTAAAGCCAGTTTATTGAGCTTGTCAGTAAAATCCACATTCTGTGCATAGCTTATGCTGTTACTCATTTTACATGCAAAAAGCTTGTTTACATAGAGGTTTAAAGACACAGCAGCATAAAAACAAAAATCACGTTGTGTTTGTTGCAAAAAAAAGAGACAAACTTCTAGCACTGTAAGTGGGAAAATATGATTTATGACAGTTAAAAAAGACAGAAATCTTATATTCCTAAATCTCAACATTTCGAATTCAGACAGTTTTTAGGCGGCTGCACTCCGAAATTTTATCCAATTCTATCAGTAATTGAATCATTGTCTGCACTCCCATTGGTAGTCAGTGCATTGTGTTACTGCTCATTTATATAAAGTACAAAAATCTTTTCTATGATCCCTGACATAGTTCCAAATGTCTGTTAGTGTAAAAGCTGTGTACAATATTATACTCCAGTGTTGTCAGGTCTTGCAAAATAAAACAACTTGCAAAAGAAAAAGAAAGCAACTTTTGTTAGTTAAAATAAGCTTTTTTAACTTAATTTCCTGATTACATACACACACACACACACACATACAAAAACATACATAAACTTACGTAACGTGGTTTAAGGTTTTTTCTGCTTTGATCCTATACAGCATTGGTTTCAAAATTTATTATTATGAGTCCAATGTTGCATATTCTAAGCAGACATGGCAACACTGATGCACACACACAGTTTCCAGTTTAACGGAGCACCTTGAGGCTCTGTCTATCCTCTAAAGCTCATTGATTCTGTCAAGCTTCAGATGGAGAGGAGTCCATTCACCCATCTCTCTCTTTTTCTTCCCCCTCCTGCTTTTACCTCCCCAACATGCACTTTTCCCCTCTACATCCCCAAGCATCCATTCCTTCTCCATCTCTCTCCTCTATTATTCCCCTTTTCACTCCCTCTCACTCACTTAAAATCAATATTGATTATTATTTTTTAAGAGTCATGTCTGGTCTGCAGCATAGAGAGAAGGGAGGCAGCATAGCTGTATTTTATTTCACATCATCATCATCATCATTTCTACTGTGTAGGAGTTACTACTTATCAGTGAGCATAAATTGTAAGAGGAGAGAAGAAAAGAAGGATGCAAGGGAAATGAGAAGAAGGAGGAGAAGAAGACACACAAACACACACACACACAAGGACAGCCCATATTGATTGCTTTTATGAAGTGAGAAGAGGAGAAGTGTGTATGTGTTCAAATTACAGAGCAACTTTATATGTTAAGTTTTCATTTTTAGGCTTATTGCATTCAAATCTCATTTTCAAATGCTTGACCAGAATTTTAATACATATTAATGTTGCCCAGAGAATGCGCTCTTTGAATTTGTTTTAACTTGAGGGTGTGTGTGTGTGTGTGTGTGTGTGTGTGTGTGTTTGTCCTTTCATGGTCGGTGCTCCATCACACTGTTTCTGATTGGTCCATGATTACTATTGACACTCTGATGATGGACATGAATAAAAGTGACTGTGATGAGATAAGACTTTTACAGGGCTATCTCTCACCCACCTTTATCACCCAGACTGCGTGTGTGTGTGAGTATTGGACAGGGCATTCTTAGAACAGGGAATGAGAATAGAGTGAACTGGTAAAAGAAAGAGAGATGGGAGCTCATATTCAGTACTTTTTTTTTCAACTGTCGCTGATAAATCTGATGCAGTTGACACTTTCAAAATCCGCAAAATCCATTAAAGTAGAAGTTAGCCATTAATGCCCATATATCTTATTGGTTAAAGTATTTCTTGCTGCCATTTATGAATTTTGTGCATGTAAGGGAACTGTAAATCATCTTGTGGTATGCGGTTTGTGTACTTGTCTGTAAAGCTGACCCTGGATGTATTATTTGAAAAGGGGATGATCTTGCAGTTTGTGAAACAACATTTTCCAGTAGGCAAAAGATACACAGAATAGAGAGAGAGAGAGAGAGAGAGAGAGAGAGAGAGAGAGAGTAAAACAGAGAGAAACTCAAGAGGTCAACTGATTGTAAGAGAGACCCATAAAAGTTCCATTAACCTGTTCAGAGTTAAGAGCTTGTTCAGCTTAGCTACAGACAACTAGCACAAACAGAACATCACCATAAAAACCAAACACACATACAGGTTATACTCAGAACCCTTCTATCCTTAACATACTTTATCTGGCTGAGCTTAAAGCTGTGCATTTCCTTTGAATGAGTCACAACACAGAGACGCCAGTGTGTGTATGTGTGTGTGTGTGTGTGTGTGTGTGTGTGTGTGTGTGTGTGTGTGTGTGTGTGTGTGTGTGTGTGTGTGTGTGTGTGTGTGTGTGTGTGTGTGTGTGTAAGTTTGTATGTGCATGATTTAATGTGCTTGACTCCCACACTCAAAGTGAGTGGCTCAAACACAAACAGTGAGTTATCTTTAAAGTTCTCCATTAAAGATGGAAATATCAGATCCACCCCTTCACTTCCATCCCTTGTTCTTTCATCCCTTCATTCCTGTTCTTCCCCTTTTCAAAAAATCTATACTTATTCCATTGGAACCAAAGTTGCGTAACATACATGTACAGAGGCCTTTTTTTGGTGTTTTTATACAAGTTATTTTTTGTGTTTAACTCTTTCAATCAGTAACGGAAGATCATTTAGAGTTAATATTCTTCCAAAGTGTCACTGAAATAACATGCATGTAACATAAATATATGACATGTAAGTCTTGTCATTGTCATAACTAAAATAGCAAGTATTTATATGTCACAGAAATAAAAGTTATCATCATGCTGCTATTGAATGAATGCAGTTTAATTGCTGTATTTTCTTGAATTTCGCAAACAGAATTCCAGTTTAATATGTAGAATTAAAATAAATTCAACCTGAACAAAATGACTAATTTTTAAACAGGAAAGCATAGATTGAACAAGATGTTTTGAAGAACCAAACAGTTGTTGGTCCCGTAGTAGGGAAAGTAATACTATGGAAGTCAGTGGAGACCATCAACTGTTTGATTATCAGTATTCTTCAATATATGTTCATCATAACCAAAGGATTAAAGACTCCAGATACAACTGAATATCTTCTTTTACATTCAGCATAAGAATATATATATATATATATATATATATATATATATAGGTTTGGAATGACATGAGGGTGAGTAAATCATGACAAAATATTCATTTTGGGGTGAACTATTCCTTTAATACAGTCTAATGAAAGCTTGAGCAAGCAGCTTAGCCACTGAACATAGCTCATGTCTTGAATCTTTAACAGCAGCTAGCATGTAGAGGGGGAAAACCAGGACACCCCTGTCATGCGCCAATGATTCTCCTGTCAGTGTGCGCCTTGTCCTGTTGCCTTCTGGGGGTTGGGGGTTGGAGCATATCGGACACAAGTAAAAAGGCCAGAGAGCTGTAATGAAAACACATCACTTGTTCCCAGGGATACACTATCACACGCATACAGTTCTTGCATGCACACTTCTACTTGTATTACATTCACCAGCAACATTCACCTCTCATCATCCGTTCTGAAAATTTAGGTGGAATATTTCTCTTTATTAGCAAATGTCGATCGAGTTTAAATGCTGTCAAAATATTTGTGTTTGCGAACATTCTTGAACTGTACATTTCTGTAACATATATGTGGATATGCCTAAGTTGTTTTGATATTTGACAATTTTATAGATTTCTTCTCTGATAAAGGACTGAGAAAAGATGGGAAAACTCAGGATTTGGCATGGTTGCCATGCAGCTCGACGGCGTGGTTGCAGAGTAATAAAGTGTAGGACTGTAAAATAAAACGAGGTGTGGAGAGAGCTGGAGAGCACTGCAGAGCCATTGGCTCCCTGAGTCATCATAAAACAATAACTCTTTCCCATAAAACAAAGTGCTTATTAAATTATTTTTAAAAATATTGCATGATTTGGGCACACTGAGCTGAGCTTCACTCTTATAGCTGCATGAGAAGATAGAAATCAATAGATTTATTGTCACTTACCATTGTATAGTAATGTAAACACAGTAAATTAAGATATACATATTTTGTGATTACAATACAGTTGTTGTAGGTATAATCTTTCCAAACGCGTAATGGAAAATTTAACAGATAGAAGTAATTTTATGAATAAAATATAATATAATAAACTGAATTGTCAAATTTGCAATACAAAAATGGATAGTTTAGAAACAATACCAAATACAAATCTGATTATAATTTATACATTTGGTAAATTACATATTGAAAAGAGAGCACAAGATCGGTTTGTCTCAAGTCAGATGGATATTGGAACTGTACTATTGCTGCAAAAGACATTCAGGGTCACACAATGTAATTTATTTGCGTTCGCAGACTAGTGGAGAGACATAATAAAGGGGTTGAGTTACTATCTGAAAAAACGGACAACCATGACCTTGACTATTGATTTTATATTGTTGATGGCACCAAATTATTTCCGTGGTTGTTTTACATATGTCCTCAAATAAAATGGGTATATTTTAATGGAAATATTTTACTATTTCTGCCTTCATAATTATTAATGACTTAACCAGTGTGCTCTTACGAGTCCAATTTATCCAAATAACAGTTTTAAAGCATCTTAATCATATTCCCTGTGTGAAGTGTATTTAGACTAAAAGCAGACTTCCTCGACACAGTAGTCACCAAGGTTGTACTGTTCATGTGTATGTATTTTCTTTTAAAAATCAAGGTTGAAATATTGTTATTGCTTATGTAGCCATTTTACACAAATATCAATTTGTTTCAGTCTTTTACTTGTAACAGGGTGTAGAGCCAAATGATAAACTAATAGTCAACACAAAAAGGTTATCCCTTCTTACTTAAGTGAGTGGAAAATGTCAAAAAATCCAAGGCTCATCGTTAGTTAATATACAGAGTGAGATTTAGAGGCTAACCTGTATTATTAAGACAAGCACAGTGGCATTATAAGCTTCTGTAGTTTAAACCGCAGAGTATAGTGTGTATGATTCTCTGGGAATGCAAGAAATAATAAATGTATACCTTAAATGCAATGTAAAGCATCTTTCGTAATAGAGTCTATATATAATGCATAAACGTAAAATATTTGCATAATTATTTTAATTTGGATTCCGTCCATTATCTAATGTGTTTGTTTTGGCATTTGATATTCATAATCTGTTTTCTCTGATCACTCAGGTATACCTCTGGATTCAGAAGTACATTCAGAAAAGCATGTAAGCTGCTTGGAATATGAAATTAACAGAGGAAGCACCAAATTTGTATCTTCTCCTTCCTGAGAATTTTTTTAAGGTATGCTCATAATTTGTTTTTGTGGATTTTAATAGCAACCTCCTAAGCAATGATCCTATGGTCCATGTTGCACCCTAACCAGTAGAGTCTGGCTGCATCTCAGCTCTGAGCATTGAGCAGGTTAAACACATTGCTTGGCCTCTGTCTCTCTCGCTCTCTCTCTCTCTCTCACTGGTAAATGAAGAATGTGGGGGCATCGACCGGCCACTCTTCTGATATGTGAATCCATCAGTATAGCCAATGAAGAGCTGCACAGAGCTACTATTACTGCTGCAGCTGCTGAAGAGGGCCACAGTATCTATATAGAACGAGACAGAAAGAGAGATAGAATTAGAGAGAGAGAGAGAGAGAGAGAGAGAATAATTCTACCAGGGGTTTATAGCTAGAAATTATTTATTGCTCTCTGTGGTGTAATTGACCATACATCCTTAAGTGTACATTGATGGCTGTGAACAAAACACTGAACAACAGTGTTCCAATACAGCACTGAATATATAATTTTACTGCGTACATGACACCAATATGACTTTATTCTAAACTCTAAAGATTCCCAAAACACATACAACAGCGTAACAGTATGTAGTCATTCAGATTTATAGTAAGTCATTCGGATGTATAGTATCCTTCTGCAAATAAATACAAATTTCCATTTAGTATTCAGCCTTAAAAATATTGCTCATTGTTGAAATTTATGCTAAAAGTCTTGACAGATTTTGATGGATGTTATGTTGTATATAGTGTCTTTTCTCCTTTGGTTCTCTTTCATGTAGAATCTACAACAAAATGTTTGTATACCTGCATGATTCTGGTTTTCATTTAAGGATGCTGTAAGATAAAAGTTTTTTAAGTCTGATTCTGTAGTGCCCAGGCAATGCACAATTTTGAGATCTATGCCTGTCTGGCACATATAGATTTGGTCTTGGAGCCTCTACTAATATATAAAGCCACTGTTTTAAATTATTATTTTGGTACTCAGTAGGAATTGGGTCTGCATTCTGCAGAAAGGTAGATCTCAAGATTGAGCATGTGTTTATATGATTATGTTAATTCTTGTGGTTTAAAAACCCACCTCAGCAGCATGGTTTTCTCAGTAGATCAATGTATGCTTTAGAGAAAATCCAATTATATTCCCTAGTCATGCAAAGCGAAGTATTTTTCATTCATTTACTTTGATGTACAACAGAATGATTGATTTTGGAATATGATATGTGACTCTGGTTCAATTTTACATGTTTCTATCCATATAATAAAAACATATTTTATTATGTTTCTAACCATGAACATACCATGACACTATTGTTTGAAATCTTGTTTAGATTAATATTCAGATGTTAATTTTTAACTACTGCCTCTTGTGTTTCTATACCAGTGTTTTGCTTGAGTTCTCTGAAATGATTAATGATGCGACCTTATGTAGGTAATTGATTGCTTTCGTACCAATAGAACAGATTCAAATATAAAGACAATAGGTTCTTTAGAGGACTGAATAGACAGCAGTGTACTGAAAGCTTAAATTCAGTGATATTTCTAAAATAAGCTATATTTGGAAGTTTTGAAGAGTAAAGCAGGAGGTTTGGAAAACTGTCAACACATCTCTTAGTGTGGTGCAGATTTGTTTAATATTCCTGAAGAAACATTTTAAATGATATTATTTTGAAAAAAAAAATTGTTTCATGTTTGAGGGTATTCTCGCTATATAAGAGGCTGAGAATTTGACTTAATGTGACTTGAAATATCAGAAAGAGAGATAGAATCTAAATATAATTTAAAATATCAGTTTATTACCCCAATCAAGACACAACAGCTTTGGAGACACAAACGTCCACCTTCTATTCAGCTGTAATACATCGGAGGAGGAACCTTAATTTGCTAAGCAATGCTATAAGCCTAAACTAGAAGCCTGTCCACAGGCCCAGGTTGACTGCTTTGGCAAACAGTGTAACAGAGAATAAACTGTGTTGAAAGAAATGCTATAAATGAAGACATGCTCTAAAATAACATATGCTAATAACTAAGACAGCGGATCAGTTCTATTTCAAATAAAACGGCACACATCATGCTTTGTTCTCTCTTGGATAAATTACAAAGGGCATTTTTTGTTGGCTTGCCTGACGATACTGTTTCTTCAACTTGGACTCACCGACTCCAGTGCGTCGTGATAACGCTGATATACGCCAGAAGAATGACTTTCACACACCCGATTGATTTAATGTGACCTCTACTTTTTTTTAATGCTATTGAATGCCTATTTAACCAGATGAAGGCTCCGATTGTCCCGTGCACTTGCGTATTAATTCCCCATTTATCATCATTAGGCAGTGAGCGGTCCATTCAGGCCTCGCTCTGCCTGCTGTAAATTAGAACGTAAACAGTCTTTTAAACAGTCGCCGCCTTGAGATGCGCTCTGACAGATGCGCTGTGCCGCCCCAAAATGTCAAATCTCATTCTCACATTTTTTTTCACTGTTACTTTGTAATGTGGTCAAGGTTACAAACATGTTTTTGGATCTCTAAATGATGGACATACAACCTAAAATCAAAGAATAGATTAATCAGATGGCTGTAATATTATTCTGCTACTAGGCACTGCATGAAAATAAACTAAATTAACTGACATGGATTTCTTTTTTACACACGTGCTTATTGGTGCAGGTAAGCTGGCTTTGGGTACTCAGGTATCGAACAAATTTAAATTTATTAGACGGTGGTGAACTATCAGCCCCATATGGTTTTTAGATTTTTCTTCCTTTTATTTTTAATTGTCAATTTTGTCGTTGGCCATTTCTTATAGGCTACTTTGGCCGTAGGTAATTTAATGTAACAACCAGACATAAATCCGCCTTTGAGTTAACTGCTCCGGTTTAAATGGCATATTATTCCAAACATATGCATTTTAATCAACTTGGTCACACTTACAAGAACTGCTTCTAATAAGGCCATCAATCACACGCGCAACCAGGACCTTCTGGCTTGGGCTCGTGTGTGTGGGAGGAGGTGAATTATTTGGGCAACGATCACTAGCAATTGTTGACATTTTGTTTGTAAAATAGAAGATGAAAAGAGCAATTAAAAATCAAAACACCTAGTTTCAATGAATCAAAAATCTCTTAGTAAATATAAGCCTAGTTAAAACTGACTGAACATCATATAACACGTGCACGGGAGAAACAAACAGTGAGATTATTATTTTCTGTTATTTTTTCCCAGCAAGTAGGTAGCTTTAATTGCAATATATTTTGTTAACTTGATCTAATTTTTATATTTTGTGCTTTGGCGGTTCCACATGTGATGGTTAGACGCAATTAGCCTATCCTGCCTTCTCTGTTATGCCCAGAAAGCTTCAATTTGCCGCTCCACGTGCCACAATTACGCGGACAACCCAGCTAATTAGCTGATTGGTTATGTGCAGGCATCATCGATCTTTTTCCATTCCAATATCTCCAAAAGACATTTCATTCCAATCTTTCTATTAACAGCGCCGGAATATGGCGTTTGCTGGGTGCCCAGGGACTACTTAACAGCTTATGTCCAAGTTATAAGATCATTTCAGTGTTTCAGAAGAAAATAATAGAGGCCCTATAAGAGATAAAAGTGACAACGCACTGTAAATTTAAAGCAATACATGGTGTCATGTTGAAGATTGCTGCTGTCATACTTTTATTCATTTTCGTTCTAAGATTCTTCACATCAGACTGATTTGTTGCTTGTTTGTCTTCCAGAAATCAAAGAAAGAGATGTATAGAATAGATAGTGAATACATTAAATTAATCTACACATCGTCGAGAAAATAGTTTACAGTGTTTCATCACTAATAGCGTAAAATCGTTTTAATATATACCATGTTTATTTCAAGAATAAACGTTAGTACACTTTTCTTTTGAAATAGTTTATTATTAAATTGAATTCAATCAGGACACTGCTGACCCATTTTCGCGCATTTTCCAAAACCTGAAATCAACCTAACTGAGCAGAGTAGGAATAGCCTACGTAAACTGTACAATAAAAAAACCTTGATGCAGCAGTTGAACTCAAAATACATAAATGTTAAAACATTGTGGTCAATAAATCAATAAATAATGCCACGTCTGATGATGTCCATAAATAGCGTCATTTAAGCTTGAGTTAGCATTTAACTTGTGTGTTTATTTGTATTGTCTCCGTTTGAAGGTGAAGCCAACAGCAAGGCCGAGAAGAGACGCTCCGAGATGGGGGTATTCAGCTGACGGTGTGCGGGTAAGACAGGCATCTCTGGCTTGCCCCAATTTGCCGCATGTGATTGTCCAATGGATCTCTAGCGCATGTTCTCCCGTCAAGCCAGCAAGTCTCGCATGGAGCTTCTTAATCCGCTCCCCTGGCGCCTTGTTACCGGTTTGGCAGACAAGTCTCTGAGCGTGCAGCATTATCATTAATTCAACATTCAAAATTTCTCCCTTCCGAATACATCACTCCTTAATTTCCCTCGCATCTGCACATTTCGGTGTGCTACCGGGACCGGGTGTTCGTGGAGGAGGAATAATGAGCCAACCGTGCTCGGTTAACAAATCCCCTTGTTAAAAGGCTAGATGAAAAACATCGTTTTAATGTGAAATAAACTGCATGTGGGTCAATTTGTATGGGTATGAGAGAGTGTAAATTATGATAGATTTTTTGCGCTATCCACTCATTTTTACAAATAAATGTCCTTGTCTCCTGTCCTCCTGTCACATTTTTGTTTATAGGGTGTGGTAGGCCTACTTAAAATGTGTTTGAGTTAATATTATATCTCTGTTATCAATATTTAATTTCTCCAAAGATTATTTTGTCCGTGGCCTGACAGTGTATAAGTAGACTCCGTCTGCACAACATATAGCTTCTTAATTGGAAAACATCCCCAGTTTCGAAACTTAACTAAAGCAAATTGCTGTTGTTTGCAAGCTGCTTTGAGTAGTTCATGCGATGACATATAAATACTGCCAGAGTGTCCAAAGCTGATCCGGATAGTACCCAAAGAAACTGTAGCCTCCTGCTGTCATCTTATCTGGTTAGTGGCACTTCCTCCCTCTGGTCCAAAGACACTGAAGATGATTTGCTGATGACTGCTGGCGAGAACGTGAGGAAGGCCTCAGTCCTGGTAGTGGGCGAACACGAGAAGTCGGGGTTGTTGGACCTATGTGGCAGCCCGTTTGACTGACTGGCAGCGTGACAGGCAAGGCAAGAGCATGGGCTTCCCCCGGGACCAAGCCCATGACCCGGGCTGGGGTACAGTGATGGGTGTCTGAAGGCGCACAGCAGCTCAGGACGCGGGTATGGATGTGATAGCACCCGAAAACTGTCCAGTGAGCGCAGAGGATTGGAGAATGGACCCCCGGTGGCAGAGGCTGAACCTGCAGACACACTGCTAAGTGGAGAATAATATGGTAGAGGAAGATGAGATTGAAACGGATAGGGCAGGCTGCCGGTAGCTGCAGCATGGCTCATCATATAGGTGTAAAAGGCGGGGTCGGCAGGATGCGGCCAAGTCATAGCCAGCCTCTGTCTCTTGTCCTTCATGCGACGGTTCTGAAACCAAACCTGTAACCAAAAGTAGCAAAGTAGACATAAGGTAATTGTAATGGCTGAGGCCTAGTTCATGTAGCTAGGCTCTAGCCAATTTCGATGAGCAATAAACCAAGAGAAATAGTTCCATAATGAAACAATAAGAGGTCAGAAATATTTTATAGAATTTGTTTTATTGTAACTTCTTAAAATTCTCATCGATTGATGAGCCTGCTGGTATTGATTGATGGAGCAATCTTGGCGGGGTTATTTTTATACCCATAGTAGCTCGATGGTAATCTACCAGGCCACCTTTATCAAAATAAATATCTAAAAATGAATGTAAAATAGAATCTGAGGTGTAGTCCATTACCTTTATTGTTGTTTCCGGTAAATTTAAGGCAGCTGCCAACTCGCACCTACGTGGCCTTGACACGTAATTTTCCCGGTAAAACTCTTTCTCCAGTCGTGCTATCTGCTCCCTCGTGAATGCGGTTCGATACCTTCGCATCTGGTCAGAACCATAGTTGAGAGCACAAGGGCCTGAGCCCATCTTATTGTCCACACCGACATCTTTACCGTGGTTCGGCGAGCCCATTGCCAGTCCTTACAGAAAAAAAAACATGATTAGTGACATAACATTTTAGGGCATACATTGCAAGGTCACTGGTTACCGATTTATTATTATAGCGTTCATACTGTAGCCTATTGCTTGCAATTTTTATTCGATATATGTTTTTAATATTAGGCTACTTAGATTTCGAACAAATAGCCAAAAGATCTGGCGCAAAAAAAAGAACAAGCTCAGAGATAGAGACAGCATCAGGGTCCATTGGAGAAAAGCTAATAAAACATGCTGTCTCAGTCTCTGATAATATTATTATAATTTCCAAAACAAATAACTTGGTAATTTGGTAATACATTTAACTGAACTAATGTGCACGTCTGATGAAAATTATTTGAATCATTCCTTTGTTGATTTATGTATTAAGAATAGCAGAATACTTTATTTATTTTCATTTAAATAATACGTTTAATTCTAAACAAGAAAACAAAAAGTTAAGAACAGGCTCAGTATTATGTTAAAGTTAAATTCAAACTCATTTACAATGGACATTCTTAAACATTGTTTTTTTTAATAAGCCAGCAATTGCACACACACACACACAAAAAAAAAAAAAAAAAAAAAAAAGGTTATTGAGATGTTGGATATTGGTGTAAGATGACTTGACAACTTGTTAAAGCCGGGACAACATCCCATACATGGTGGTCTTGTAATTGACTCGTTAATCCAAAAAGCTTGCAATAACGTAACAGGAGCTGACAATCGAACGCTCTCACAAACAGTGGGATACACGGGAGATCGATTAAACGTGGTGATTTGGTCGGTTTTTCTCTCAATAATAAACTCAATTTAGAAACAGGAGAAGAAAATAAGATTACATAAATACAGATAAAATATAATACTATGAGCCGTAGTCTTTTACCTTGTCCACTCGGGTAATCCATGCTCTCTGGCGTACAGCTGACATCTATTTCCTCATAGAGGTCTGATTCCGCATCTGAGCTGCTGGCATCTTTGTTAGGGATGTCTGACAGGTCTCTATCCGGCGCGGAAGGCTTGCTAGCAAGTGACACATCTCCGTACTTTCCGCTACGTTGTCCCATTGTCGCGTCATCCACTAGGTTTTGCGAATAAGGCACGGGGTTGTTCTGGTTAATCGGTTTGTCCGGTAGCTTGCGCATGGGGTCTCCAGTAGCCTCTGTCGAATTAGAGCCAGTTTTGGCAGACAGTGTGCCGAACTGACCACCCTCGGCGCGCATCAGCATGTCCTTAGCGCTGTCCATAACCGTTAGACGAGAGCAGAGTGACAGATCTCCTGGAGCTTGGTAAGACAGTTTGGAGCAGCAAACGCAGACGAGAAGCTGTGCGATCTTAGCGCTCGAGAGTGCTGCACAAACTCTGGGAGGGCTCACCATTGCCCTCTCTCTCCTCACGCGCTGTCATTCTTAATAGGGCAGTCGTCATAATAGAAGGCTCAGTGACGCCACACGTCGATTTAGAGTGAATAAACAGCGGGAAAGTAGTCTAGCATAGACTAGAGGTGCATTCAAGGCTATAACACAAAACATCACCAGCTAAATACTACAAGCATGTAAGATGCACCAGCTTTAACTTTTTACACATTTAAGTTACAAAGATAATTACACTTTTTGGTTGAGTCATAGAAAGTGTTTGACTATTCATGTATTTTTTTCACTGCTTGTTTACTTATGTTAACTGATCTTGATACTCACAGCAGACCCAATAATAACCAGAATGTCAGTATTCTTTTTGCTTCACTGAACTCAGATAATTTGGTTAAATAATATTCTCACAAAAGAGAAGAAAAAATGTTTTAGGGCTTTTTTGATGGTAGAAAAAAAAACTAATGTCCATTAACCAGGACAGTCAAGGTTTGAATAATGTGATAGAACGCAGATATGGTCAAACCCTATCTATTATCTCCCTGTCTTGAGCCCACTTGGATAAAAGGGAGTCATAATGGCAGCCTTTCGGAATATATTAGCACATGTTCTTCGCCGATCAACACAGTCAGCGCGCGTTGGAAGACGTCAGACTGAATAGGAATATTCCAAAGATGATGAGGGCTGTCTCTCCGCCAGCATACATAATTTGAAGTGTACAAGTTCCAAATCATTTCTTCTTTCAGCGCAGCGTCTCTGTCACGCTCTCTTCCCTTCGCTCTTTCTTCCGCTCTAACTCGATCTTCCAAAGTGGTGTCAAGTAAAGTGCAAAAAGGTCAGGTGCCCGTGACCAAGAGTAAGAATAACAGGCTATTTGACATTTAATTAGATTTGTTTGAGCCGCGCCAACAATACATATAGGCTATATTCACCGCCTGCTGGCGGGAGGCAGCTGTCCAGTTTCATTTTCTGGAAAATGTTTCAATTTGAACTTCTCTAGGATTCAAATGATTAGACTAGTCACAATTATTAGAGCACGTTAATTTCACAATACTAGCATATATTTGCTTCATTCATACCGATATCAAATGAACCACAATTAAAGTAATAAAATAATAATGGAACAGAAAAAATATTGATCTTCAAGTCGGCCCATCGTTATTGTTTTTGTCTCAAATCCAATTTTACGTTGCTTTTAGCTTCATGATATTCTTCATAAATACTTGTTTTCATTGTTTTCTTAATAACATTTATATTTGACTTTATTAGATTAGATCTCATTGTCTTTTTTTTTTCTAAGACATGTTTAGGCCTACATTTAGATTAATGTTCATGTCTTACATACATGCTAGTTGAATGCATGGTAGCAGACTGAAATGGACAAAGTTCAAAATCCGGTTCAGTTTCTTGGTCATTGACAAAACCAACACTTTAATGATGGTAAGGCTTATGAGTTTCGGGCTCCAGGAGACGAGTCTATTGGGTATATCATAACATTTGCAAAGATAACCTAGCGCATTGCTTGCTTTCAGGGAGGAGGCCGCTCCCTCCTCCGCTTTGATGTCGGAGTTCAGGCAGTAAAAAATCACAACAAGCTGTGATGAAGTTCAAAAGCTTTAAAGAATATAGCCTCGGGAGGTTTTAACTTAATATTACTCTTCAACCCAAATAGCTTTCATCGTTTTTGGTGGCGTAATATAGCCCGCTACAACTGCGTGGCTTTTCCTTATAACCGCACTTAACAACACCGATGATGCACCACAGAGGCAGCAATAGGATCATAACCTACTGAGATGTAATTAGTTCGACTTCTTTATCTTAATTGCAGGCTAACCACCCTCCCTCTGAAAAACAAGAGACGTTTGCCGAAAATAAGCCCAAATCTTTTCATTAAAAATCAATAGTTTTAATTCGGCTACCATCATTAAAAGAGGCTAATTAAATGCTAATGTAGCCTATTTCTTTCTACAGAAAGCAAGTGGTCAGAGAGAAAGCAGGCAGGTTAAGAGTTAATTAGTAGGCTAGAGTATTTTTTTATGTTGTGATTTTAATTATTATTATTTTTTTTTATTTATTTTTTTTGTTGGTGTGTGTGTGCGTGTGTGTGTTTTATCTTAAAGACCTATGCCCTACTTCACTACCATCTTCTCATTTCTGATCAGTCTTCGTCCATGTTCTTCTTCTCTCGTTTAGCGTATGGGAAATCCGGGGACGTTTTACAAGCGCTTCTAAACACAACCGCCTTGAGTGGATGGGACACGCATGTTGGAGAGTGACGTCAGACGCTCTATTTGTGTGGCCGCTGTGACACCATCATCAAAGCTGTCCTCGTGCGCCCTCGTCTGTTGGAAGACATAAGAGCGCTCTCTCTCTCTCTCTCTCTCTCTCTCTCTCTCTCTCTCTCTCTCTCTCTCTTTCTCTCTCTCTCTCTCTCTCTCTCTTTCTCTCTCTCTCTCTCTTTCTCTCTCTCTCTCTCTCTCTCTCTCTCTCTGGTGTTCCTTATTGACAAGGAAAAACCGACATTAGTCTTCCAAAAACATTTGAGGCATAGCTACCTATAACGAGAACCTGTGAGATATCATAAAATAATATATTTGAAGTAAACTGATGATGCAACTAAAAATTAATGTTAACAAAAAAAATATGAGTAGTGCACAAAATGTAAAATAAAATGAGTGCAGAGTAGCTTCCCTGTAGCGCAAGTTAGTTACAGCACTAGCAACCTGCGTCCTGGTTTCAAAAATGCGTAAATGTAGACTAAATAGGTAGCTAGAACGAACAATTCAACTAAGAAATATGAAGTGTGCATGTAATTCTAATTAATTCTTCATAGAAGGGGAAACTTAAAATGAAAATAATTTTATTGTGATGAGCATAAAGTGTAATTAAGGAGACTGATTCAGTAGTCTTATTATGACAGGAAGACATACAATATTGCACAGCAGTGCTTGTGTAAAGGTTGTCAGATGTGCAGTGTATCTTTTAAAACATTCACAGGATGTCCCTGTGTTTTGTGGATTTTGTCAGAAAATGCAGTTATGTCTTCTGTATTGATCACAATGTGGGGACAACCTTTCAGCTTGTGGCAGTCATGTTTTCATGTCCTTTTCTAGAGGCTGTTTTTGAGGCTTTGTGTACTTATGTACTTTCTATGACCAGAGTATTTTACTCTGTTGTTGTGTTTCTCAATAGGTAACCTAATATTGTTTTAATTGTTGCTGTACTTTGTTTATTCTCATTTGTTTGGTCAGTGTAATGGGGTTAGATGTTAATGAAACATCAGGACTTAAACTAGTTGTCACTCTTGGTACTGCAGAACTTTATAATGTGTTTAAAATGTTTTCAGAATGTTATTAATTCCTTATTAACCAGATTTTGCTTAGCTGTGGTTTTGTAATGTTTATTTGTCTTTCGTGGACCCTTTTTAACTTGCATAAAGATAATTATGTATTAATGCATCCATTTTTTTCTATATAAAACTGCGCTAATACTTTGGTATACTTTGAATTTCAATAAAGAGGTGCCGTCCAATCTATAAGCTAATACAATGAGGAATAAAAGGTATAAACAAACCTAATTGAGTAAAATTGTTAATAAAGCTATTTTATTTTATTTGACTAAATCACTATGTTTGGGCTCACAAATGTGGACCCTCATTCACATTCCTTGCGTCTTATTTTGTGTACATTCCTACACCGCCAATAAACCTTTTTTGTGGGCGGTCCTTTCAGGCGTCCTTGAACTTTAAACATTCATTTGTAATTCTCTCCGGGAAAGCTCAGGCACATTTACTGCATCCTGTACATTTTGTACAGTCAAGTCTTTAAATTAAACGGACAAATTCGCTATATCGATGATTTTGTGGGGTAGACCTCCTTGAATATATTCATTTCATATATTACTCCCAAACTGTATGTCGCTCCTTCCACAAACACCTGATAATATTCTTGCATTTTACAAGGGTTATTCTCCTCAGTTATCTATTAATAATGATACTCTGGTTCTGTATTTACGACTGGCTTCCTTGTCTGACACATTTTTATATAGGCCTACGTTTACCATTTTATTTAGTATATTCCCAATTATTTTTCTTTCACGAAGATTACTTAGCGATATCCATTTTGTCATTTGCATTCGCTTTCAGTGTGAAACAGGTGTACTATCACCTGTAGGCCTATTAACCAGTAATTCGTTTAGTGGTGCAGACAAGCATCATATTTGGACTAGCCTACTCAAAAAAAAAAAAAATCAAAATTTTTTGTTGAATACTGACAAATTATTTCACTTCCAGTGTACAGTGTTTCCTCTTTGGTTAACAGGGTTGATTTAGGTGATCTTTTCTTTGTAAAATAGGATCACGTAACTAAACCTGAGCTCTAGTTTATTGTGGTTTCTTACTGACAAATCTTTTTCCTTGTCAGGTCTAGTGGGCTTACAATAACATAATAGACTCATAAGATGTTGCGGTTTCCGTAAATCGGTGTGAGGACAGATCAGAGGGTAATTTAGATCTATCACGCGCCGACTGTACCAGATCCGCTCATACTGCTTACCCATAGTGCTTACCAAACTTCCGCTAGATGTTTAACAGCTGAGCCCAACTTGAACTTGACCATGGCGAGGACAGAATGTCGTAGCCACCTCCCCATTTTAAATATTTCAGAGGGCGATTTTTCTTTGACCACTGTTAGCAGAAATGTGTATTAATTTAATAGCTTAGCCTTCTCTTTAAACAGAACTATTGCACAAAAGGTATATTGTGTAAACAACAACTTCTACCACACGTCTGCAGTGATCCAGTGGCCAACTAAAGGACGCTTATCTTACTTAGCTAGTAGAATCAAATGTCAAAACGTGCACTTTGGTTCCATTTATAAAAATATCAAGTCTTATTATATTTAGTAGCGCCAATTGTTATTAACTTTGTATTTAATAAATGTTTTTTTTTAATTCGTCCTTAACTCATGCGCTAGCTAAGAAGTGTCTGTTTTAAATGCTGATCACTGCCTTCTTTGAATTTTTGGCTTCTTTACAGACTTTTTTTTTCATATAAATTCACTAGGATTAGTCATTAAGGGTTCATCTTTAAACATCGCCATGATTTTCTGCGGCTATTTAAATTACACAGTGTAAATAATAGGCTATATATATATAGCTATATATATATATATATATATATATATATATATATATATATATATATATATATATATATATATATATATATGCTAATTTTAAATTTGCAGTGTTCTTTTTACTCATAAATTAGATAAAAAATTGCATTTGCTTTGAATATTTTATTCTTATTTTATTTTTTATTTTTTTGCATCATTACTGTTGATTCGTTTTTGGCATTCGTTAAATAGGCTACCATTATTTGTACATGGGCAACAAAGCAACCTAGATAGGCCTACAAATTAAAAGGCAGCACTGTTGTATATTCTAATCGAGAAAATATTTTAATCTCATGTCAATGAACCATTATTTAACATTTTTTTTTGTTGTTTTAACTAAACACTTATTGATTAATATATTGAAAAAGAAATGTTAAACTACCGATGTTTAGTGCCCAAGTCTCCTTATGAAATGCACTTTTTCCAACTTCCAACTTTTCCCAACAATTTCCAACTTGTTTGATTCAGTGCTTCGTTCATCTACAGCCAAATAGGCTATTAAAATTAATTTAGGCTCTTTTATATATTAATATATTTTTTATTAATTTATTAATAATTATTGTCAATTTTTCTATAATATTTTTTCCCAGTATAGTTGGTAATGCCCATGCGGCCTTATTATTATTCTCCAGTATCGCTAAAAGACAAATGTTGTTTGCGGTTATAGGTTTTATTTTCTAATATTTATTATTTAAAAAATACTATTTTGGAAATTCATGTTAAAAAATAATATTACGGTATGCTCACCCCACAATATTAAGCTAATTTTTCTGAAAATTGTTGTTAAACCTTAATTACAGGTCACTATACAGCGTGAAATAGTACGATATTATTATTTTTTAATATTATAATAATGTAACCCCTGCTGTGTGTTTCTCTAGGTCAAAATGCTTATTTTTAATTTGCCAATTTATTTTCTAATGCATAAAGTGAATGTGTATTCTGCAGACTCTTGTGGCATTGTTGTGGTTCAAACAGATAAAGACATAAGTTCACTTTTAATTGTGTGTATTGCATTGTCATAACATTTATTAATGCTATTCATTACTTTTAGTATAAAAGAATAATCATACATAAAAATGTATTTATTTAAATTATATGATTTGCTATAATAAATCATTTGATTGCCAACCTCTCTTGTAGGCCTATATTTCTTGTTGTGCATAGTCTTTGAAACAGCGCGAAATGTTTTACATGCACGCAATTGTGTAGTATTCTACCAGCAAACAGCCAATGTCCGAGCTACCCAGACAAGAAAAGATATCTTAGTTTACAAATCAGGAAGAAATTAGACTTCTTACTTTATTTTTAAACAAAACTACTCATGTTAGTGTTCTTCGAATTCAGTGTGTTGTTTTATGAATCAGCATTATTTAAAATGTATAATTACATTTAACATAAGCGGTTTGTACTGCAGCTTGATATTGTTCGAAATTTCTGCAGGAAAAAAAAATCTAAATTTTCCTGCAACATCAGAAATAGAGAGTGTGCTGATTTTTGTTCCCGCATTGGAGCAGTTAGAAAACACGGCGCCCATACAAAACAATACTGTTTAGTTTGACACTTCAACATTCGTACCTAAATACATGGTTTCCTTCCCAAAAAAACAAAAACAAAAAACAGTTAGCTGCATTCTAACCCATATCTAACTGGTTAAAATACAAAATTGAATGTAAAGGGTGTTAAATTGTATAATATTCTTCATAGATTCGCTAATAGTTTTCATACAATGTGGCTGGCCAGTAAAAGTAAAAGGCTTCTGTGACGTATCTCATCCACCAAAGATTTCTCACCATTCGACTCTTCTCTTTTGTAAGCTTTAGGCTGGCCATCAAAGCCTGAATAGGCCAACAGGCATAGTGTGGCGGCCAGACGGCAACTTTCAACTTGACCTTGGCCTGCAGACGCGTCAGCCCCGCGCGTAAATTGCACAGACGAAAACAGGGGGTGTTCTTTGTCTCCGCATCTTGTAAACAAAACGGAAGCCGCCGCAGCAGGACTTCATGCCACGTTCCGAAATTTGACCTTTTTCTTTAACTGCCATTACTTGCAACCAATTTTCTAAGTATCGTGAAAATAACCTGTAGATTTCGTTGTTAACTGTTAAAGGGCACACCTGGCATGCTTTAGAGCACTTGTATTGCATCATAAGACATACAACGCTTTCAATTTGGTGAGTGAACGCAAGCATAATGTTTGAGGATGTATAGAAATTGTTAAAACATTTAAATAACTTTTAATTTTGACGATTACGTAATTGCTAACCCCTTTTTAAGCAGTTAACAGAGGCACAATAATCATCATAATAATGATAATAATAATAATAAAAAAATTCTACTGAAACCTTAATCTTTAAGTTGATTGAAGGGCCACCAAGGACTACACAATGGCAGCAACTCACAAATGGCACTCAAACTTGGATGTTTGCAAAAATTAACTGGAATGATCTTATTCGCTTACAACTATTCGTCCAGTGTTTACTCCAGCGCCAAGAGCTATTTTTAAATAACAAAACACTAATGCAGCATTTGTTTTAGGCTTTTAGTAAAGTGGATACATGAAATCTCATGAAGGACCACAGCATTTTTTTATTTTTTCGTTTATTTACTTACGCATCCCCTTCACCTTTTAGAGCATCTCGAAATGGATGGAATCATTTGACAGATTGTCATCTCACATCACTGGATTTGTTCTCGGTCTAATTGTTAGCACTTGAGCTGATTATAGTCCTCGTTTACATATCACATGACCAGTTTTGAGCCAATCAAGTCGTGGTTCTGGTTCTGCGCATGGTGCGTCAGAGTCGCTTGACTCTCGTGGAATCGCCTATCTCCTCTTTTTCAGTCTCGGGGCTTCTCAAAAAAGAGCCATACGTCTCTATGTCCGACGGGCTATGACAACGTCACTGCTTCTCCGCCCGCGCTGGATTGACCCGGTCATGTTTCTATATGATAACGGTGGCGGCTTGGACGACACCGGCAAGAATATGGAAGGGTTCACGGGAGGTAACTTCTCGTCGAGCCCGTGCAGAAATTTGATGGCTCACCCTGCCTCTCTTGCTCCCAGCGCTGCTTATCCGTCAAGCGAAGTGGCTGCCGCTGGAGCGGGTGAGCCTGGGAAGCAATGCAGCCCCTGCGCAGCCGTCCAGGGTTCAGCCAGCGCTTCAATTTCCTACGGATATTTCGGTGGCGGTGGATACTATCCTTGCCGAATGTCCCACCACCACGGGGCCGGTGGAGGTGTGAAGACATGCGCCCAGTCCCCCTCCTCTGTCTCACCTTACGGGGAAAAATACATGGACACGTCCGCTTCTACAGGCGACGATTACACCACCTCACGCGCCAAAGAGTTTGCCTTCTACTCGAGCTACGCCTCGAGCCCGTATCAGCCGGTTCCAAGCTATCTGGATGTCCCCGTAGTCCAGGCAATGAGCGGGCCTGCAGAGACCCGGCATGAGTCCTTATTACCAATGGAGAGTTACCAACCGTGGGCTATCACAGCTAGTGGCTGGAACGGGCAGGTCTACTGCACCAAAGAGCAGCCACAGACGGGAAACGTCTGGAAGTCGTCTATACCAGGTGAGGCTAATGCCAGAATAAGAAACAAACAAACATTCCACATATTTAATACATTTCTAATAGCTGCCAAAGCACTATGTCCATGTTGCGTATATAACAAAACACCCTTAAACTATTATCCTTAAACATATTTGAATACTTTTATTGTCATTTGTATCTTCAGAGGTAGTGTCTCACGGAGGGGCAGACGGTAGTTCTTTTCGCCGCGGGAGGAAGAAACGTGTTCCATACACCAAGGTGCAGCTGAAGGAGCTCGAAAGGGAGTATGCCGCAAACAAGTTTATCACCAAGGACAAACGCAGGCGGATATCCGCTCAGACCAACCTGTCCGAACGACAGGTTACTATCTGGTTCCAGAACCGACGGGTAAAGGAGAAAAAAGTCGTCAACAAATTAAAAAGCAACAGTTAGCTTTGCTCTGTGTAAATGCAAGTGAACAATTTTGAACAGCGATGGTCCACACACACTCAAAGCGATGAAATTATAGACGTTTTAACGAATTGTTTTCTACCCCTTGGACTACCGCTTTGAAGTGATCACTTTGGGCCGGGGAGGGTTGTTGGTGATGCGGTGCGTCATTTATTGGCTGCAAACGGTGTATGGCCATAATACCAACTCAGGACAAAGAGAGCCAAAAGATAAGTTCGTTTGTTGAGATTATTTTCTGCTCACCAAAATATCTTGTGGAGAGAAATACATTGGATATTGAAATTGTGATACTGTAACTCTTTTACAGTGTGGTACGACTTTTCTTTCGCCACCTCCAGTGTCGATTATAACTGAAATTATAATTTGCTTGAAATCTCATGAAATTTCGTCTCATGCTGGAGAATATGAGGCATGGAGCCTGTCCAAGCCATGTACAATATGTGGTTATATTTGTGCCAAAATAATATACCCTTCACTTTAGACTTGTGTGTTAAAGAGTACCGTAAGTGTGTTTTGTCGTTGTATAGTGTTGCGCAAACCCCTCCTAATAAACCATTCATAAGAAAAATATGTATGCGACGAAATAATTTACACTTCAGTATGGCAACATCAAACCACACGATAATATTATCAATTAATATGGCAATAATACTAAACTAGAACATTGAATCGAATTTAACATGAGTAGCTCTTTGTAAATGTAGTAGGCTTGCTAGCAAGTAATTAACCTGTTTGGATGGTGTCCAAAACTTTATGGACAGTAAAATATGTGTCTTCGTGAATATACACTTTTTGTTCTTGTCCATAGACTTAAACAAGAAATGATGCATTTTGGATTTGTTCTCGAGTGCCTGCGAAAACTAGGGGACTGCATACTTCAGCCGTGTGATAGAGCAATTGCGCCATCTTCTGATGTCCATTTGTAAGTGAAGCGGCTGGTCATGGGCATGTTAATTATTAATATATATATATAAAGCCAAAAAATAAATAATTTTACAAATTGAATCACACACAGTAATCTGTTATGCATCAATGTATAACTAATTCATTTACGTTTGCCTTGTTTTAGAAGTTATATTCCACATCGTAGGCGTATGTATATAGGTAAATAATATAAAATAATAATAAGAAAGCAAAAATGCAAAAAAAAAAAAAAACTCAAACAATTTTATATATATATATATATATATATATATATATATATATATATATATATATATATATATATATATATATATATATATATATATATATATATATATATATATATATACAAACACAGAATTTTTTTTATACATTTTTACCACTGTATTATTAACAATAAAGTTTTGCCTGTTTTGTTGTTGAGATAGACCGGATATGTTTACATTGCTTGTTGATTAGGTTATGACAATTATCAATAAGCAATGTAGCCTACGATTATGAGTGCTAAGTTCATGTACGATTACATAGATATTTTACATAGGCTACATTAAAAATGTAAATTGCCGATTGATTGAGAAATAAAAATTTGTAAAATTAGGTCTTATAGATAAATGTTAATTTATTCAAATTACACATGACGATACGTCTACAAGTAAGATTCCCTGGAGAACATCGTGTGTTTATCAAGCCTCTGTCGTTTAAGCTGACCTGGCTCAATATCAATCTTTTTAAAAAAGCGCCATGTTTTGTATTGTATTTTTTGTATTTATATATATATATATAGCTATATATATATATATATATATATATATATATATATATAGCTATAGCTTTTGGAGTACTTTGTTTTTAGTCATATCATGAGTTTGATGGGGTGTTACAATATTTGTAGAAGCCACACGCTCACGATCAGACAAGCATGTGAAAAGCCTTTTTATTTCTTTATTTCAGCTTTCCTCAGCAAGAAGCTTTGATTTGCTACATATAAATATAATGATCACCTAAATTTAGTTTTTTTTTTTTATCAAGATGGGAATACAACGGTAAAATTTAAATTCTGCTGACTGTTCAAACTGCTACGCATTATCGCAGACAAAATCGACTAGTCTGTATAGGCAAAACATATAGACTAATTATAAAAATTATTTAAACCTTAATTTGTTTAGCTCTTTGTTGGCACAGTTATGAAAGTAAAATTAAAAGTTTTAGGGGAAATTATACCATCCTGGTGTCAAGGAAACCATGTTTTTGCCTATATTTAGCCTATCTCACAACTTCCATGGTCTGTTAATATAATTCCTTGTAACGACTGTCTACTTTGTATTTCCATTACAATGGGTTATTATTATTATTATTATCTAAAAGGATTTCAGGGTTTTTTTGTATCTCCATACACATCCACATTAATATTAGATCATAGCTTCTCCGTCTATTTGAGAGTCACAATATTCAAATAATAATAAGCCAAAGAACTGACAATGGTTATGTGCTTGGGCATTCCAAACGCACGTTTCAGTTTTCTCCGCCGTCTTGTGTGTTTGTGTGTGTGAGGGAGATCTGTTGTGTTGACGTAATGTCTCCAGTGCGCGCACGTAGTCCGGAGAGAGTGAACGCATTTGGACCATTCACGAATCCTGTGCTCATTAGTAAATCTGGTTTCTGGCGCCATCTTAAGAACAAAAATAGAATAGCACATGCAATTCTTTCCTGGGGGGAAATCATTTTTTTCTTTGTTGGCTATTTCATTTTTCTTTTCTTTATATTTCGTTGTTGTCGGTTAGCTAACGACCAGTCCGAATTCAACTATTGTAGGTTACATATTAATTAGGAACTGTTATAACTAGAAACAATGATTTGTTTATTTTAATGTGAATTGTTCTAGCCCATAGAAAACCATAGTTTTACGATTTGGCATGTTGTCTGAATTGATAGAAAACAGAAAACTGCAATTAAAAATAAATATAAAATAGGCCTACAATAAAATAAAAATTATTCAATAGGCTAAGTTTGAATTAAAAAAATCCTTTTATTTATACTTGGGCGATACTTAGCTTGGCTCAAACAACTGAATGTTTCATGAGAGAATGTCGGAATGTGATTTCGGGTTTTGTGAATGACTAGTAAAATGGCGCAGCTTTTCTCTCAGGTTTCATTCTGTGCGCCGTTAAAAGGGGTTAAACCTCGGGGTGGTCCTCTAGACAATGAAAGCCAAGGCCACAGACAATATCTCAAGTGTATATCTGTTTTAGCCTGTTTTTTTGTTTTTTTTTAGGAAAAATAAATAAATTTGATAACCGTTTCTTGCCATTTTCTAATAATGCGTTTGATTATGCATCGTTAATACAATAAATGACTTTTTTTAAATTCCATTTTTATACCTTAATTTCTGTAGGCTATTCCACAAGTTATGCTGGTTTTGTTTAATTAGTATATCTGCTTTTTTCCCCTCTTGTTGGTTTTATGAAGTTACAATAGCCTACATTTGTGATCTCATTAATCGGGCTATTTTTCAAAGCACGACTTGGTCCGATAATTTTAAGTAACCAACACACTTCTAACGGTGAAGGATGTAGATGGTAGAGATAAATACAAAGAAGTCTTATATTTGATCAGTATAAATGTGAAATTCAAACAGAAAAATGACCTAAATGTGATTCATGTGATAGCAAGTTATTTAGGCTAACTGATTTTGTTCAAGTCAAAAATAACATTGCCAAATAACCTACATACATTTGTTCATGGTTATAGCTCTTTTAGTTGATGTCTTAAACTTGCAAAACACCAGTCAACAATGCGCACTCTTGAAATCTCGGGAGTTAGCCTAATAGTTGTTTTTGCTTTTACATTTGTAAACAAATAGTTAAACGTGCATGTAAATACTATTTAAGGCATGATTTTATTGCATTCTCAGTCAATCCCTGAATTGTCGTGCACTATAAAAAAAATATTAGACAATAAACATTTATTTAAAAAGTGACTCAAAATACAGATTTTTTTGCCGGTCACTTAACTTCCAGTAAGACTTTGAATTACGCCTCAACTTCAAACTAATACTAGTCCATCAAAGAAAGTTACTAATAGGCTTACGTGAAATAAAGTCCCTTGTAGGCCTAGTTGTTTTTTGGGGGACAGCACACGTTCTCATACCAGTTTGAGAGGTTTTTATAATTTAATTAAAAATTTGGTAAAAAACGTTTGGTATTTTTCCATCTTGCTAAATTTTGTTACATTTATTTATTTTTTCGTTTTATCCTCATTGGACTTAACAAAGTCTTAATGACATTAGGCCTATGCAGCCACCTAACATTATTTATTTTGTTTATCATTATTGTTATTTACTGTGTAGCTACCTTACACTGTTGTATTTCAATCTCGCTTTAAAAAATTGCTGTGTAATTGTAGCTAATATAAATTATCGTTATAGCTGCACGCATTCGTATCATTTGTAATCTAATTTGTGACTACTAGCAGTCCATTAATTCCCAAACGAGCTCGAACATGTTTAATAAAGCACATGGTTCCAAACAAATAGCTTCTGTTGTGCGTTGTATGAAAACAAGTCAGCTTAGTCGTACAAGTTATATTCACACTGTAGCTGGTGAATGGACATTCCACATACAAACAGATTGGATGCAAAAAAATAAAAAAATTTTTGCACAAATAAAATATTATTTAGCTTCATATTAGATATTCTTCTGATATATTTACGGTTATAATTGTTTAAAAACTGCATGTTGCTGTGTGTGATATATTTACTCAGGCGTGTGTGAGAGAGGCTATGCAGGCATTATGTGTATGCGGAGGTTTCGTTCGTTTTTTTTTTTTCGTTTTTTCTCCAAGTGCCTGTTTTTCCTACTTGTCACATTATATTGTTTTTTGTCTTTCCTTTGTAAAGTTCCCTAATGTGAAAGCGAAGTTTGTGAAACTCCATCCGGGGCATGGAGTGGCTTGCGTGGCGTTTGTTGTTCATTCTCTTTTTCAGACTTGCTCGGTGGGCGGTAGCCCGCCCCCCTCCCCGAACTTGAAGTCGACCGCACAGCCAAGTCTGCGGTAAACCTGAGCTCCCTGGGTGTCGGCTGCAACGCCAGACTAGACATGGATACACTGTGGAACGAAAAAAAAGAAAGAAAACGAATGAGATTATATAACGTTATATAAAAGCAGGTTATATGATTCAATCTCTTACTTTGCATAACATAGGCCTATATTTAAAAATGGTTGTATATATTAATATGGCATTATATTCGTATATTCATATTGTAATCCATGTTCCTCTTTTATTATTTTGTGTATTTTTTGTGATTTAGAAGTTACAAATTGCATTAAAATCTCTGCTTTCCAGTTACCCATCACAGGTTTCCTTTGTGTCCCCAAATTACTGCTGAAAGCTTTGCAGCACATGGCGCAGAATTTGTCTTGAGTTGACAAAGAGGAGGAGCGTCTTGGGGCCACCGATTTTGGGTTGTAGCTTATCATTGTGCTAATTATCGTGGAGAACTTATAAGCATAAAGGAATCATATCATCACAATATCTTAGACCTCCCTGTGCGTTCCTCGGAGGCACTAAGGGTGCAAGGGGTTTAAGGGTTATGTATTGTGGAAAAGTGAGGCCTATAGGCCTACGGCTTAATCCAGGTTTAAAAACCAAACTCATTTATTCTCCCGACGTTCAAAACTCAAACTGTTTTCTATAGTAGGCTACTTAATTCCAGCGCAAGTAAAAAAAAAAAAAAAAAACTTACTTTCTGAATGTATAGCTTGTTCATCGTGTGAATTCAATTTAGGATGATTTTGTATTGCAAAATTTTAACGGAGAAGCAATGCCCTAATTATTATAATGAGTTAATCATGTATTCTGATAATCAAAGCATAATCATTAATCATCATATGCATTTTGTGTCAATACAAATAACTTAATAATGACAATAAAAATGTAAGACGTAGGCCTAAGACTGAAAGACTGAAAGCTATAGGCCTAGAGCAAATATTTTTAAATGTAGGGTAGTGTTTTATAGGAAGTCTGGGTTACAGAAGCCACAGTCATTTTCTTTTCTTTTTTTAATGCCGATGATGTTATGATAGACAGTACTCATCGCTCGCAAGCCTTAGCCTAAGTCGCAAACACTTGTGTTTTTGACTTACAAACTTCTAAGAATAGACTACAGTAGCCTAATTTGGCAAGACTTTGTATTTATTTTTTAGAATGTAATTTCATAACGTGTAGCCTATTTGTAAATTTAAAACGACATTTAAAAATCATAGTCGAAAAAAGTACAAATGATTTATGTTCAGCAACAGACAATGTTTTAATTTTCACAAACTAGGCCTATTGGCAAACCAATTAGAAATTAATTAGTAATTCAGTCTGAACTTCGTTAAACAGTTTGGATATGCCATTAATTATCTTTCAATGTCAATATAACAAAACAAGTCAGCGAGGATCTGTCCATTTCTTTTCTAGATCACGTGATCCTGGCCTCAGTTGGACTGGATAGAGATGGATTTCCACGTCATCTTACGTCTCAAAATTTCTGCCTCGCGGATACCCCTACAACTCGGGTAAAAGGCACGCGCACATGAGAGCTATGTTGTGGGCGTTACGTATAGGTCTCGCTAGCCCAAGCTAGAAGCTGCACGGGTACAATGATGGATTTTGACGAGAGGGTTTCCGTTGGGTCCAACATGTATCTGCCCAGCTGCACGTATTACGTTCCGGGGGCTGATTTCTCCACGTTGCCCTCTTTCCTTTCCCAAAGTCCGTCTTCTCGTCCAGTTACCTACTCTTACTCCTCTAACCTGCCTCAGGTACAGCACGTCAGGGAGGTTACATTCCGAGACTATGCTATTGACGCGTCCAGTAAATGGCCTCACAGGGGTCCACTGGCTCAGTGTTATCCGTCGGAGGACATAGTACACAGGGAGTGTTTACCAGCAACAACGACAGTTGGTGAAATGTTCCCCAAGAATAATGCATCTGCGTATTTTCACTCATCGAACTCGACCTCCGCGTCCAATTTCTATGGCAATGTTGGAAGAAACGGGGTTCTTCCTCAAGCATTTGACCAGTTTTTTGACACCGCCTACGGAGGTTCGGATAGTGTAGCGAACAGCGACTATACAGCGAGGGATAAAATGCACTCCAGCAAACAGCCAACGCCAGCGCCCGCTCCGGATTCCGAATCCGAAAGAAAGGAGCGACAGGAGACCAGTAGCCCCGAGTCTTCTTCCGGAAACAACGAGGAAAAGAATAGTGGTGCAAGCAGTAAGTATGAGCTCAGCGAGACTGTCATGCGAGAAAGTTTGCAATCTTGCGTTCTCCTGTTAACATTTTTATATGCTGTTTTATAAGCGTATAAGCTTTATGGAGGGCCTGAGATTTCCCCAACAAAACCTAGGCTACATGTAAACTGTGAGAATCACGTGCTTGGAATTGAAATTGGCCATGAAAAGACTCAAAGCTTGCGCATTTTTAACTTGAACTTTAAAATCTATTTAAGTGGACGCGGTGATTTCACAGGATTGCTTACAACAGTCAAAGTCACAAGCGCCTTAGTTATTCTAAGGTAATTAATGCATGTTATTTTTTTAAGTAAAAATACGTTATCATATGATAGTAGTCTATAAAAAACGTAGGCCTATATTTTAAATTTTGCAACTCTTTAGATAGAAGATATGTTGTTTGTAGCCTAAATAAACTTTAGATTTAGATTTGTCTTTGTATTTATTGACCTTAACAATGGCAATCTATAGATAGTTAGCTGCATAGATAATGTAGGCTATAGATAGATGGATGTATAGATAGATAGACATTGCGTATACTGTAGGCTACTAACTTATTTAACTTATTTTTCTATAGTCTATATAGCCTAATAATCTTATTTTAAATCATCTAACCCTTTGGAGTAATGATGATCATTTTTTTATTGGTCATTTTCTTTAAGGTGGACCCAGGGTTCGCAAGAAGAGATGTCCCTATACAAAATTTCAAATCCGCGAGCTCGAGAGGGAATTTTTCTTCAGCGTGTACATCAACAAAGAGAAACGACTTCAGCTCTCAAGGATGCTTAACCTCACCGATCGCCAAGTGAAAATTTGGTTCCAGAACCGGCGGATGAAGGAAAAGAAACTAAATCGGGACCGGTTGCAGTACTACAGTACCAACCCACTGCTTTAGGGCAAGGAAATAACAACAGATACAATACTACAGCTGCAGTAATGAGATCATAGGAGAGCTTATACAGACTCTCAGCGGTTAACTTCAAGTTCGTGACAAGGCACCATTCACGTGTATACATTTATTGAGAGCATATAGGACATTGAAATTCACATTTTAAATAAGGGTTGTTTGTGCTCGTCATAGATTAATGTACACATTTTTTGGCGAACAGAAATTATTTAATTAAGAGCTCGTGATACACACTGAACGTGGATTATTCCGCTTGCAGTTGTTATGGACTACACGCGAGGATGAAATATTTGGGTCTAAACAAGAAAATGCTTTTGACAAGCCATTCGTATGGCATGTTAATTTTTGTGGAGGAATGTTGTAGTCTACAGGTTGGCCTAATGACTTTGGTGTGACCAAATATATATATATATATATATATATAAAAACTGCTAAAATGTTAGCGTGACTGCTCCCAGTTTCCAAATTATTTATACGATTTGCCACCAAATATAATTGTCATCCGTCGTTGTTAGTGAACGTCTTTAAGCAATAATACGTTCTTTTACGGCCGTCTCTCGGGAATGTAAACGACTCATTAAACGCAAATTGTGTACTGACTACATTTTGATCATCCAAAGTTTTCACTTGCTGCAAACTCTGTGAACACAGAAATAAAACGGACAGTGAGCCTGACCCAAAGGAGAACATGCCATCTCGGTGAATCTCATAAACATTTTCGGACTCGAAATTGGTGATCTTTATGAAGTAGACTCTTTCAGGCTTAAGAAATAACGTTTTAACAATAACCTTATTCGCCCATGTTGTAGCCTACTCTGCACCGTTATTAACATTATCCTGGGGTTAAAATATGGTTTGGCTAATTGTAATACAGAAAATCATCTTTATGACTTTATGATTTTTTATATTTACTTTTTTTACATTTACTAAATTAAATAATTAAAGGGGCGCAATATTTGTTGTAGCATTCACCGTTTTCTTTTCAAATATATAATTGTGTACATATGTTTTATGCATGAGTAAGCTATACACTTGCACAATATGTGCATTTATATATAAAAAAGCAATTTTTTGTTTTTCTTATTTTTCTTAAGATCTCCTTCGGACCATAAGAAGAAATAATTGTTACCTTGCAGTTTTACCGTCTCAGTGACAGTATAGGCTACTATTTGTAGTTATCATCTGAATGTTTATGGCTGTACTCGTAGTGTTCATATATGACAGCCTAAGAGCAATAAACTAAGACAGTGGCAGAGAGAAATAAAGTAGAAGAGAGGGGGATAGAAAGACTGAGCTTTATGGTGGCTCGCTGCAGAGCGACATGGCCTGGCTGGCGCATCCTTTGAGGCGGTGAGGAATATCCGCCTAATTATGGGGACATCCTCCTTGTTGCTTCAGCAACACGACCATAAAAGCTGTCTCTGTCTGGAGCATTTGGGCAATTGCAGTGTGGTGTCATAAACCGTCTGAGAACCAAGGTTATTAGCCACAGTTCCAAGGGGACAGAGGCAAAGATATTTTGACGGGCGGCTTTCAGAAATGCTACTGTACTTTCTGCCTCTTGGATTAATTTCACACAAAAGGTTTTCTGCCGTGCGTAGTGCTGTTTTCTCAGTTTTATGTTTTGTTTATTACTTATTAATATTTTCTTTTATTTTATTCTTTCTCTATTTACATATTTGACTTATTGATTGAACAGGATATTTGCAGACTCAAATGTTTGAATGTCATATCGTTGTTTTGAGGCAAAAAGAAATCTTTTGATGTTTGATATATATATATATATATATATATATATATATATATATATGGTCAATAAAGAGTCTATTATTGGGAACTATTTTGGGGTTCGTTGAAACATACCAAATTCCCTACAGGTGTTCCAACCGTACATTCAGACAGTCACTAAAACATTCCACAGCTTAAACCGTCTGGAACAGAACACGCATTAAATGTCCACTGTTCTTATTATATTAAAAATGATATTTTAAAATATGAGGGTATTAAAAATTCACTTTTACACTGAATTAAAATTTATGGCAAACGAACTATGCTCCGTCGATTAAGAAATCCATTAAGGATATACCAAAGACGTTTTCGCTTATATCTTTGAGCAAAATTAATATAATTTTTTTTTTCTTTGCAAAAATTTATAGCCAGCTGTAATCAACGATTAATTGGTCTAAAAATGACGCACATGGTTCATTCGAGCTGTCAGCGATGATTAACATTAACTGGAGAACAGTGACTATGCTGTCTGAACAGCTCTTTTTTTCTCTTCCGTTGAAAAATTGAATTATATAATTTAAAATGATGTTTGTAATTGTGATACATAATTTTGCTTTTCCGCATTAGGACTTACAGACAGAAGAGGTGAGAGCAGACGGACGGGTAGTGTTACACTGTGTGTGGACTATTTGTCTCTTGTGCCATGCTCAATACTAATCTAAGAGAAATGGCTAGTAACTGCTGATCAACTGAATGTGCAAGTAGCAATTGTGTTCAGATGTTTCATATATCTTTAAAAAAAAGGTCATTGCATTTGGAGCACAATACATTAAATACAGTTGGTGGTTGTAGCTTATATTTTTATTTATTTAATTATTTAAGTTGCATTTTCTGTATAGATACTTTTATTTTTGGACTAATGATAAAGACAACTAATTGTATTTTAATTCTAATTGTCAGTCTTCTTCATATTGATGCGTTCATATTGGTCAGTATTAGAAGAGCTCTTAGCCTGACAGACAATCTGCTCCTGACCAGGGGTGCGTTTCCCAAAAGCATTGTTCAACGATTCGGTGTTTCTCGATACCAGCTCAAAGTCACATTCGCAAACAGCGTTGCAAACAGCTATCGACCTGTGGTTAGAAGCATAGTTTCTTGTTAGTAAGACATATGGACATATGGCACAATAATCAATCTAACAAGCAGTACAATCTATAGCATTCTATTAAAAAAAAAAAAAAAAAAAGAAAAAAAAAAAATATATATATATATATATATATATATATATATATATATATATATTAAAATTACAGAATTCAATATCAAGTCCTTGACACGTTACTTTAACGCATTTTCACATTTAGTAAAAATATAGTTTAAAATAAAAAGAACCAAAAAATAAATTAAGTTATTGTAAAGGCTGATTAAAAATGCGATAGCCTATACTGTCGTTGATGAGCCGCTGATCGCTGTCAGATTCTGTGATATGAATGTCCGCGTTGGATTGTGGCTAATGGGCTTAGAATGAGCCCCGTTCGGCCCGAGTTCTGGCTTACTGCAATATTTCACCGGTAATAAGACCGAAATAATATAATTGAAAAAAAGAAATGAATGAATACTATGATAACATCTAAATAAATGTTGATAGATGTAGCGTTATAGTTTTAAAAATATCCATAAACAGCAAAGCAACCCAGCTTCGATATAATAACCGAAAAAGACCAAAATAATAATAATACATAATTAATATACAGCGCAGCCACTCCCACCACGCGCATCACGCGCTGTGCATCCATCCATTACTCCCAAAGCGTCCAAAACTGAAGCACGGTCAAGCGCCTCTAGCGTCACTGACATGAGAAATCACGTTCAAGAAGTCTAATTCAGCACACATCGCGATACTTGCCATCAGTTTACAAGAGCCACAGGTTCGGTGAGTAGTAATAAATATGCTCTTTTAATGCCTGTTATAAAATGTATTCTGTCTTTATTTATTAATGCTTACTCTCTGTATTATATCGGTCATCCGAGGCTATCTTTGAGTTTCATTGCGTTTAACCTAATGAACAGAGCTGCTAACTGGGGTGATTAAACTATCTGTCACGTGACGTGTCACAGACCTGGGATCCAGGTTTTATATCCATTTCAGGTTCAAAGATGGAAGTTGTTTTTGTAGTAAAATCATGGTAACCATGACACGTACAATAATAGGTAAAACCCAGTAAACAAGACATTTACCATGTTTTTTTTACCACAGTAACTGTAGGTTTACTATGGTATAGTAATAGCACAATAATCACCAAAATAACTATGGTTGTACCACTGTAATGGTAGTGTTTTAATGTGCTTTTATATGTCATATTTCACAGTAATCACATTTACTGTACCATGTTTGTAATACCTTTTTAATGTAAATCCAAAAAAAAAACTTTTTCCCGTCTTGCAGTTCATTCATATTAGTTTATATCTTAAATATTTTTCTCACGGATAACATTCTGTATATAATTCTATTTTATTTTCTCGCCCCTTTTATTTATTTTTTAGCTGAAAAGACGTAAAGTCGTGTTTGTGGAGAGGTATTCCTTCAGAAATGGAGAAGACAGAAAGCTGCAGATGCAGGTTGGTCTGTGATAGTTTGTCCCTTTTATCAAACATTCCTGCTGTTATCATTTGCACAGCATTTGTTGTTTCTTAAACTGTTGTACTGTCCAAATACCCACACTTGCCATCTTTGCACATTTCCTTTATTTGGCCCAAGTGAGCATGAAGATCACAAGTGTGTGTCGATCTTAACATGACAAAGTTTGTTTCAACTTTGCATTTTAAAATAAACTTCTAAATGTCTTTTCAATAGTCCCTATTAAAGATGACAATTTAATTTGTAGTGCTTCTAATTAAGTGATAAAAAGCAGTTGCAAATGATGTACAAAATTAATATACTTTTCTGTGCACCAAGAAAACGTGCAACACTTTGTTTTACTACCAAATTATTCTCAATATCTAATTATTATTATTAATACCTCAAGTGTGGGTATTTGGAAAGGGAAAAAGTCTTTAAAATGATCCCTAAATACAGTCGCACATCGAAGTCTTAATAATTCAGTAATTCATTTAATTCATTTCATTCATTTAACACTTGTATGATATTGTACAAGCCCCTGGACAATCTCATCTGACACTATCACAATATTGGAAAATCAGTTGCCCCACACAGTCAGAAAGTGTATATTGTTCATTGGCTTCTCATTAAATTACTTCAAATAAGCCCCATCAGTTCATGTTCCCACTATATGTGATCTCCAGGAGTAGAAATGCTAGTTTAATGTGTCACGTGATATATTTTAAATCTTTGATTAATTTGTCAGAACCAGATCAATTACACTACTGGTAACAGTCCTGTTAGCATGTATTCATTTTTAAACAAACTCATATAAATATAGCCTGCTATTAATGACTTGCTTTTAATAATGGATGCATTTCACATTTAATTATAGAGCATCTTTGCAGAGGCTGCTTTTATGATCTAAAAAAAACACAGTAATGTTGCATGTAATTAAATAATATTTCCTTCCTTTCTGTCTTACAGGATTGTTTGCAGATAACACTGTAGTTCCCCATCATGCACAAGGACTCACCTCTCTAACTGTTTATACCCCCCCCCCCCACACACACACAGAAATGGTTCCTGGATCAGTGACTTTAGACTTTGCAGTGGTTTGATTTTTGCAGAAGATGTAACTTTGTTTTAATTAAGCTTATAATGAATACATTGTGACCTTCCAGCAACCCATATACTGTACTGTATACAGAACCAGTGATGACAACAATAGTTAAAAATAGCTAGTATTTTCATATTGATAAAGCATTGTGTTCTCTTTTTCAAGCTTCATACAGTAAACTTTACTTCTGGTGCTTTTATCATAAAAAAAGCATCGGTTCTCATCAGGAGTTTTAGTAAAGGACATATTCATGCACAGCCATCCCCTAGTTCCAGTCAGGAAGTAAATGATGTTAATGTCAAAGTTATATTTCTGCATTTTTATGTAGCAGGTGTTTGTTTTCCTGAACACGTTATCTTTCTTCCATTGTTCGGACAATCAGTGTTTATTTGATGCTGTGCTGATTGAGTTTTATAGATGATATTGCACACTTGACATGCATGTCTTCATGATGTTATTTTGTGAGTTTGAAAAATTTACATTGTGTTGTATCACTTTTTGGTCAATAGAATCTTTTAAGAAAATTTATCTTTTTCCAGTTTTCTCTGAAAGACATACTGTATTTATACTGTTTTGTTTTTTAATAAAAGTATTTGCATACTGAAAATAGTTAACGTTTACAACATAACTGCCTTTTTATTCTTCATAGTTTTATTCTTCAAAAACAAGCTTGGTGACAGAGGATGAAGTGCAGTAATATGGGCACTTTGTCTTTAAATGAATTTGACATATCAATAAATACTGGAAAATTCTTACAGAATTATGTATTTTCATTATGCTTTATTTCAGTTTTTATTCCTAGAGATCAATTGGCAAAGCAAGGCAAATCACAGAAACAAAAAAGTGAATAATCTAATAACTTAAAGTGTAACTAAACCCCTGCTCAGAGCCTGACTCCACCCACTGACAATATTTGAAAAATGCTGAAAAGTGGGCAGATCACAGCGGAGATACAGGGGACGAACCTAGGGCGGGGCTGAGCGAGTGCGGCGTGATCCTGAGACCCGCAGTGACGGATTGATTGACAGCTGCTGTCAGAGACGCTAAAATGGAGAGTGACTGTAATGACGCAAGTAGCTTTGCAACAGAGCAATCCTTTGAAGTAGAGGACTTTTCTCCCCCACTTTCACCTGAAGTGGAGGGTGTCGAGGTATCTGCTCATATTGCATTGGAGAAGCAATCCCGTGTAAAATGCAGTTTGCACACTCGAGCTCTAGGCGGGAACTTGCGGTCTTCCAGGCCAAGTGCATGCAACCACTGGCGCTTAATTTTAAAGTCTGCTGGTAAACTATGCAGTCCAGCAGTGCTGTCACAACTAGCAACACACCTCCGTACCATCCTGACCACTGTACTAAATACAGATAAATCTACACTAACTTGAGGATCTAAATAACTATATAATTGCTATGCTGAAAGATGCTATAATAGTCTATTCTGGTCGTTACCAATACTCGCAATAACAGCTCCTGACTCACTACAGTGATTTTGATGGTTTTATACTGCCAAGGGCGTGGTAGCTCGTACCAAGGAGCGTGGTGAGCTGGAAACTGCTTACGTCACCTGCCACCACTTACGTCACTTGCCACCGCAACATCCAATAGGAAAAATCAACTGCAGTAGCCACCATTCAACCTGAAGAGGGCAGCACTCAGATGTTTTTACACCATATATTGTAGAATTAAAACACTTTATACTCAAATGTCAAAAAAGTTACTCGAATCAATGAACAGCACTAATAAAGCCCCATTCTTATAGATCAGTAACTAAAAAAAGTTGGTTTAGGGTTTAGTTACTCTTTAAAGGAGCATTGTGTAGGTTCTGAAATTTCTAACCGTTACTGACACCAGTGGCCATTAGAGGAACTGCAGCCAGTCTCATGCTCGTTCTCAGTGCGCACGCTCTTTTTTTTTTTTTTTTACTTACGAGGAGTGTCCGTGGGTGTCTGAATTTTGCTGGAGGCTGGTCGCTTCTTTCCATCCGCAGAGTCCATTTGAAAACACTATTGCTGCTTACTATAATGGCTGGTGTGCCGTACGGTTGTAAGCCCAAGTAGACGAGAACGGGCATGACGTCACATTTTGTGAATTTTCGCGCCAATTCGGGCCCGACTCCTCCACACACAATTGAGCCTACAGGCTGATAGAGGCAACCGTGGTGGACAGTCGAGGTGTCATTCTTTTTTTTACATCATGGTTGGCTCATACATGTACAAATGAAAACTCTATCTTAAAGATTTTCTTTAAGAAAAATCTTTAATAATTTAAAGCTCCTTTAATAATTTAACTTTTTTACTTTTTGTTAGTAAATGCTCTTGTCTTTGGTCAGAAAAAAATTTTATCTTTTAAATTGAAATGAATCTATCGGTTACATAAGATACAACTGTGACTGTGCAATTCACATCACATGTGTAGTTGTACATACACATGTGCACATCAATATTACCTAATTTTTGTCAAACTGAATAACAATAAATTCTGTATTTGCATTATTGTTGGAAGAAGGTGTAGACGTTAATAAAACACTATCTAATAGGTAGCATTTTAGCAATTTAAGTTATTGTTAACCAATCTATCCCTTTAGTTGAAAAACGGAAAACAGTGCTCACGAATGACCATAAGTGATTAAGGAAGTGTGAAGACGCTGCTCAGCTTTGATGTCATTGACTGTGAATGTCCCTTGTCACCGCAGGACTGTCTGTGGTTGGACTATCTTTTAACCCATATTAAACAGCGCATCATGTTACAAAATAATGTTTTGCTGCTATTATTACATAAGTAATATATTAAGGCAACAATGAAGTGTTTCTATGTTGAGAAAAATTACCTCTTTAGTGAGATCCTAACCCTAACCCTAAGCATAACTTCAATGAACTACAAAAACAGTGCCTAGTTTTCCCATTCCATAGATAGAACGACAGAGGCTTGTGGGTAATGTAGTTTAAAACATTTTATTAATGAAATGAAATTAATAATATATTTAATGGAAAACTGGACACATAAATATGTTCACTGTGTAAAACTCTATGATATATTTGAGAGGCATGATGAAACTTAGTATATTAGAGTGAGCAATATTTAAAATGCCTTTATGCCACCTTTCCATTTATTTCTAAAAACTGTGCCCAACATTATTTTATCAGCATAGTATAAGTAGTAATCCTGCTGATTTTCGCTTTGATACGTTAATTTTACTCTGATTTACAGCCATTTGAAATGTACAGTTTTGGGATCTTCCAGGGGGTGCTACTGAGCCCCTGGGGGTAGAAGGGCAGTAAAACTTACATGTATATATTCTCATCATCATGGACAACAAACTGAGCTGAGTCACATTTATATCTGACAATTTTCACAGATCAACCTTTTCTATTTTTACATCATGGCTATTATACCTTTTGACAGGACATTGTGAGGCCATCCAATGAAACATGGACAAAATTTTAAAGAAATGATTTAATAATAAAAATAATAGATTATTTATTTGATTTTTTAAGTAAACAGCAATAAATACAATGGATGATCCTGCAACAACATGCCATTATCTATTCCCCACTTTTAAGCAGTAATCAAGGACAATGTATACATATTGTGATACTTCACTATTACACAAGGAAGAATTCATTCATATATATATATATATATATATATATATATATATATATAAATAACTAATTAGCAAAAATCAGTGTAAAAATGTCCTCCTCACCCCCGTATCTTGCTCCTCATGTGCTGGAGATCAGTAATGTGCATGCTCTTGGTTTTAATGCAGTACAAGATCCACGTTGATCATTCCTGCTACATTCTCAGTTATCCCTCAAGTGTTTGTAGCAATAAAGCCCATGGCACCATCTTGTAATGCAAAATAATGAATCTCGTAACTCCCTTTATTTCACAAAAAATTGGCATTTACTAAATATAAACAATAATAACTTTCTGGTGTATTGATGTACCAGATGTCATTAATCTTATAAAAAATGTTTATCTCTTAAGTAAAAGAAATTATCCCGATAATTAATAATATGTAGTTTTTCCAAGTCTAAAATAAGCACATATGAGCCTACCTAGTAAAATGATGTGTTTACCAAGAATCTTCAGAACACAATATTCACCATATTCATTTTATTGAAGCATAGACTATAAAGTTGATAAAGTTGCATCAAGACAAATAAGATTCAAGGAAAATTATTATTTATCATCAAAAATACACTCATATATTAATCAGTTCACACAGATGAGTGATGAAATGTCCTTAAAAGTCACACAGTCCCATCAACTTTGATACAGATAATGTGATACATATAAGACATGTGATACAGTTTCAGAAAATAATGATTCCTTATCATCACATCTAAACTGGTTTCATCTCCCCATAGTGATCTTCTTCTCTCATGTCTGGAAACAGTTTGTGGTTGATATCCAGCACTGATGTGGTGTAGCTTTTCTCAGCCAGAGGATCTCTCAGTCCTATGATCCCAGACCTGGTCAAAGTAAAACAAACAATCCAGATGAAGTTGTTTAATGGACAGAGAGCTCAACTTATGTTCTGCGTGATTTTAGCAGTGTGAGCAACTATGCCCCATGTAGTACTGGACACATATCATTCTTCATTCTTCAAGCTGTTTTAAGACCTTTTGAGAATCTTTTTCTCTGAAGACAATTTACCACATCCTCTTCTTTATATATATATATATCTATATATATATAAAAATAAAATCAATAAAAAAGTTTAAAAAAAAAAGAACCATTGCGCATTTTACAGCAAAAAAAGTTTGAATATGTTTTTTTGTCACCAGCAATACAGTATGTTGCTCAGTTTTGTTACAGTAAAGCCTGGTTCATACGGGACGATTTTAAAATTGTCGGCCGGTTTTCCAAACCTGAGAGACCCCACACACGGCAATAAAAAATCACGGGTCTAACAGTTTTGGTCGTACAGTGTGTGGTGTGCAGCCACATGGCAAATCAACACATCATACACGTACCGATTTGGCTCCGGAGCATTCCCAGGTCAGACGGGAAATCTCGCAAAATCCCTCGAGATCAAACATGACTTCAGAGTAAACAATCATGGTGGACGAAGAGGATGCAGAATCCATAGTTTGTGCTTTGTTTTTAACCGAAAAAAAACATAAGAAAAACAAGAAACCGGACTTTCTGGTGCGCCATGCCGCCGGCTGTTTTGATTTTGTTTCCCGGTACTTCCTCGCTGCCTCGTCACCTCGCTTTCTGATTGGCTACACGCCACAGTCCACAGGCTGCGTGATCGTTTGTCCTCGGGGGACACCACACACGAGAAGAAATCGGGCCAAATAAATCCAACATGTTGGATATCCCCGATTTGAGATCGGAGTGGTCCCGACGTCCTTCCGAGCAGAGGAGTGCAGTCTTAACACACCACACACGGCAGGAATATCTGATCAGATTATTTTACGATAATCGGAGCATCCTTAAGATTGTCGGAAGGGGTGAATCCTGCCATGTGAACCAGGCTTAAGTTAAGCTCCGATTTAAAAAAAAAATTTTTTTGTGAGTTTCTTCTGTTGTCCTGTGGAAAAAAGTTAATTAATTAATTAATCAGAAAGTAGGCCTATCGAAAACACGAAATATGCATCGAATTGAAATGCATTAGTTAAAAAAAAACGTGCTGCAATCACGAAAATAACGAAATAAACGTGTCCCTGCCACGAATCAATAGATTAAATTACGTGACCAAATCACGAACTGCCGTGAGACTGGGACACGCTAATTGAATGTGAAATACAAATCGTACGATATAGTACGATTTAACCAATACATTAAATCGTGCGAATTAGTACGAATTCGTCTTGATGGGCTTTTATTAAATGCAATGAACAAATCGTACAAATTCATACGACCCAGCTCGTACGATATTGTACGATTTAGCCACTTGGTTAGCCTAATTCGTACGAATAAGTACGAATCCGCTGTGAGATAGGGTTGCAACGGAAACTAACCTGGGGTGCGTTTCCCAAAAGCAACTTGTCGCAAGTTCCGTTACCAATAGATTTCAGTGGAACTAACTACCATAGTTAGCTAACGATGCTTTTGGGAAATGCACCCCTGGTCCAGGGCAAGCTAACTGTCAGGCTAAGCCTAATTCCTCTAACACTGACCAATAGAAACGCATTGATATGGCACCGCTGACTCTCTTATCAGTCAAAAAATAAAAGTACAGAAAATGTAGCTACAATTACTGCTATCATGAAAATACACTTATATGCAGGATTAAAATTCTACATGTGCGCATGTGCGCAGCAGCGCTCGTTCATTCACGCAAGCCTCTCCCACTCCTGACAAGTATAGGTCTCTGCAGGAAAGTAATGGGAGTTACCAGATCAGGGTGTTTTTACACCATGATACCTGATTGGTTGACGTCATAGTGACGTTAGGTTTAGGGGTGGGGTTGGGTTAGAGGGATCATTCAGATTGCATGATCTAGAAACACCCAGCAGTTTGAAAACACCCACAAGGTGATAAACGCCCACTTTTGCTCTGCAGAGACCCAAGTCTCACTCCTGACAGCAAAATTAATATAGGCCTATTTGCAGGAGTTTCTCACATTTACAGATGAAAAATATACCTGTTATGTGTCAGTTCTGCACTGAGGAAAACACAATGTCTCAAATGCATTATACCAAATATTCGCTGTTTGCCATAGTGGATCCATTTGACAATAAGGGCAGTTTAAGAATTAGGGTGCACATCAAATTATCCTGTCTCATTGAACCTGAATCGAATTAATGAAATTGTGTGAACTTAAATTGTCCTTTATGAAACCGCTTTAGTCCCGATTGGTTTGTAAGGTTATCTCAAGTCAGCAGCTTGTCAAACGAAGTAAATGAACACCAATGAGCTTTTTCATACACTATCCTCAAAACACTTCCCGGTAAAGGCGTGGAAAGTGTTAGCGCAAAATGGAGTGAGTGCCTTTTGGATTCCCTAAATAATAAGCGGACTAAACCTGGCAGCTAGATAAGCATCAGTTAATGGAGTTTGGCATCTTACTTTGAAAAGCGACATTAGCCTACTCACAACCCAGCAAAACTTCAGACAAATGTGGCTGCTCAAACCATAACTGTGATCAACATGGCGATGTGGTTTGGAGCAGCTCGTGTCGCATAGTTAATACATTTTGCCTCTGTCCTCAGGACATCAAAGAAGTTCGAGCAGTGGATATGCACCAAAGTAGCATCTAGCCAGACCCAAAAGAGGATTATCGTTCATGGAATACACCGGCCTTGTGCTAGGCTCCAATAGTATCTTGCAGGGATTCAGGCCATCTGACGTCATGGCTGCCTATTTACAACCCTTAGTGTTGTCTGTATGCCGGATGACAATGACTTAAAAAAAAAAAAAAACGTAGCACATTCGAGAAATATGTCAGACTTGCTTGGTGTAATGAGGCAAAGGTAAGGTCTGTTTTAGGTCTGGTCTTCAATGTATATTTAATACTATTAATTTATTACTAACATATTTAAAGCAATTTATGTATTCATCTGGTGTAGAGAATATACAATATAGCTAAATAGCATGTTAAATTTGAAATAAAATGTTAGTACTAGGCCTATATATTCAGACATTTACTGACAGAAAAATACTCTTTGACAACATAAACATAAAATACTATATAATAGATTATGCATGGCTTAGTAAAAAAAAACGATTGGCTATCAATATACATTCAAAAAGGCATTTTTTACAAAAAATGTCACTTTGGGTAAAGAGAGAGAGAGAGAGAGAGAGAGAGAGAGAGAGAGAGAGAGAGAGAGAGAGAGAGGGGCCTATGGCAAGATTTCGATACTATTTATTTTTTTTCAGACAGTGATCTCAAATATTGTTACTTTGTGTTTTTTGAAACCAAATGTCTGAAACAACACAACTTTTAATTATTCATACCATAAAACTATTTTATTATGCAGCCCAATTTTGCTGTCACTCGCTTTACTAATAGCCTACATGTGCTATCTTGTATAGGAGACATTGACATGGACTGTTCAGCAAACTGGCTGACGGAAGACTTTCCGGTAGAAGCGCTGTCCTTACACCAAACAACAATCCTTAGAGCTGGAGAAGTAGAACCTCTACATTTTACAAGATGTACATGACTCAGCAGCGCCGCCTAAAAATCAGCCACAGTTTGCATCTGACAGGCAAGTCAAAAATAATCAGAATTTTTTTTTTTTAATGATGACTTTATTTTATGCCATATATATATATATATATATATATATATATATATATATATACATTTGTTTACCATTTTAATTTTATACTGTTTATTCATTTTCGTTCAGTAGCCTACGTGTCAGTATGATTTCGCTTTGTTCTTGCCATTCCGTATGTCTAGGCTGTGTTTAGTATGTTAACATTGTGCAAAAGAAACAGTTGACCACCTTGATTATGTTGCTATTAATGTTTTTTTTAAATAACAATTGTATGCAGGCTGTGGATTTTTCTTTATTATTTTAACCCTAATACGCATTATTCAAGAATTATGAAAATTGTGTGCTCGCACATACATTTTATTTTTATACAGATCTCCTGGCTATGTAGCCCTGCAGCATAAGCTACTTGCAAAGGCGATGCGTGTAGATCGATCTATCTATCCATCTATCTATCTATCTATCTATCTATCTATCTATCTATCTATCTATCTATCTATCTATCTATCTATCTATCTATCTATCTATCTATCTATCTATCTATCTATCTATCTATCTATCTATCTATCTATCTATCTATCTATCTATCTACTTATCTAATCTTTAAATTAAAACTACCTCGAACTACGAAGTAGCTATGTAACCTCTGTGCGACGAAACAGAAAAACAAATTATTTAGTGTTCTAGCACCGGATAAAGAATGTGCTTGTATATGTGTCCAAACTTAAACACATAATGTTGGTTTCCAGTGTGTATATTTAGCATTTGTGCTTACATGACCTTTGTTGAGATATGCTGTGAAAAGGTAGTATTATAAATATGTAGCATATTACGTTCTAGATTACGTTCTAAGTCAAACTTCGTTTTGCAGTGAAATTTACAGTACAGAAATATACAGTATTTAAGCATACTTCAGCGAAGGGGCCGCAACATGTACAGACACTGTGGTATTATGACGAGTTAAGTCTGCTTTTGTGGCATTTTATTGCTGGCTACTTTATGAGGCTCACTTTTCTCAGTGACTACAATCAGTACAGGCTGGATGGAGGCAAGAATGAAGACGTCCGGATTTCAAGCGATGGAAAAGAGTTTCATTTAAATCAAATTAATACAGGTAACATGCTATTCTGGTATGAATGATAGTGATATGACTTCTGATAGGCTTGGCTGTTACGAAAAATGCATGTTGTTTGATAGAAAATGCATAATAAAGATTAGATGAAAGGTAATGCGGACGATTTGTTTTGATAGCAGTTGTTTTGTCTGAAGAGTCGAAAGCAGACTGTTGAGTGGTTTAGGTAGTTTCATGTTGTTGGGATTGTATATTTAAACTCTGCAACATGAAACTGTCTTAATTGCCCCAGTTTCAGTCGTCCGTAACCTAAGATCTACTTCTTTTTCACCTAGTGGACATCGAAGCAATCCCAAATATTTTTTGTTCTCATATATAGCTAGCCTATATTAAAAAAGTATTCAGTAGTCTATTATTTCAGAAATTGTTTTTTTAACACAATCGCCAAGTTGTTTGATGTTTTCATTTTCGGACTGAATGTAGACACTGATTTGTTAAACTCAGTGTAGACAGTAGCTACTTGACAAGGCCTCGGTTACGTCCAATACACGGCAATCGAGTCTTGTCCGCTGTAAGCAACAACAACCTCGGTGGCGTGCCACTGAGCTCGAGAAATTGCGTTCCCAGCTTCCGCCTGGCGCCGTAAGAAGTGGCTGAACACAAAAGAAAAGATTGGCTTTATGGTGGCTCTCCAGTACAGCTAAAGGGAATTTGTTTGTGCCTAAAAAGCATGAATAACGCCTACAGTAAAACTTGGTTGTGTTAACAAACACCCAGGTGCAGTTTACGGCCTCAAAAGGGCCATACTGTTTCCGTCTCTCTCTTCTTTTTTTTAATTTTTTTTAAAGATGTTCCTGCTGTAAAATAGTAAAATCCTTTTGATAATCACTGATGGATTATTAAACAGAGTGAATAATTATTTAATTATTTAAAAACAAATTATGTTTCATTTTCATTGTTGAACGAGACTACTTTACTGAGCCGATGTGCTTTATACTTTCTTCTTGTCTATATATGTCAGTTGAAAATAAACCTGACTAAAATTGTTAATGATATTACTTGTTTTTACTTGAGATTAATTTATTGTATTATGCTTCCATTTCTGTTAGTCTAGGCTACATATTATAGGAAAGTCTTTTAAAATCTTTTTGTTTGGCAAACATAATTTATATCAAAACGATAAATAAATGGAATCCATTTATGGCCAATGATAGCCGAATAAAGCATACAACATAACATTTATAATAATAATAATTATCAATAATAATAATTAGGCTAGCTATATTAGTAGCCTAATTTGCTTTATTCTGTTATTTCTAATAGTATTCGTGTTAAGGTGACTTTAATATTTAAGTGGCGCTTTTTATTCTGTACCAAGTCACTTTGAATGTCATAGCTATTTTGATGTCGTCTTTTCGACTGAGCAGATTAATATACAATTTACAAATCATATTTTTTGTGGAATTAATACTTTGAGACATTTTGAATCTTCTGTTTTGCTGCGACGAAGCTATATTTTTTTAGACCAATTCTTCTGCAATAAATGCGAAAATACAGTATATTCTGGAAAATCAACTAGTCTTTATATCATAAAGAACATGCTTTTCTACTGGGATGCTACTGATACTGGTAATATACAAGCAGTAGCCGCTTGCTGCTAACCATGAAGTGAAAATGTAGCTGACCATGGTAGCTTCCCATGTGATTCCAAGTCGTCATGTACACTGTACTGTAACTATTTTATCTTAATGGTTAGAATATCAAAACCAAAACCGCACAGCTAACAAGTAGAACACATATTATGTGCAGTATATGAAACAGGCCGTTCCATATCTAATTCGTCTCGATTTGTCGTATAGATACAGTTTGAATACATGCATTTCTGACTCCTGTCCATGATGTTTATCTGCAGAAAGGATTGAATGCATGACATTTTGTAAATAACAAACCTTGGGATTGTGCTTTAAATCTTGAAACTAAACAAATTCAGAGTATATATATATATATATATATATATGTGTGTGTGTGTGTGTGTGTGTGTGTGTGTGTGTGTATGCGTATGTTTTGTTACAATTTGGAAACATGCCCATATTTATTTCTATACTGTAGTTCGATGTTTGTATTTAGAGGAGAGGATTAAAAGCAAAGCACTTTTTTAAGCCTACAGAAATTCCTTAGATTTCTTCTCTTTTTTTGTTCGAATGGTCACGTGTGCACTTTACCCAATCAAATGGCAGTTGCTCTCAACTTATTAGCTGAATGGTGTTTTGTGAGGGGAAAGTTTCCTCCTCATTTTCACAGATTGTTATTTTGTGAGCGTGCTACTGTATGTGTTTGTGTTAGTGTTTTTATGTGTGTGTATGAACGAGAGTGCGTCCCGGCCATGTCGACATCCGGAGCTCTGACAGGATATTATGTTGACTCCCTCGTTATGCCGGACAACGAGGAGAATCGTTTCTCCTCAGGTTCAGGACCCATTCAGCACAGGCCCTCCGTTCTACCGAGAGACCGTACAGAGCTCGGTCCCTGCGTATTCCCGGCAAAGGAACCCGTTTATGGTGGCTCGGGTTGGGGCCACATCCCAACGCGTTACTCCAGAGGTGTACCGTCAGTGTATCCGCCGCATACGCAACCACCAGTATCTGGGGATTACGTGCAGTCTTGGCTTTTGGACTCTGCATGTGGGCTGCCACTAACTGAGGTACCGACGATCCATCAGCACTATCAAGCCAAACCTGATACAAATAGAACGAATGATAACGGCACAGAGTCCAGTTCACATGCCGTACTCCCTTCTGGAGTCTTCACTAACGGAGGATGTTCTACCGATACTGAGACCGTATTAGGCCGGACTGCTGACAAGGGAGGCGATGTAGAGGAGAAACCGGGCGCTGATCCAGGTAAGGCTGGCCAAATGGTGGGATATAGGAGTACAATGATATAAAATGCATATTAAGCACTATTGATAAATCCCTGCGTTTTAACATCATTCTCATTCTAGTTAAATGCTTAAATAACTTTGATTTATACCATGGTCTGGATTATATATATATATATATATATATATATATATATATATATATATATATAGGATATTGTGTTAAAATCATTCTCTACTCGCTTTTGATTTCGAAACCCTCATTCCCTTCCCTCTACCTTTCCCCAGACAATCCTGTGTCCAACTGGCTACACGCGAGCTCGACGCGTAAAAAACGATGCCCTTATACTAAGCACCAGATCCTTGAGCTGGAAAAAGAGTTTTTATTTAACAGTTACCTCACGCGCGACCGGCGGTACGAGGTCGCCCGTGTACTGAACCTCACGGAGAGGCAGGTCAAAATTTGGTTCCAAAACCGCAGGATGAAGATGAAAAAATTAAACAAAGATATAAGGAAGGACGACTAAGATGCAAGTCGTGTAGGTGAGGATGTGTGAAGATCCATCCCTGAAATGATAATGTCGTGTGATTTCACATCGGGTCTTGTGTTATTCAAGCATTTCTTAAAGGAAAAGTACTTTGGGATCCAGTCCTTCGATAAAATGGATTAGGCTATTTGTTTGTCATAAGTGGTTCCGTTTTTTATAAATACGACACAAATCTATTTTTCAGACGTATAGCCTATGTTTAGCTAAATACTCGCTGACGCAGTATTTATTAAAATTCTGTATTTCACTTTAACCAAATTTATTAGTAAAGAATGAACATGTCTGAAATATTTACTGTTCTTTTTCAGTTGTAGTCAGCATATCAGTGTGTGTTTCGGGCCGCAAATTTAGAGTTTTCTATGTTCGGTTCTGTAGCGTTTCCAGGTTTAAGTTAATATACTTGAGGAGATATGAGATCATGTAGGCCTACTCTTAGAAATTATTTCCTTTTTTTTTGTCCTTAGAAATTGTTTTGTATTGAAAATTGTGACTACAACAACCTAGTCACCTTACCTAGCCTATTTGTTTTGAATCGACCAAAATCTTCACGCCATTATCAGCTGATGTGATATTGGGTGAAGTATGTGAACTTCAGGGAATAGGCCAAGTAAAAAAAAAGTCGTTTCAGTCGAGCTGTAGTAAACACTGTAGGCAACTTTTCAAATACCTCATGGTCTGTTGGCCGTCTCATATTGTTAGTTTACTTAGTTTTTATTTTGTTTACTTACATTTCTCAGATGTAATTTGTGATTTTATTTATTGAATAATAAAAGCATTTCATATCTCCAAACAAGTCTCCCTTAGATTCCCTAGTCCTCGTGACCTTTTAAATAACAATTAAGTTGAGAACGATGTAGCCTATTAAATTACGTGTAGATATAAACATTTAGCCTAATTCTGTGTGAGTGTGTGAATATCTTGTAATTACCATGCTTTTCATAGAGTTGTATTTTCATCATGGAAAAATAAATATTTAATTATTGTTATGTTATTTTATATTTTTGTTTCTACATTGGTTTAATGTAATGCTATCAACATATCGAATTGCAGCCGCTATTTTACACAAAGGGCGTAAAACTTTCTTAGATGTAAAAAATTTAAGTCTTATAAAAACACGAATTTAATTTACCCATACCAGGAGATGGCAGACCTGAGGAATGTGTTCTGAGGCCAGGTTATGCTGGGCGAGTTTGTACTCTGGTCCGTAGACCGTCTGGCAGATGAGGTTGTTGGCTGCATGCTGTCATAAAAGACAATTACTGCTATAACCGTTTATGGTGTGCAAAGCGCTGCGAGGCGAGAGAACGCAACACAACAGAGATATTATAGGACTCCACAGCTGGGGCCAATGAGCAACGCACCATGCGAATCTATGGAAATAAAAAAGCAGATATAGTCTTTACATCCATGATGAGATGCTTTTGCTCAACGTGATGTCTGTTAAAACATACAAACATTAAAATGTAATTTTTTTATATTATTTACGGCTATATTATTGTGTATATAACCTACTGGCATAAGTGGCACAGGTATAGCGGGGGACTTTGACTTGAAAGTCCTCACCACGGAGACAAGGCAATGAATAGCAGACACGGCAACAGAGACTGGCATTCCTGTTTCAATGGCTTTATGACCGTCCAGACACAATTAGACCGTTTTCAGAGGCTCGACACCCATTTGGAGATGTGTTTTTTTTTCTTCACTCACCCTTCGCTTTCAGAGAGACTCGATTACATGCACAATAAGACAGCGGAAATAATCTATTTTTATTGGCTTCTGATTGCAATTTGACTTACACGACGAAATGAAGGCGTCAGTGTAAATTTTACAGAAGCTTTAAAGCAATACCGATGAAATTAATGAAAATCTTTCATTTTCTTGCTTTCATTTGGACAAATGCCCATAACACATTGTTTAATCGTGGACGTCTAAAGTAACCACTCTGTTTGTCAAAGTAGTTGTCTGCGTTGTTATACAGTCTGACCACTTGATGTCAGTAAAACCTAAAAATCGCGACTAATTTGTTCCCGCTTTCTAAGTCTTCATTAGTTTAATTTTTGTCTGAAATTACATAATAATAATAATAATAATAATAATAATAATAATAATAATAATAATAATAATAATAATAATAATAAAATTAATAATCTGTATGCCTCCTGTTCCTTATTTTTCTTTCATTATCAAAATAATTGGCTACAATGTACGTTTTAACCCTGATGCACAATAATTGAAGTCATGTCTGCTTTATAGCTAACGGTCTCGAATTGTAATTAGTTGTGTGCATTAAAGTAGCCTACTAAAAATACATTTAATTTTTGCATTAATGCATTGTGTATTAATGATATTCATTTAATGCATTTTATATAGCTATATGTATGTGTGTGTAGAAAGAGAGAAGTCGATGTATTCTTTTATGAGGTTTATATGATGTATAAATCGCTGTTTTAAAAACTGACCCGCAAAAAAATTAGTAGCCTAATCCGCAACTGGGTAAATTCTATATAGAACACGTGTTGGACTAACCCAATGAATTATAAAAAATGTGTAAATGAACTAATAGTGGATTTAATTATGCCTACCCAAAATTACACTTAGCTACTAACTGGTAATGGAAATATTAATTTAGTAATAAGACTGACAAATTTGATTAAAGTCCATAAAATAATTATAATATTTAATAAAAAATTTGAACAAAAAAATATCTGTATATTTTATACCCTATATCAGTATAGGGCTGACTGGGGAAAAATAGGCTAACCTATGTTTATACTCACGTTGGTAAAGTGACGTCGAAAAAAATATACAGCCTTGTGTCCTGTGGAGATAACCGACTCGACGGTGCTTGCGGAGTGATCATGTGACTTCATGGGCCCAATGCCAGAGAAGTGGGATTTAATATGAACTCCGGCTATAATGGGATTGTATATCACCCTAGCTCGTAAAAACGACACCGAGGATTCCTGCACGACAACTCAGCAGGATGACAAAGAATATGAAATAGAATTAAACTTGAATGTCTTGGTCATATGCAGCGAGCACTCACTCTTCAGCACTGGCCAAAAAATGTAGCTTTGCGTACAATGTAGCCTACTACAGGAGGAAACGACTGTTTCTAAAATATTGCTTACACGTGACGCGGTCAAGATTCGGATCATCGGGGCTTTAGAAAGGACTTGGACATCTCCCGCCCCAAATTCATATAGCAAGCATGAACGGACAAAACCTCCCAAATGTGAATCTTCAAATGGGAATTAAGGTAGGCCTATGACTTTCACGTTTATTTGAAACAACTTGTTGTGTATCTAGTGTCAGCGGCTACAGAGACGTGTCCTGCAACTAGGCCTACATCCTTTAAACTACTGATACATCTCTTCATGCATGTGTGAAGTCGTAAACGTTTTAATGTCTCGGCTCTGTAGTAGCCTAATAAATTAATTACTCGGTTGTATCTTAAGTTAGAGGAATTCCGTTTCTTGTAACTGCTGACCAAGGTCTACTAGCTCAGTCATATAAGCTTTCATAATATAATAAATTAATTAATACAAATCTAAGATTGATTTTAACAAGTCATGATGAGCAGTGACGTCGCCCTAATTAATAAAACGTCACAGCACGTCTCTCCTAGAAGCAATCGTGTAGTTTATAAAGAAATACATAAATAACTTGAGACTTAGGATACTTTCATTACGGTACATTCACACGGGGCGTCGGTGTCGGCGCTTGATGGAGGGCGGATGATTACTGACAAACAGCGGGGTGATAATAGGCCTACTAGTAAAGAGGTTAGAGAAATGTTATAATAATGTTAGGGAAACGTTAGAATAATGTTCTAAAAACCAAAACCTACTGTTCTATTTCCGTTAAGAAAACCTTCCTGGCTAACTAAAAACAAACCATAAAAAAATAAAAATAAAAGTTCTGGGAACGAGAACTTTTTTTAAAAAAAATTTTTATAACAGGAAACTTAAAAATACTTTTTCTTTTCCATAAAGGTAAGAGTATACATCATACGGAACTGAAAGGATCTACTTGTATTTGTGTGCATATCAACACCTTGTGCTTTTGTAAAATAAGAAAAACAAACTGGATGTGCTTTCTGTTATCTTGGTCTTTAGCAAAAGTGCTTCACAGACATAATAAATGTATCTATAAAATGCTTTAAATTACTATTTTAAAACGAAATATTTTAATCGAAAACAAAAACTCTTTCATTATGTAATCTGTAAAGATGCCTTTCTCTCTAAGGCACTTCCAATGAGGAGATGGGAGTCAGGTTTGTCAATTTAATTTTTGCAACACTGAACATTAGTTTATTAACAAATAAATAAAATATCCCTTCCCATTTATTTATTTATTTATTTATTTATTTATTTATTTATATTTAGTTATTCATTTATTTATTCAGGCGCTGTGCCAAAATTGTGTTTGTATTTAGTACCATATACAGCAGCATCGTACAAGTCAAAAGTACGATAATAAAATAATGTTTTATTGTGTGAAGTTAATATGAAAGTTCCACCCATAGTCGTAGCTACTCCAAAAAAAAAAAAAAGTCTGTGGCATCCGTCATTCTTTTGACTTTTTTTTACATTCTGATTGATCGATTCATGAGACGTTTGTATTCAATAGTTCAGATTTTTTTTCAACATGCATTTAAATATCCGTGTTTATTTCGTGCTGCAAATATTAGCCTAAAGAGGAAAATATAATTGATTCATATTTAGCTTGAACTGAGGCAAATGATCTCACTACAAATTAAAGCGCGTAAAAGACATTTGATTTTATCATAACATTAAGGCTGAGACTTCGAAGTAACAAAGCACAAAGCTGAGATTATTGGGTGGCTTGTGTGCTATATATAATGAATGCCCTTGAATAGCCTACTTTAAACATCATTTCCAAGCATTAACCTATAACAAGTAAAACAGCTTGTAAATAGTCGCGATTCACGTAACCTTTATTTACTTCCAAAAAAAAAAATCAACAATAGGGCCTAAGTCTATTTATTTATTTATTTTTTGCATATGGGCCCGGGGCTGACTTGCTACGACACTGCTGTAGCTTATTTGTCACAAAGCCATGGACTCAGGAGGGGACAACAAATGTGAAAACTCGTATGCATATTTACACTATTTAGATGTTATAATGTAAACACGTAGCATAATTCAGATGGCAATATTATATTTATTGCTTCATTAGCATTAGTATGAAGTTTCTAAATTCTGGGAACATATAAACAGTGGTAATGTGGGCACAAAGAACATTGGTCGTATAATGACAGCTTTACAACTAAATAATGTAAAATATTTTTCACTTTAGTTGACTTAACTGACAGGCCTACGTTTTAAAGTAAAACCGTGTGTAAATATTGTGGTCCGTTTCTCTGATAAAAATATTTAAATATATAATATATAGCTATATATAGGCTGTATATATATATATATATATAACGCTATATATATATAACGGGCCATATATAAACGGACCATATATACATACAGCCTATAGATGCTATATATATTTATTTATTTATTTATATATGGAGACTTTTATTATTAGCCTATTATAATTAACTATATTTAAGCAATACTCTATTTATTTAAATAGGTGTTTACGCGGTTACATTATTAGCAGTATAATAACAATTCAACAAATGATGTTAATAATGTTTAGTTAGGCCTGTTTAAATGTAATTCGGATAAATCTATAGTTACTTTTTCAATGAGCTCCTCCTTTGTAAAATGGCGCCTGGCTGCAAACATTGCTTTACCAGCCCCCACCTCTGTCCTCTTCCCTAGAGAAGCTATAAATCTGTTGTTGTTTATGAAAATTTACTACTTTGCCGTGCAACTTTATGAGCTGCCGCTCGATCCTATTGGCTATCAATTGGTCACGTGTTTTAAGGCCACATGAACGTTTACTTTTTTGTACGCATCCCTACCCAAAATAGAGCTGCATTCTTCTCCTGACATTGCTTTGTCTAGCTTTGTGTAATTTAAAGGTAATATTCTACATTCGCCTCCATCGAATTTAGCATTGCATTGGCTGACAGTAAACGGAGAACTGCTCATCTTGTTTGGCAGACTATGAGAAGATAAAGAAGCTTTCCGAAGAGCTGTGAAGTATTTTTCGCTCTCTGTTTCTTGCTTTCGTCGACCAACAGACACACTGAATGGTAAGGAATCGGTTTGTTTTGAATGGGATACTGTCGAACATCTCTGATGTCATGTAATACTGCAGACATTTTTTTTTTTAATTAAAGAGGTTTGTTTTTTTGTTATTCTGGATGGAGAGGTCGTCGTCGTGTTTGTTGTTGCTGCTGTCTTATTTATTGTCCACGTCTACTGTTGTGCCCTTATAAACTGTAGGTTATGTCTTATGACTATGTATCTAAACGTTTCAAATATTGGTCATGTCTTGATAAAAGCAACTTGCTAAAGTATAAGTAAAACTTAGTATATTCCTTTTTTTTTGCATTAGCAAAACAGTAGGCTATTTGAATTTGAAGAAGTAGGCTACCTCTGGGAGAAGGTTGTTCAATTCAGTATGTCGATATAGCCTAACAGTTTGTTGAATTTGATATTATCTTAAGTATTCAGTGCATCACACTTGCGTTAAGGCAAGAGCTGTGGTGGTCCGTGTTTCACAAAAGTTTGATGATTCGAGCAATAATAATAGGTCTGTTGCCTTATAATAATAGGTCAATTTGTAATTAGGGTGTAGGTTATGTAGATGGCTTAATTGAAACGCTGCTTCAAATAATATTTTCCTTAAAGCTTCATATATTAGAACTTGAAAATAATCGTACGAGTGCTAAAGTGCACAAAGATACAGACTATGCGGTCACCTGCAGGGCAACTGCAAAATTACACCTAAACGTATTAAAAACTAGCCTATATAGGCTATATATGTACAAAATACGGTAGTTTTTACAATGTGAGTTTAAATTTATTACATTCAAAGTTTTGAAAATGAAATGTAATTTTACTTCTTGTTTCAGCAAACAAAGTGTAGAATTCTTCTAGAACGCTCTTAAGATTTAACGTCTATCGTTATCAGGGAAAGAGGTCCTATAGGAAGTTTACAATACAAAAGAGGACAATATAACAGCTTGGCATAATTATGTAGATCTTCTGTGAACTACAAGGTAAATGGCGGTACATCAAAACCACCACTAGGTGGTGACCTACCACTTTGCTGACTGCAAAAGCAGGTTTAAGTTCGTTTGTTCAAGGCAAGCTATGCTATCAATGTAACAGATGCTTGAATGTGAAGTGATATGGAAAGGAATCGTTCCAGATCCTACAGATTCCAGATCCTTTTTTACTTTTCATAACAATGACATTATACAGAAAATGGTTTTGTCAGGTTGTTTGAAACATCTGCATACCAGAATGTGTAGAGCTCTTGCTTTTGCAACAGTCTGAATTTCTGAAAATATGTATATGTGTGTGTGTGTGTGTGTGTGTGTATATATATATATATATATACACACACACATATGTGTGTGTGTTTATGTGTATAAATGTGTATATATAGCCTATATATAAGAAATTGATTGAACGTTTTTGCACCATATTTCACTAGAAGCCTATCTGGATCTTTAGAGAAGCAGAAAGCAGAATGAGACGATCTCTGTATAATCCGCAGTTCACTTAAAAACAACAATTTCTGGTTTTTAGGTAATGAATTGGCTTTTCTGTAACAGATCACGCTTACACGCTCCTCGACTATCTTTGTGCGTTTGTGCATTTTACGATGAGCGCGGTCAGTCAAGTAGACTGTTCACATCGGAGCTGTTGTCTTAAGGTGCTGAACTGAGGCCGAAAATAGCTCCTATCTCCTGGACTCTAGCAGTGAATTCAATTTTAGCACAGTTTGTTTTATTCATACTATATGTTCATTAATGTTTTGCAATATTTCTTGTTATATTGGTAGGCTACTATTTTATCAATATATAGACTTCAACTTCAATTAGCTGTTTGTTAGTTTATCAAAGTAGACCTAAATTTAGTATGCGGAAAAAACTAATTGTTGTAAAGCTGAATTTTACCAGTGCATTTTATACAGTGTACTCCTTAATTTAAATTCTCGTTAATGAATGAACGTTTCTACATATAGCATAGGTTACAATGTTATAAAAAGCGTTTCCATTCAAATGTGTTTGACTAAGGACCAGCTACTTTTTTGTCACCACTTAGCTCTTTTCAAAATCATAAGATGCTGATGTTTTTTTTCTTGCTTGTCAGTTCGTCAAGGAAACTGGCAAAACACAGTGAACTGGATGAAATATATAAACTTAAAAAAAAATGTATTTTAGTATTCAGAGACATTTTTTTACTTTAAAAAACTGCTCTTAAAAACAATAGCCTAATTAACAACAAAACGAACTTAAGTCCAGTTTATTCGAAAAGATAGGCCAAGTCTTTTATGTTGTACATCGTCTCCTGAATTGTTTCTTTTTAAATACATAAATATTTAGAATCTGTCGAACTAAATCATAATTAACTAAAACAAATATCCTGTTTTTATACCCAATAGGGATTTATGGAATTATGAGGAATTATGATGCGTATTTTAAGTAGACATGCAATACTCAGACCTTTTTTTTTTTTTTGCTGTCGTGTTTTTGTTGACGATTATTTCAAACCTCACAAACCTTGCGTGTTTGTGAATCTAGTAAATCCATTAGACATTCTAGTGGGCTTGTTTTGTGTGCAGGTCACGGCGCATTGTTTCAGCAGATACAATTTTTCTACCGTGGAGTCGTTACCCTCTGAATGACCCCATCGCGTGCTCGCTTCAAGTCTGATGGTTTAGGCAGTCACGCCTCTAACCAGAGGGTGGCGCGCCACTACAATCTTGCATGGCACACAACTGCTAGTTCGGTGAAACTTTTGTTGCGCGCTCCCGTGTCCAAACAATTCCACCCTGATTTCCTGCTTACGCGTGAGTTTACCGCTGGAGGTCATAGAATAGGATTTACTACTGGTCAACAAAAACACGTGACTCGAAGCCGTACCCCATATTTGGGAGCCTACGTAAGGGAGCATTAAGTCTGTGTCTCACTCATTTCCATAATTCATCATAAATTGTGCAAGGGTGCAATAGAAGCTCAAAACCATCAAGAGACACAAATCAAAAACAAACGGCAGAATTGTTCTCTCCATAAAGGTAGCTGTAGTAATTAAAATTATTATAAGGTAATTGTCAACAAATGAGCTCTTATTTTGTGAACTCATTTTGCGGTCGCTATCCAAATGGCGCGGACTATCCCTTGCATAACTATGGAGATCACAGCTCTAGCGACCAATGCCGAGATTCTACGGGCATGCATTCGGGCAGGTATGCTTTTGGCTACAATGGAATGGATCTCAGCACTGGGCGCTCTACCACCGGACACTTTCTCTCATCCGGTGAGCGAACTCAAAGCTACACAGACAGTCCAACTGCGACGCCTGTCCGGTACAATCAACCGGTTACCGCGAGCAGCACTGAGCCTTCCTCTGACCCTCTCCCGTGCTCATCCTTAGCCAAATCTCCTGTCAGCGAGCAGTCACACCGCGCTCTGAAAACCTCACTACCGAGCACCGCTGGCTCTACAACCAACAGCGTCGGGACGGTTCTCAGTCGCGAGGACGCCACTAAAGCGTCCGGCACTATGGAGGAAGAAAAACCACCGGGAAGTTCGCAGACAGCTGCACAGAATACATCCGAGGCACCACAGATTTATCCATGGATGCGAAAACTTCATATAAGTCATGGTAAACTGCAAACATTGAGTTCTGCTTTTTCTGTTTGTGTTCTGAGTGTTGTGGTTTGGGTGTGAATGGCCCGTCAAATTTTACACAAAGTCAGCTGGGAACGTTTAATGCAAATACAGTTAGTTTACTGTGGTTTTAGACTGTTACATAGAAATATGTCACTATGTCTCGTAAAAATTAAATGGATTTTCTTTTATAAATATAAAATGATTTAATTAAATTATTAATTGACTTGTCGATTATCCAGTAATGAATTGTCCGTGCTATTAAATTCATTGAATAAAACTGACTTAATTTGAGATAATTTAAGGAAATTACCTGAATTTAATTTCATGCTTTCTGTCCCTGAGAACGTCACGCATGCCTTGAGGTTGATGCATATCCTTTCAGCCATGTTTTGTGTCATGCATTATGTATTATTGTGCATTAAAATTCTAAAAATGTCAATGTCACACTTTTGTGTATAACAGACAGTTTGGTCGGACCAGAGGGGAAAAGGCCCAGGACAGCCTACACACGCTACCAGACACTTGAGCTTGAGAAGGAGTTCCACTTCAACCGGTACCTGACACGTCGCCGACGAATTGAGATTGCACACACGCTCTGTCTCTCAGAGAGACAAATCAAAATATGGTTTCAAAACCGGAGAATGAAATGGAAAAAGGACAACAAGTTGAAGAGTATGAATATGGCGGCTGCAGGAAGCGGATACCGGCCGTAATTGTATATGTGCATATATAAATTCAATCTGTTATTTGCATAGGTGTGTGTGCGCGTCTGATTCCTTATTGTAAGTGTGTGTTCGACAAGGGGATGAAGACTTTACCCATTTTACAAAAGAACTTTCCACTGGTCTTGAGAGAGTGAACGCCCTGCGTTGCGTCCTTGGTCAGAAAAAAAATGAAACAAACACTTCCTCTCTGTGTTTTCATGTAATGTTGCGTATGTGGAAAGATCTATGCATTGTCTTAGAAAAGCTATGAAGGTGTAAATTAATATAACACGTAATGACGAAAAATGTTTTTTTTAAGTTTCTGAAAGGTGTATTATAAGCCGAACTGTAAAAGTATTGGACTGTTACTAAATTAAGCATAACTTAAAATATTTTTGTTGTTAGTTTTTGTCTTATGGTTTGTAAATATGAACTGTTGTATTTTATGTATTTATTTCGATTCGATATCAAATATCGATTGTATTTTATTTGTTGTGAAGCTGAAGTAGAAGACCTGTTTTGTTCGTGTTGTACTGTCATCTTTGTGTATTGATAAAATCGTTCCGTTCAGACTTGTCCGCATATTTGTCATGTCCTCATTTTTCTACTTGAGTATGTTTGAGTGTTGTACGTTTTGAAATATTGGGGTAAAAGCTAATTCTTTATTTTCCTTCTCGTGAAATTTGAATGCCAACTGGAATAAAGTTTTTACTTTAAAAATTAGATCTCGGTGATTTGTCAGGTGTTTCTTGTGTAAGTAACAGACGTAAAAGTCAAATGTAACTCATAATTGTTTGATTATTTTTGTGAGGGTGAGTATATACATAAAACTTCTAAATACCATAGGATATTCCACTTTGGGAAACTTGTATACAATGTTATCCAAGGCATTTAGAATCTAGATAGTTTAGAAAAATGTCCTCCATTTCTGTAAAAATTTGTTTGAGTAGTTCAACAGGTATGAGACGCACTATAATCACTACTTTACTCCACCGATGTGGAAAGGGGACTTATGGTCCCCCTTGCCAACTTCTCAACATGAGTGTGCGTCCACGCCCAGTGTCTCGCACTCTTCTCTTCTTTGGGAATCTGGACAGGGTTTTGAAAGGCAAACTTTACTAGACCCTTTACCACTCTGGATCTCTGACATTGGCGTAAGATAATTAATGAGGTTTGGTCCACGAGTTAGATCGTAAAATTCACCCGGAGTGAGACGGCAGATAGGCTCAGATGGCCATAAAACAGTCACGTGGTGGCAATTAAAGTCAGTTTTATGGTTTTGGGGAGTCGACACAATATCGCATATAAAGTTTAATCGCACTGACGTGGAGCTTCGTTCTCTTTCTCCGCAGACCGTGGAGGTGTTCATTGACTGCATCCACAACTGCTTCTAACAAACCAGATTGCTATGGAGTGGAAACACGTCGACCGGATTCACTCTGTTGGACGAGGGTCAGCTCTTGGTAAGTTCGAGTTTGTTTTGTTTCGAATTTTATGTGCTGTTTAGAGACACATTTTCCTTTAGGCCCTCAGTGAAACAATAAGCAGAACATAAACACATTCAAGTTCCAACTGCGTTAATTGGGGCTTGTACTGTGAAGACCTGCTTGTCTGGCAGATGGGTGGTATAGGGGGCATTGCTGTCTGACTGTTAATTGCTTACTTCCTATACTGTAACGTTCTCTGCCCTTTGTATTTATGAATTGAATAATGATTTTAAAAATGTTTTGGATTTTTGTCAGTTTTTCTAGTATCAACCACTCCATTCACATGACTTTTTGGTAGACGTTGATGCACAAATCCGACCCCAAGCCAGAATCTATCTATCTATCTGTCTGTCTGTCTGTCTGTCTTCCCTCTGTAAAAAATATTATTTTATACGCTCAATATAGATAATTTCTTAATATTTCTGTACATTTTTACCAACTGTCTATTTTGTGACTGGAAATCTGATAAAACTGAGTAGGCTAATTATTAATCATGATCATTTTCAAGCACCGCCACTGCTCAGCAGCACTGTAGTTATCATTACCAACAACGCTGTTTTATTTTATCTTTGAGGCACACAAAAAGTAAAATATTGTTTTTTTATGTTTTTGCTTGCCTTATTTGAGCAAATGCGCGTATAACATCCGCATACTTAAAGTGATGTGTGAGAGCGAGTGGGAGATAGACAGAATTCGATAGACAATGAAGGAGGGAGAGGGACTGAAGAAAAATGTCTTCGCTCCTGGTTCACCGTGAGGTCAGCGTCGGCAGGAAGATGAATGTGCACACGCCGTAAACCACCAGCAGAGCTCGCTTTTGGCCAAGTTCAGTGTCACCCGCATTGGCGCCCCTTCTCCCTAAAAGGATAGAAAAGACAAAGAAAAAGAGTAATAACTCCCGCATACACCTTTAATTGCAGGGACTCTCGGTAGAATAGAAATGTGGGTGAAAATCTGGGTGCAGCATGGATATCAGCAGAATTAAATTGATGGCTACAACAGGCCAAGCTGTCTGGAGGTATAAAGGTTGTCTGATAACATATTAATAGTTTTGGTCTAATATTAGTTGCCATGAAAAATGGCAGTTATAAAAGGTGTATTGGGAAAACAATAGCTAAGAAAAGAATGAAAGAGAGAGAGAGAGAAAAAAGGAGAAAGAAAGTTGATGAGCTCCAAGGCTTGTTTGTGTCCATCTGTTTGTTTGTGCTTGTTTGTCTGAGAGAGAGAGTGAGATTGTAAAGGTAGGGGGAGGGCCGGGGTCAAAAGTTTACAGCACAACAAGTAGCTGTCATCTGTTCTTGTAGAGCGCAGTGCCACTTTTATAATGGCACAAAAGATGGAATAGCTGTGAATCCCGCGAGTTCTGGTCTAACCTCGCGATGAACTCTGCAAGCTGGGTGACCCTGGGTTAGCATCCCCAAGAGACTACCTCCTCCTCCTGTACCAGAGATTGAGCATTCAGGTTGTATTAAGGAGTTTGATTGGTGAATTTCCTTTGAATAAATCCTATTTGATGACCATAAGCTCGACAGGACATTTGCATTTAGGATTGATAATATTTCCGCAATTAACTTTTCTTTGTTTGCATAGTTCTGAAGAGTAGTTTTTTCATGTTGTAGCATCTTGAAAACTAAACATTCGTTAATTTAACAAAAGAAAATAAAAGACAACAAAAAAGAAAAAAACAATAAAGGAAAATATGCTGTTAGCATTATTTACCGGTAAATCAGGACTAAACGAGTCCGAAACGTTATTGAGACGGTTTGTAGGAAAATTATTTGAAATTATCCTACAAATAAGTTTATCTAATAGCCTACTCATCACTTTTGGACAAATCTCGTTTTAGACAAGCGAAGAATCATCGAATATGTAATATTAATATATAATTAAATTCTCTCATTTTATTTATTTGTTGTTGTTTTTTTGCGAATACAGGCCTCAAATTGTTTAATAAATATTCAAATTAACATCTTTTTATTGGATATCCTAACTGTTTATTTCTGTTTAATATTATTTTATTTTTAAAGAATTAATCATAATAATTATTATTATTATTAAATATAATAATACATTTTTAAAGAATGTATAGGCCTATATTTTGTGAAAATAAGCTATCTGACCTTTTCCGAGAAATAAATAAATAAATACATCATTTTCCAATACAGAATATTAAACCACAAATGCCATTATACATAGATCTGAATATGACACATTTGTGTCGACAAAATTTGTTCAATGTTACTCATTTCGAAAAATTTTGTCCATTGTTGTATATTCGTTTAATTCGCGGGTTTACAGAAAACGCGACGACTTAATATGGACGTATTGCTTTTCATAAGAGATTAGATATGTTACACTGGGAAGCACAACGACTGTAGGCTCTCTCTGGAATTATAAGATTTTGAGTCAAAAGTCCAATTACAGAAATGCATGCGATTTGAAATGTTTTTGATTTTATATGTTGGTTTCAGCCAAAAGCAGTTCAAATTAACAGCAAACTGGAAAAATGTATCTTAAAATTGCATTCTCAAATTAAAGTGAAATATCATTGTATTTTGTTAAAGCAGTTGGGTCAATTTAACACGATAAGGCTACATTAGCTTAAATTAACCTTAAGGCAGTTATGCAGTAAAAGCAGGTTTTCATAACTAGGGTATTAAAAAAATACAAAAACAGGTCGGTGGTGCAGGTTGCCCCGTATGTTTTAAGTTGAGTAATCAGATTGATTTTATACCATCTGCATATGTTAGGCTACCTTTTACATTTTTTCGTGTTGCATTAAACAGTTGGTTTAATCTTTAAGGATTTTTTTATAGCCAATTAATTGTCACTGTCTCATTCTCATTTTCTCTCATTCAAATGACTTTAAATATCCTGAATAATATACGTGGAACAAAAATGTGACAGCTAGCATCAATGTAATATAGATGAAGAAGACTTTTAGATGCTAGTTTTAAAAATATATAATCAGAGTTTTCTTTCATTTGATTCTGTGAATAATTGTTAGTTTTACTAGTTTTAAATATGTAAATATTGCAGCGTGTTTAATTTTAGCCCTCCAGTGTGTACACAAAGGAGATAATGATAATTTTTTTATGGGCCTCAGTAAAAGTAGAAAATAAAATGAATTTGTCATACCTTTATTTATATATATATAGCCTATGCTGAGTTCCGACCAGAAGGACCCTGTTCCCTGATGGGATAAATGAAGTCCAAGGCCGGGGTAAACGCAAGGTCACTGCGTCTAACAAATATGAAAATGTCACCTTTTCAGAGGGCACGCCTTGTTGTTTAACAAAGACTGTCAATGAACAAGATTAATAAGAGGCGAAATGGACATTGAGTCACTGAGAGGTCAAACCGAAGTTATCTCCGTGTAGCTATTAAAGAAAGGTAGCCAGAGCGGTTCTGAAGCTGTGGAACCGCAAGAGGCTCAGATAGTTTAATTCTAACTTGAAGATCGCGTGGATACAGGAGTTTTCAGTTCAGGGTGGCTGTTGATTCACAACATGGAAATGTTAAGGATAAAGAAACATTACATGGGAACTACCCGCGCAAAGGATGTGTCATTATTTTGGTTTATCTGGGCCTGGCATATAAGCATCAGGGACAGGGATAATATTTTGCTCATAAACGTACACAAGGTAGGCCTTCTAATTTATATTTTAGTGTTTATATAAACACTGCTATTTAACCAGTCTAAAAGGACTATGGTAACGTTATGGAATCGAGTCTGTCAGTGTTGTGCATTTCCCAAAAACAAGAAATGGTTGAAAAAGTGTATTGGCTTTACAATTTTTTTTTTTAAGATGGATGTTTCAGAGATATTTCAAGAACATAAACATGACATTTCAGTCTTTATTACAATGGATCTAGATCATTTTCATCAAAATATAAGCATAATCAATATGGATATAATTGAATAAACAGTGCTACATATTGCAGTAAACAACAACAACAACAAAAAACAACTGCAATAAACAATTAGTGGTTGCCTGCAGACTATAGTTCAGTGCCTTCTAAATACAAATTCTGAGTTAGTTCTGGTTTTCCCTTGTTAGAGTAGAAGACGAAATACAATAGATCTAAGCCACTGTGCAATACATGAAAGATGACAAGATGTCCAGTTCAGTTTAACTGGACAGTAAAAAAAAAAAAAAAAAAATATATATATATATATATATATATATATATATAAAAATATGTTGGTAAAAGCCAACATATTTCATTATGGAGCTTCTATGAGACAATAACGAAAGCCACGTCTGTTTATGTAGACACTTAGACATTACAATGTATGTATTTTCGCTTTGCTGAAGTAATATGTGAGGTTTTTATTACTAATTCAGTAATCATAATAATTCAAAAGCTAAAAATCGAAAGATGCAAATGGGTGCATCTAAAAAGCTCATGTAGCATCCCGGGGTTGGAGCATCCTCTCGTTGTTCTTGACTACACACTCTTCGTCAAATCGTCTAACTGATGGTCTTTCGTAATATTCCTTTGACTATGCCAGTGGTGGAACCCCCAAAACTAAGTCTGTTCATTGTGTTTGTTACATTTGTTACAAAAGACGTGTGAAATTATTGGTTAATGCGTTTGCTGGCTTGAAAGTAGTCTTTGTGCTATTCATTAACAGGTGCATTCTTAGTCACTGAGTCTACTGATATAGTTGTTTTTGTTAAAGTGGTCGTGGGCCTTCTTGAAGGTTCTTTTGAGGAACCTATAGAAACTTTAAAGTCCCTGAAGGGTACAAAACTGCAGGTCGTGGTACTCAAACAAACTATATATTTTGTACATTCATCATGAAAACGGGCATTAACATTAGAAGGGGATGCTTTCGTGATAAATTACGTACTCTATTGCACTCAATTGTTTTTCACAGTATATAATACATTTTAACATACATCTTGTACATTCAGTCAACTGTTTCGTTTTCTATGCAATGCATATGGTAACTATATCGAATTAATTTCTAATATATTTTGATTCGATAACAAAAACAGACGCATTCACCGCTCGAACACATTTTGCTGTGCTGATGCCTGGCCTGCTATTGGTGCTTGTTTACACGATGCCCACAGGAGGCGCTGATTGGTCGCATTTCTCACGTGACCGACCAACTTTGTACATTTGACAGAGGAGTAGGTGGGTTTTGGAGAGATCAGACAAACGACAGCACGATAAAAATTAGAATTGTTGCACTTTCCAAATTAATGATCATGAGTTCCTACTTGATCAATTCAAATTACATCGAACCTTCTTTCCCACCATGCGAGGAATATCAGCAGAATGGATACATTCCCGTGTCCTCTGATTATTATGAGCGGCCGAAAGACGCGGGCTTCCCCCATCACGAGGAGGCATCATACCCGCGATCAAACTACCAAGAGCCGAGCTATGATTACGGTAATGTGTCAACCAACGGCCTCAACGATTTCCCCGACCGTCATCACGCGCAACCTCAATCCGTTCCGCAGAATCATGGACCCCGCCTCACCACAGAGAGCTGTGCTGGCTCAACTGCGAACAAGGATTGTAGCCTCGTGTCAGAGGCTCTCCCAGACGCACAGAAGGGTAAAGAGCCGGTGGTGTATCCCTGGATGAAAAAAGTCCATATTAATACTGGTAAGTAATGTGCACGGGCAATAAAAGCTCTAGGAGCCCTGTGGAGGGCGTTCGTCGTAAGGCATGTGGGGAACATACCCTGTTGTAATTGCTCATTTAAAGGATTTACTGCCATCGAGATGAAGTCCAGGTGATTACGAGGATTCGCACATTTTATTTCGCTCCATGTTCCACCCTGCCCATTTGCGTTTGTTTCTTATGACTCAAAGGAAAGTTTATCGTTTACCAAGTTAGCACAACACAGGCCTTTAAATTTTTGTTATTTTCCATTTTGCAGTGCTATCAAACTGTTTACATCAATAGGTTACTGCGTGCGTGAATGGAATGCTGTTGTTTTAGAACGACGCATATCCATTGTTCCATACTCTAGTCATTTAGCACTATTCAAAATGTTTAGTAAGTGTACTAATTATCGGACATCTCACCAATACCTTAGAATGTCAATAACACCTGCTTGGTTATGTGTTTGTGTGTTTAGTGACCGCCAGCTACTCTGGAGGAGTGCCCAAGAGGTCTCGCACCGCCTACACGCGCCAGCAGGCTCTTGAGCTTGAGAAAGAGTTCCACTTTAACCGATATCTTACTCGACGTCGACGAGTGGAGATAGCGCACACTATGTGTCTTTCTGAGCGTCAGGTGAAAATCTGGTTTCAGAACCGCCGCATGAAATGGAAAAAAGACCACAAGCTGCCTAATACAAAGATCCGCTCCTCGAGCTCTGCGCCCTCCAACCTTCACGTGAAAACGGACGCCACTCAGCAGCAGCAAACGCTGCTTCCTACGCCTTGTTCCTCGAACCTATAGTGCTAGAAGCAAATCGGCACAAACGGAACTGAACAAGAAAGAAGAACATATAGCAGTATTAGGATCGGAACTTCACAGGGTTACTTTTTATTCAGTGTCCGATGAGGCAACTTAACCTCGCTTTCCCAACCTCTTCCTCCCCTCTAATTTGAGCTGGAAAACACATCCTTCCTGTAAAAATAGTTTCTCTCTCTCTCTTAAAGGAACAATAGTAGAATGTACTTTAACTTGGACAGTGGATAGTTACGTTTTCTGTCTTTAACCGAGACATTACCGAGTCTTGTTTGTGAAGATCTGCGCTAGTTACGCGTGTACAAAATTGACATTTTAACTTGAAGGCACAAGTATAGGAACAATCTTCCTGGAGTAGTTATCTTATTTGTCTTAGTCTCATATTTTAGAGTATTGTTAAGTGTATTTACGTCATCAAAGCTGTGAATATTCGTGTATTTGGTTATTTGTATATTGGTGAATGATGTCAAGTTGTTTTAGTAAGCCTGTATGCAAGTAATTGTAGGCTTCCCGTGAAAATAATAAAATATTGTGTATTATCTATTTAGTTTAATCCACAGGACTAATGTAGGCTGTGTAATTTAGCTGTTTACTGAATCGTGTTACTGTTTTATTCCAACGTAGGCTACATTGATAAATAATAACAAAAACTATAAATAGCCTATTCATTATTAGACTAAAAAGCTTGACTCCGAATTTTGTGTTAGCCTATATATTGGCATTGCTATGAAGGCCAATGGTTTAGATTTGCTTTTTTGGTTTATCAAGGTATTATAACATAGCCTAAAAAAACGGTTCACTTCACAAACCAAGTTATATTGCCCTAATTCTAGTGACGTTTAGTTTTTATTTATTCTATTTGGTTATCCTTTTGGTAAAATAATTAAAACGTGCATTGCGGTTATATATTAGTGTTTCTTTAAGCTGATCTTTAATACAATACAGCATTACAAAATACCTGATGATGAGCTGAGTGCATGTTTAACTTAAATACAGTAGTATTAATTTTTAAATATCCAAGCTGTTGTAGGCTATTGAGACAAAATCACATACATTGATATTAAACACTGAGCCATTCCTGAAATTATAATAATTTCAGTAAAACGTTTGCGCCAACCAGTCTCTTTGTTTGTTTTCTCAGGACAATCAATACTTGGTTGAATTTACGTCCATTGTAAATGTAATCTAAACTTTAGCTATTTCTTTTGTGCAGTACCTTTCCAAAATCTAAATATAGGCCCTTTAAATAACAAAAACCATTAACTCTCTCCCCAATAGAAGTCTACTGAAATAAATTAGAGACGGACAGTAGGCTACTTAGTAGTGTAAACTACTGTTGGGGTCAAGCAGAGGACACAAACGAGCTGTCCAATCATCAAACTGAAGCACTGTGTACGACCCTTTAACCTCTGACCTCGCCATAATCAGCACCCTCCAGACCATGGTCTATTTATTCCTCGAACGCATGGGGCAGTAGTGGAACTTGAATAAGGCCTGTATTTTAAAATTTAGAGGGAGACCAAAACCGTACTCTGTTTATGCATAACTTCATTTACACGACTAATGTGACATAAAATATAAATTAAATGTTCAAATCGGCTAATTTATTTACACTTCAATGACTCTTTTCAAGACACATCGAAATTATTTATTAGCTATAGAAAACATAAGCTGTGAAATTGACTATTTAAACAGGTAGAAGAAATCAGTGGCCGATAATAATGTATAGGATGCCAATTTAGTAATCTAAAGTGCACTAATATTTTTGTTTGCATGCCTTTCACCAAGAATAGCTCAGAGTCAACAATAGCATTGGATCTTAAAGAGTATGTGGTCTGTTTACGACTTTGTGGAGTTTGAAATGACCGTTTTTTAAATATTCAGATTTCGAGAGAAAAAACATAAACTGCAGCCACCTGAGATAGTCTCAGTCGTCATTGATTCAGATCTTGACAGACGGGAAATTTAAACTTCCATCATGACACCAGCACCTCACCTCTCAATCTACCATGCTTAAATTTTAATTGACTGGCTCACATGACCATATTAAATAATAGATACCTCTTGGTTAGAAATAGACACAGGAGGATCGGTCGGATTTTTCACTTTGCAGTTGACCGTCGACTTCGTGAGACTACTCGGAACCGACCAGCTGCTGCGGTCAGTCTTCAAAAAGAGAGTTTGGAGTAAGTAATCTAAGCTTTTTTAAATCTAAAATTTGGATGTCAGATATAGAAAACTATATAGCACATGTTCAAAGTACAAGTTAGCTATATACAGATGTTGTTTGTATTGATTTTAACCCGTTTTCTCATTACGTTATCATTACGTTATTAAACAATTTAATAGTAGGGAATTTTCTCTCAATAATCCAGATTTACTTTTTTTTTTGTCAGTAAATGTCAGTTTATATACAAACTTTAAATAAAGTGAAGTACTGTAGCCTACTTTTAGATGGCTGTACTGTGGTTATGTAGCTACAGTAGGCTACTTTTCGATTCTTTAAAAAAATATCTATTATAAGGCAATTGTAAATAACAAGTAGTAGCCTAGTAGTGATGATAAAAACAACAACAACAATAATACTAATAACAATAATATATTCTAGATGTTCATAAACTACTAAATCTCTTTAGTAGCTAAGGACAGTCAGTCACCTGTTTCTATCATAATCAAAACACAGGCTACAGAGAAGATAAGATTTGTAACTTTTATTTTTATTTCATTCACATTCAACAAACGTTATCCGATCTCATGAGCAGAACTGTTAAACAGTCAAAGATCATTGCCGTTCCACTGGCATTATCGTCAAACTTAGCTGAGCTGAGGCCTACATCATTAGCTTTGACGATGATAACGGTATATCTAAGGAAAATAATGATCTTCGTCTTCGTTTTGTAGTAATCTTAGCTTGCTCCAAATGTCAGAATGGAGAACAGATTTGTTCTGTCCCCTGACGAAACTCCACGAACCATTTAGAGTGAAAATACAGCCCTGTCTGTGCTTCTTGGAAAGAGGCAGACTACTTTGTTAAGAAATAAAAACGAAATGTTTGAAATACGTTTATGCTGGTCTGCAGTCACTAAAGTAATGACAATGATTTAAATAAAAACAAGTGATGTTATCAAAATAGCATAAAAAGACGGGAATTATTTGCACCGTTTATGCTCTGTCCTAGTTCCGAATAATGTGTAAAAGCGTTCTTGATGAACTTTGTGCTCGGGTCAGTGGGAAGTTTAGGAGGCATGTTGAAATGTATGAGAAGCGAACAGACCCTAGGGACCCTAGGCAGGTTCGCGTTGCGTCCCGCAACACCCCAGGACTGTTTCTAGTTATAGCAGGCAGGTGAATACTCTAACAAAAAGGTCTAAACAACACAAGTCTGACTAAAGCGGTTCTTGAAACACGTTTACCCTTTTAAATATTTGACTTTCATAAGTCACACTTGATAAAGCACATTAGCCTACACATCACAGTAACTGCACGTCAGAATGAAGATGTATAATGCGTCGCCTTGGCACTGTTCACTCAAAAAGCGGGCAACGCTGGCCTCTGTCCAAGATCTCTTTGCATGAGTATGGAAATAAAATAATAACACAGTTCAGCTCATGTTAAAATCGGAAAAAATGTGTGTGCTCCTTCAAATTGTGGTTTTGGAGAGAACAAAGCATTGGTGTAAGGGGGAGAAGCCGTCCCTGGCTGAGGTGATTAATTATCTACAGGGCTTCACCACGTCTGTTGGATGAGCTTTCAGCCTAAACACTCTGCTGCCGGAAAACAAGCACCAAATGGTGGTAAAGAGAAGGCCCCTTTCGGGACGGGTCTTCTTTCTTTTGTTTGTTGAGGTAGGCTTGATAGATCACTGCTCTATAAAGATGTCAGAACTGTAGCTTCAGCTCCTGTGACTCTTGTAACTAAAGGTTATGATGTCTAAAATAGTACCTTCTGCACAGACACTGTTACATATGCACATTCATCATTTTCAGTGTTTCAGTGTTGACAAGAGCAAATTCTAAGGTCAAAAAGATCATATGCTTGGTAGGTCCGCTGATAACAAGAACTTCCATTGAGTCTTGTTTGACTGATACACCGTGATCACCGAGAGAGGGCCACCTTGCACACACGAGTTCTTTAAAGGTATTCAGTAACAGTAATATATATATATATATATATATATATATATATAGAGAGAGAGAGAGAGAGAGAGAGAGAGAGTTAGTAGCTAGTATTTGGATGTTATATTTCTAAAAGATAATGCCAGATAAATGTTTTTATTAATATAATTTTAATAAATCATAACGTCAGGTATTGTTCTATTGCAAATGCATTTGTTTCCTGTAACACTGGCACTCAAGAAGACTATTAGTGTTAAGAGGTCCAAATAATTGTGGCACGCTTTTGTATATGTGTGGCACACCCCATAAAGCCTACTCCCAAAACATAATATTTTCCCAATATACTAATCTGTGATGTGCTTTTTTTCTGGTTAAAAAAACTAAAAAGTAAGACAGAAATTTTAAATTGCGAGGAAGTATTTCGAACACACTACTTCCATCTTTGTGATTCTCCTCAAAGGGGACTAACAGTAGTCTCTATTAATGATTTACAGTTCAAAAAAGGTTTCCTTTTTAATAGACACTTGGTCACGTGAGTGGGGCGCATAATATGGTTGCAATATTATGATGAAGGGGGGATGGCTTGGAACCCCGGTCTGCTGCTGTGCTGATAGCGCTAGTCTACTTCACTAAAGTGGGGTTGGGTCATTGTAGACTTGCTGAAAAGCCGGAGAGATAGGGATTGGAAAAAATTAAAGGAACGAAAGACCATGGTACGTTTTGCGGATGATGTTATACAGCTGTCATGAACGGATATGTTTTTATACACAGAAAAAGACAGAAAGCCCTGCACACCATGAGGATGGATTTTATTTTGAGGTATTTCCGCTGATTGTTCACTTCTAGTGAGTTTTTCGGCTAAAAGAGAAGGTCAGTTACCGTAGAACGGCGGATGAACACACGGGAGAGTCGAACTTAAGATCATTAAAATAAACTTAACTTGGAGCATATTCGTCAATCAACTTTTATTCTTCACTTAACAACACTGAAACAACCACTAAACACGTAAATACATTTACATAAATGCTGCATTGCTTTAAGCAACACTTTACAAGTCTAATATTGTTTTACAAAATTAAATAAAATTTAGACTGAATTTTTATATAGGTGTTTTCTGTGATAAGAAGTCATAAATTAGATTAGATCCGCAAAACCCGGGGAACCAATGCTGTATTTTTTAAGTCTGTATTAAATAAAATTTAATGTAAAATAATTGTAAGTAAAATTAAGAAATTTTACTTAAATGTCTTTAAACAAAGTAATAGTACAGGAAAATACAGAGACATTTATGGACTTCATGCAGTAAATTTAATCTGCTTTCTAAAAACATTTCAACATTTTCAAAATTTGTCTACTGCCCAAATACATTTTCTCTCAGGAAAATATGGCTCAGATCTTTTTTATTTTTTATTATTATTATTATTATTATTATTTTTGAGCAGAATCAAACTATTTATGTATATACAAAACATTTCATTTTTGGAACTGTATGGATGATTAATGATAAAGTCTTTGTATTGGACGTAGTCTCAAATCGGTAACACTTGTGTCTGGCTGTAAACCCTCTAGCTTGTAGACGGTGTGTAAACTGGGTTTTCCCAGAAAGAATAAATCACAAGACAGCGAATAAAGCTCAACAGAGCAGTGGCTGCCCGTTTGTTGCGGAGGCTCGCATGGGAAACGAGGATATAATATAAGGAGTATCATCCAGAAGCACGCTGCCGCACGAGGTCACGACGCTCCAGTGTGATTTATGGGCTGGGGGACTTAGGGCAGCCGCTGCTTGTTAGCTAATGACTATTCGATCTAAATTCTCTAGAAAGGAAACAAAATGGAGGAGAACTCGATACATTTGCCAGAGTGTTTTATTCCTTATAACATTCCTGATGATACATTCTTATTTTCACACATGCGCCAAAATTTTGTATCTTTAACTGTAAAAATACATCTGTTAATTTGATTTATCTGTGCTGTTATTGTTAGGGTTCCACCACCTATTTATTATAATATGCATTTAGATCTATTAGTAGTTTAATTAATTGCATTAGCGAAGCAGAGAGTCGTAAGTAAATTTTTTTACTTACTGATATTTAAATACTGATATTTCTCTAAAGGCTGGGTTGAGAATTAAAGATGTCGAGCTGTTGTCTGTTGTTTATGTTAATATTCGTTTGAACAATGGTTAAGGATACAATATATCAAGGTCGTTTTCATCATCTTTTTTTATTTTTTTATTTTTTTATTGATGTCAGTTCATCACTGAGCTGGTGTTAGATACAAGTTAGAGTTCAACCCATTTAAGTGCAATAGATGTGTAATAAAAACAGTGTAACCCATTTGTAATAAAAACAAAAATGAAAATTCAAAGTATTTGAAATTGTAACTTAGCATTAAATGCACATTTAAAATAAAAAGGACATAAATGAGTGACAAACATACCGAAGTGTGTTTATTTATTTTATTTATTTATTGAGTTTAGAGTGAATTGTTCAGTTAAAAGACATTGACATTAGTTACTGTATACTGTCTTAATTTCTCCTGGATGTTGAAACAAAAAGTGATAATACTTTTATTTCTTGCCGTAGATCTCCAAATAAATGAATGTGCTCCATCACTAAGCCTACGAGAGACTGTGTTTTGCTTAAGGTGAGCTTTCTATTACATTGCACAACTGTCATGTCTTGCTATAGCCTATATATTATTTACTATCATTTCATTTATGCAAAGGCTCACACATGCTACATGCACTCATACACACACACACTTAGGCTATATGAAAACTGAAGACCTATAATTTCTTCCTTTCCACGTTTCTGGGGTGCAATTTATCATTATGAAGGAGTCTGTTGGATCAACGCTCAGGAGCTAACGTGAGAAATGTCTTATAACGGTTTTAGGCGGTTTAATGCAGATTAATTGCAGATTAATGCATACTGTACTGCAAGTAACATCTAATATAAGAAGTTAAATCGCAGTAACTTCAGCTCTATATATGCTATTTAGAATGTTTTACAAAAATTGCCAAACATTTCATCTCCTTTTCATCTAGCAGTTTCTGCGCCATCAATGAAATCTCTTAGTCGTCGTTTTTAATGAAAGAAAAAAAGGAAACAATTGCGTCCAAATGTCCAAAATGCTGAAATTGTCAAAAAATCGCAAAGGCAAGGATTATTTAAATCCCACTCACCAACCCACGCCGCCCGCTCTTTTCTCTTTGGCTTTAGTAATCTGTAATCCAGTGGGCAGCGCGAGAACAGGAATCTGCCTCTGTTTACGGCCGTGCTGCGTAAGGACATAAATCTTTAGTTTGACCGAGAAAATACACAAGTTGATGATGGTAATTCATTCGTATGTAGAAGAGTTTGATCCATAACTTCCTGTCCTCAGCTCGCGGCTCCCTTATTTCTTCCGGCTGCTCTGGAGGTCCGGGAGTTTTACTACCTTTTTCTATGTAGCGAAAAAACATCCTTTACTTTATGACTTTATGACCAATTATTTTTTTTAATGGATTGAGTTTATTAAAATGTTGCACTATATTATTATTATTATTATAATAGACCTGCTGTGTTGTTGTTTTTTATTGCTGCTGCTGCGATTAATAATCTCCTAAAACGATCTGTAATTAATAAGGCCTAAGTAATTCAGTCCTTTCAGGCCAATAATATCCTTATTTCAGATTTGAGCTGTTTAGTAATAATCAAGCTATGTTTGTTTAACTCAAAACTTATAATATATAGGCTAGGCTAGTCTAGTTCTTAGTGTAATTTTCTAGTTATAGATTTTATAAAGTTGTATGTATATCGTCCTGACTGTGTTCACAGGGGAGTGGAACTGCTTTCTGTGCTTGAGAAGGCGCTTTATTTGCATAATTTTTCTTGTCTACGGTGACGCTCTGTTTCGAGGGAGTACACTGGGGTGTGCATAAGTATGTGTTAACGTACTAGTTTGTGCACGTTAGTGTTACACGAAAGACTCACTAGAGCGCAGCCCATAGTGGCATTTAGTATAGGTCCGAGAACACTGCCATTCATTTAGTAGTATGTAATATGTGGCTATGTGTGAAGGTGCTTAATCTCTACAACCAAGGCACAGGAGACAATTTGTTACTGATCTACGTCAAAAAACAAAAAAGACAGAAGGAAGGAATTTAAGTCCTCGAGTGCGACCGAGTCGCAGCTTTACTGCAGACACGTCCCATGACTCCTGCAAGTGCAGCTCTGGCTTTGTTGTCTTCCCGATTTAGCTTTACCCTGGACCGCTGTTTGATCGATTTCTGCCGCTGAATGAGAGAAGCTCGCGCCGTGCTGCGCCTGCTCGTCAGAGAGGAAGGTAAGCGGGACAGAGGCAGAGTTCTTGCATGGCTGTTAAATGGCGAGTTTTTGATTTATGATCGCGCGACTGAAATCTCGGTTCAGGGAGAGTTCATACTCGCACATACATACACTCACTCACAGTCAAACCAGATTCCTCCCGTGCAGCAGCTGGGTCTCCTTCTTTGTGGCTTCAGTGTCTTTTCTTGTAGCTTTCCATGAGTATGATAGTGCCAGAGAGTGAGTTAGTGGAAGTCAAGCATGGATGGGTCGTCTAGAGACTGAAGAGGCCTCTTGGTTTAGTTTTATGCAATTTTGTGGTTTCAGTATGTTATTTGGGCCTGAATTTAGCATAGTTATATTTGTAGCCTATTTGTTATAAATAATTGTTAAATGATTGTTTTTATTATTGAGCAGATTATAACTTAATTGGTATGTTAGGCCTATTATTATTAATATTATTATTATTGTTATTGTTATCGCTGTTATTCCCGAATTGTTAATTCTTGAATTCCTTATTGTGCGCTCCAAGTAAAGCATGATTCTTTTTATTTTATTTTTTGTGATCTTCGTTTTGTTTTTAAGTATATAAAAATAATGTTCACTGGCGGGATATATTTAACAGGATATTTATTTGTTGCTATATCAATAATATCAAATATTGTAAATGTAATACGTTTTAGTTGTTATTTCAGCGCTCTGCGCCAGTCCCGGGCCGTGGCAATATCGCTTTTCTAGCTTGGTGACCCCTCATGCATCCCCAGGTGCCAGTTACCATTATCCATTATTTTGGGTTGGAGAAGAAGGAATCATGGCGTGGTTTGGAGACGCGCGTCTGCCCGGTTTTTCAGGTTTCCTGCTACTACCACTTTCGAACCCAAACAATACACGCAGGGGCTTGTAGGTAGACGAAAATGCCATGAACACCTTGTCATCTTAAAAACTAAAATCAGACTCGAATCATGACCTTTTTTCAGAATAGAAAAAAATGTAGCCTATATTTAACATTAAAATTAAAAGACGGCATTAGAAGTTATGTTCTGACAATAATGTTCTGATGAAAATGAAAGTCGCATCAATTCACGACAATGATTGTTGCATGTTTATAGCCCTAATGCTTAAATTCAGTAAACACTACCTATTGTACTTATTTTTTTATATGTTAATTATTTTATAATGAATGATTATTTAAAATGATTATTTTACCATAGTTATATCTTATTTTGATTGTGTAAGCGGCCATCATGTTCTCAGTTATGTTGTCTATTGTTGCAAGTGGCCATAAGGTAAGTGGTGACCGGCTTTCCCAGTCTCGCCACAGTGTCAACTGAGCTTTGAAAAGTAAGATGGATAGGCCTTATTTCACCCGCTCACCGTATCTTCTCTCACCGTAGGTTCATCCGTAAAGCCCATTGGCGAAGAGGTGTCACGTGACTACGCCGAGCCAATGTTCTTCTACGAAGGTGTCAGGACCTTGTCAGAAAGTGAAATAAACATTGGGAAACGGCGAGATGCAAAAAGCGACCTATTGCGACGGCTCAGCAATTTACAGTGGCTTCCCCTATCAAAGCGCAAACGGTTTAGTTTATGATGCCAATCAGCAGCGATATCTCCAGGCCCTTCATGTGGAAAGTGAGTACCATCAACAGGCCTGCTCCCTGCAGTCCCCAGGTGGCTCTGCAGCTCTGCATAAACCCAGTGAAATCTCCGAGGGCTGCCAACAAAGTAACGGGTCACAAGACCCAGTACCAGACATTCCCGACAACAACCAGCCCCCTACTGCCCCTTCCGGACCATCTTCCCCCAGTTCCCTGAACCAAATAACTAGCAGTGATACCACCGCCAAGAACCCAGGGCACGCATCTCCACCGCCAGGCACAAGAAAACACATTTTTCCGTGGATGAAGGAATCCCGTCAGAACACAAAGCAGAAATCCTGTAGCACCATTTCAGGTGATTACATCAACCACATAGTAACACCTTAAATTAAATAGCATAAATACACGTTTATAAAATAAAATATGAATGAATACGTAAGTATTCACATGGAATTATTTATTTTATTTCATTTGTGTAGTGTGTTGTTGGTAAAAAAAAAATTGTATAACTTAATGAGAAGTAAGCTATTACATTTTTGATAGCTATATAATGCTTGCTTTAACGGGGATAAGATGATATTATTAGCATAGAATGTAGCATGTAGAACTATCTTTTCTCACAGTGTTTTTTGAGTGATTCAGTCTTTTAAATAACAGTAAAAGTAATGCACGATTAATATTGAACAGTGAGGTTCATACTGGGACATGCGCAATAACGCTTTTCGTTTTCTTTTTTGCCCTCGTACAGTAGAGAGCTGCGCTGGAGACAAGAGTCCCCCCGGATCGGCCGCCTCCAAGCGCGCTCGTACTGCATACACGTCTGCTCAACTCGTAGAGCTGGAGAAAGAATTCCACTTCAACCGTTACCTCTGCCGCCCCCGACGAGTGGAAATGGCAAATCTGCTCAATTTGACGGAAAGACAGATTAAGATATGGTTTCAGAATCGCAGGATGAAGTACAAAAAGGACCAGAAGGGGCTAGGAATGATGCCCTCTCCTGGAGCACAGTCTCCTCACAGTCCTGTTGCCTTATCATCTGGTGGCGGAGGAGGGGGTGGGAGTGCATATTTAAATTCAATGCATTCTCTGGTTAATAGCGTGCCCTACGATTCACCCTCTCCAGCATCGTACAACAAACCCCAGCCTAATGCGTACAGCCTTCCTACGTCATATCCACCTCCTCTGAATAACTGCCCGCCTCCTCAGAAGCGGTATCCGGGGACCGGCACAGCCACACCGGAATACGACACGCATCATCTTCAAGGCAACAACAATTACGGGACGCAAGTGCAGGGTAGTCCGGTTTATTTAAGTGGTGGTGGAGGCTACTCGGATTCTTTGGTGGGGATGGGGGCCTCGGTATTTGGCCTGACACATCTACCGCATCCACCTCAAGGCAATATAGACTACAACGGCGCTATCACCATGGGAAACAGCCATCAGCAAGGAACGTGCGAACCAAACCCATGCACATTCACAGACATTACACCGCACTATTCTCAGGGAAGAATTCAGGAAGCGCCCAAACTGACGCATCTATAGTGCCGACACAATGTATGTCTGTCGCAGTCCACGTGACACATTTGCGCTCCGTGTCTAACTGCGTTCTCCACCACCTATAGCTGCGTATATTTGGTTCATATTGGTTTCCCGACGTAGCCTCAGGTGAAACGACCTTGTTGTTGGTTTTGCTTAATACATAGAAAAGGAAATCAAAGTTCCTCAAAGCTCAAATGTCATGGCATCATGGGAATATGTAGGCCTGTATTGTTTTGATGAAATATGAAACAGGGTATCAGAACACATATTAGAACAGTTTTTCATGGGAATTTTAAGTTTTCAAAATTCTCCTCAGTTCACGATTTATTTTCGGTTTTGCATTTTGCACTTGAGGAAGGATGCATATGAACACGATTTTTTTTATTCAACAGTCTTATACAGTGTGGGCTCGTGTCTTTTAGGTCTTTCAAATGTATTTATTTGTTTCCATGGACAGTATATTGTGTTATTTAGCCCACATCCTCCAGTTAATTGGGTAAAAGGAACTCAGATCATAGGATTCCTCCAGTTATGTCAGTGCTGAAACAAGTGCTAACAGCAAGACTGTTCATCAAAGGTCAATGTGTTCAAATATTAATCGATGTGTGCAAATGTTAATCATATGTTGCTTAAACATTCGAAAGAGACAACGATCAAAAGCTTTTTATTAGTTTGAAATCTGACATGTCAAACATTCCATGCTGCTCCATTTCTGAAGAAATAAAAGACACTAATTGACTTAAGTGTTTGCCTTCATAGTAGAGGTGTTACACAACAAAAAGCATCAGAAAATTAGCAATATAATGAAAAGTGGATCATTTGTCGCTCTTTGGTTTAAATTCAGCAAAATGAAAAGAAACTTGCATATTAAAACGAATGAAAGACATTTGGAAATAGGGAGAGACAACCAAATACTGATGGATGTACTGCATAAGTGTGGTACACCGTCATTTCCTGCATTCTTGCAGTTTGTGAAAAATGCAAGAAATACCATCCATTGTCGTGACTGTCTCCTAGGCCTCCAGCAGTACCTGCGGGAGAAAAAAAACTCTTTAAAACGGGCTTTAACGGGCTCTGAAATGCTCAAGCCCAGTCCTCCTTTAGACCAACAACAGTGCAATGTAAGACAGATGCAACAAGAAAACACACATTACACAAAAAACACATCAATGCAAAATTCTCTGAAACAACTGGTAATTTGAGTCCAAATCTTATGTTATCGTCATAAGTAATAGTACTTGAAATTAACACAATTCTTAACTATTTAAGTCTAAATCTAGAGACTCAAACTTTAATATCAATATTGTTTTTCCATAATTTCCCTTTACATGAAATGACGTTAAACTAAATTACCATGATTAACAACCTTGTTGTGTAGTACACTGGTTAAAAAGGAGAATTGCTAGTAAAAAAAAAAAACAAATTATATATATATATATATAATTTAAAACATTTTTTTTCACTATAAGTCTTCAGTCTATTTAGCCCATAAGATTATATTGCTGCCGTCTCAATGTTATAAATAAATGCAAAACTTGGATTTTGTAGTTTTCTGTAAAATGCCCTTATATAGCATAATGTTAGCAGAAGCTTGCCTGAGGCAAAGTTAATCAATTTAGGACATGTTAACCCAAGATGTGGTTATGGGTTTCATGGGAAAAAACAAGGCCATGTTTTCACCGACTTGGAATGAGTGTCATCTCCCCGTGCTGTATAACACTACGCAATTAGGCTGGCTATGGAATATGAAAGTAACTACTTACTCATCGAAAGCAAATTACTGATCTCCTTATGTAAAACTGAAAATACCAGGTCACTTTTAGTCTGTGTTTATGAGCGAGAGGAGCTTTTTCCAGACTCTCCTCTCGTTCTACCAGGGTTTGTTTCTCGTAGAGTTAGAAGGTTTAAATGTGTTGTGGGGGCATGAGGCTGTCAGACCTTTTGGCAAGTAAGATTGATCGCCGTGCATGCTTCTAGAACTCTTTGTTTAGTATATAGGCTAAGCACTGAAGCTACAAACGACCAAAGTAAAAAAAAAAAAAAAAAAAAAAAAAATCCCCTCCATGTGTAGAATGAAATCAAAATGTAACAAAATAACTTTGTTTAATCATAATCCAAAAGATCTATATTCGTTTATAAAATAACATATGTTTACATGTTACATTAATTGATTTAACCAAAGCGAATTACCAACTATAACGTCATAAAGCAATTTGTCACAGAGCCAAAAAGACTTCACAATGCCGGGGTTTAGAAGTTAAATTATGAAACAAGCTAGACTAGAGGTAAAGTGTTGTGTCATATTAACAAGTTATGAGCAGAGGTGACGTTTTATGTGATATTAAGGTTGTTAGAAAATAGTCTAATCCTCACTGTTCAAACATTATGCTCGGAAACAAAGCTTCCAGTTGAAAACATCTGGTATCAGGAAGCCTTTTACTTCAAATATTTACTAAGAACGAAGTAGGTCCCTATCAAAGAGAGTGAGGACGAGAGTGTATCCTTCATATTTAAATATACCGACTTCGAATTTGCATTTTATCTTGCGCGTTGTTTTGTTAAATAAATAAATTAATAAATAGGCTAGGCTAATGCATAATAATACTAGAGCTTGATATAATAACAATGTATTTTATGATATCTTTCAGTGCTAATATCTACCATCGTTGATGGCCTTACAAAATGTTCTGTAAGGGGATTTGTTTTATGAAGCTGTAAGGTTTTTTTTTCTAACTGGTGTATCTTAAGAATCGATAGGCGAAAAGTTAGCCCGCGTCAACTGATTTGCGTGTGGGGGAGGAGATATGCGATGTACGAGGGACTATAGGCTGAAAAAGCTGTCTTTCCAAGCTAAAATTAAGTATATTACAAAAAACTTATTTGTCAGTAGCAGGCTAACTTATTTGGCAAATGTATTGGAGTAAGACTGATTCCCTCACATTATTTGTATAACCATTACACAGAGAGAATGCACGTGCTTGTGTAGCAGGGGCTAAAGGGAGGTTCTAATTCTTATATGCACCATGCAGCCACCGGTTTTGAGATTGACAATGAAGCTCCAGGGCCATTGCCTTTAGCGAACACAATAACACCGATGTAGGCCTACATAACAGCAGTGACCTCCCTGTTAAGAAAGGAGTTGCTCTTAGAAGTTCTACGGATCGATCTTTCAAGCTGGATAAACCCCACATTGCCACTGGGTAAAGGTAATCATGTAACATGTCTTTTCCGTCCAATTTCAACCAAGTCTACTTTTGAATGAATATAGTCAATCGTAAGCGGTCCGCACGGGCATATTAGCTACAAAATAATTTGAATGCCTTTTTTTTTCATGTTTTCATTTTTAATTGAGAGCGAAAACTCGTAAACTTCAACGGAGCCAAACTTTCCCTACCTGAGCTCTTGGAGTGTAAGACAACAGGTTTCCAATGAATTACGAGTTTGAGCGTGAGACGGGTTTCATCAATAGTCGGCCCTTGCTCGCGGAAAGCCTTACTTCTTTACACCCCCCCCCCCCCCCCCCCCCCGTTGACGACTCATTTCAGAAGTCATCAATCAAAAGCTCAACGCTCAAGAACTCTTATCCTAACCTCCTTTTCGAGCACACCATCCCAAGCTTGAGTCTCGGGACTCAGCCACGCCATGCAGGGCCCCGGCACAGCGTAGATGGGGGTAGCCCACTACACGCCAAATCTCTGACCCAGGAATAGGCTACCCGTCGATGCGCGAAAATAAGCCTAACATGAGAAACTGTCCTCTCATGTTAGAGGAGTCCAACCCGGGAGTCATTTGCTTCTCTCCAAAAGGTGAGTTTTAGGAAAACCTAAGCGCTAAGCGAAGAGAGATGGGAAGAATATGGGAAGAATTAAGGTCATTAAAGGTCCGAGGGAAATATGAGCATCGCCATACATCTGCACAATCCTCTCCACAGTATTTACTTAATATTAATCTCATTTACCACCTCTGTATTTTATTTATTTATTTGGACTCTCTAGCTTAATTCAAATCAATAAGATCTTTCTGGTGTCTGACGTGTAAGGGAGAATGATAGATTACTGTTGTGGTGGAGAGTGCATTCATTAGAAGATGGTAGGCTAGTCGGTACCTCCGTCCCTCGCTAACACGATGATCCTGTTTGCAGTCTACAGTTTATTTTTTCTAACAATACTTTTTTAGTTCATCAGTTTTAATTAGCGCAGTTTACAGTTAAGACTACATGTTGTCATGTTCCTATATCGCAAGCTTGACTAAGCAACATAAGTGTTCGTGTGTTACTTTGTGGACTGATTTTTTTCAGGCTCACCCGAGCTTCTCGAGGGCGGTTTGTCTAGAGGAGAAGGAGGTTCGCGCTGCCTGAGAGCAGCATACACAATCACACAGCTTTTGGAGCTGGAGAAAATATTCCACTACAACAAATATCTTTGCCGACCACGCCGTGTGGAAATAGCCGTGCTGCTCGACCTTATGGAACGCCATGTTTCAGAACCGAAGGATGAAACACAAACGCCAGACCCAGACTAAAGACATCCACGGGGAGTTAAGCAAGACAACTGTCGAGGAGGATAGTGGTACACCGAGCGACGAGGACGCTTCCATTTGTGGCCTCAGTCATCGAAGATTGTGCGTTAAAGATGGAGAGTCGAACACTTTTCAAAACGACCTGTCAAACGTCTCTGGACAGTCCTGTAATGATAACGACATGCAAACTTTTTAAAAATGTTTTCCAACAGATTATGGAAAGAAGTTTAAAGATGTCTCTAGTCAGTCACCCACTGCTCTGGGCAAGGGGACAATAATACGCAACCGATGTGCCAGTCCGGACAATTGCGATTCCCCGGATTTTATGGACATGTTTGTGCAGGACTTTTTTTCGACTGACTCATGTCTGTCTGATGCAGCTTCGCCACTGCTGTACAATTCTCTGGAAAGCACATATTCTTAACGGATTATCTGATTAACAAAATGCAATCTACTGATTATCGAAGTGGAAATGAAAGGATAATTTTTTTGCAATATAACTGATGCGATTATGATAACATATCGAAGGTAAGCTATATAAGTCATGTGCCCTGTATTTAGTAATAGGCCTAATGCATTCGTAACAGAAGTATTAACCATTTTGGAATACTTTCTGTATTTCTGTATCGAGTGCTGCTTATTTTTGTAAAAAAAATAAATAAACATACTTTGTAAATACAAATGTCAAGACAATATTCTGTTCTCAGATCAACAGCTATTACTATTTGCTAAATATAAATCCATTATACCAGTCCTAACACAAAATAAATAAATAAATATTAACCAAATTAAATGTACTAGACTCACGTCTACTACAGTGTTCTTTGCAGAAGTCACAAATGTGTTTGAAATGGACGTTGATTTGATAATTTCACATGTTCCTTGCATGTGTGATTTCCATGCTGAAATATTATTAGATGTCATGGAAAAATCAGTACTAGTTAAAACATTTTATCGTTACTTATGAAATATTATGTTGTTGCCCATTTTGCACGATGCACATTAAGAAACTGTATAATTACTCCTACTAAATTTGATAGACTCACATATTAATGCGTAAACTTTTTAAATCTTTAAAGTCACGATTTAAATGACAAAACCGTGTTCAAATATGGCTTCTTCGCCAGAGCTATAGGCTCTTTGTGTCGGATTCTTTTCTCCGCTCAGCGTGGGGAAATGCCGAGGATGTTTCTTTCCATAACGAACTCATAAATCAAAGACTTTCAGGCAAGTTGACAGCACCAAGACAATCACTGCCTGTGAACAGTCTGCCCAAATAAGTGTTTTCACTCACTGTTTATCATTAAGAAGATTTTGGATCCCGAAGCACAACCCACGTGGACGGATAATAATTCATTTTTATTGGCGTTTTAACACCGGGCATTAGGATTACACAAAACACTCATAAACTACATATTTCATTGCGCGTGGCATATTTGTCTTTGTCTCTTTTAAGTAGCCTATTTTCTGTGTATGTGTGTCCTTCTAGCCTAACTGAAATAATGTGATAGAAATGGTTTATGAACCCTACATTAAAAACTTTTTTCAAATGTTTCCAATATTAACAAAATAGTATAATCGTAATGACAAACATATTTTTGTTCATATATTTCTCACCCACACTTCCTATAAATCTTCTCCGAATATTGTCTGTGAATGTGGTTGAAAAGCTCTGCAATATTTAGTTGGTTCTACTTTTTAAACCTCAAATGACGGATTCGTAGTGACATTTTGTTTAAATGCATTGTTTTAAGGTTCTAATTTGTACTATGTTAACACTCTGGCTCGATACAAGATGAAGAACAGTCGCAATAAACAAACAGTAAGTGCATTAGAACAGCTGTTATTTTTCTTGCCTTGTTTGTCAGGGACCATGATTAAAAACGATGTGTTAAGAAGATAGGATGGGAAATACTAGGCCGTCAAAAGCTTGTGGAAAGCGCCATTTTGAGGACAAAAAAAATAACATTGGATATCTTTCAAAAATCTCCTTTTCGTCCAGAGGGGGCGCACGTCCCCCCTTCCCAATAGGCTGGACTGCAGTGGTTCCCAACCCTTGTGCTGGAGGGACCCCAGCACTGCACGTTTTGCATGACTCCTTAATCAAACACCTGATTCACGTCATCAGCTCATCAGTAGTAACTCCAAGACCTGAAATTGGTGTTTCAGAGAAAGAAGACATGCAAAATGTGGAGTGTTGGGGTGCCACCAGTACCAGGGTTGGGAACCACTGGGCTAGAGCAGGGGATCTCAGACCTCTCCATGAAGTACCCCCAGCACTGCAAGTTTTGAATCCCTCAGTTATCACACCTGATTCAACTCAGCTCATAAGTGGATACTGCAATACATGAAGTGGGTGTGACAGATATAGGGAGACATGCAGAATGTGCAATACAGGGTCCTTCATATATAATTATAAGCTATAATGGAAAACAAATACAGTCAGTTTTATTACCAGTTTATCATTTTTATACACATGGCCAAGTTGACTAAAGATGATGACTGCTCAACTGACTAAAATATACAACAAACCAGAAAGAGATCAAAAAAAGACATTCACTTCACATTATTTGCCTGTGGTTTGCAGCTCATCTTACCTGCCGCATTGCTTCAACATAATTCCTTACACCGATATGTTGCTGCCTGGACGCTGTCTGTGAAACTACATCCCCTCCTTGCTCCTCTGCCAGCGAATCCATCCTTGCAATGGGGGATAAGGTGGGCCTACGTCACGTTGATCGACAAGAGGTCGGCATTTACATAAGCCGGGTCTTTAACGACAACCTGTCAGTGCAAGGCCACTTAAGATCAAGATGAGACAGAACAACTGATCACTGGCTGACCCAGCCCACGTGACTGTCACTGGTCATTCATATCACTAGCGCGGACACCCCCCAATCCACGACTGATTGAAGGAGGCAGAAGGGTGGCTCGGCTCAACCCTGGGTGAATGGTGCGAGTCGTGCGACGTTAATCAGTCCCCAGGCCCAAAGATCTGTCAGTGTGGCAGCCACGCGCAAAGACGCCCAAGAAGATGCCACGATGAGCACATTTCTAGATTTCTCGGCCATAAGTGGTGGTGGAGATGCAGGTGGCGGGGGCTCGTGCTCAGTCAGAGCGTTTCATGGCGACCACGGACTTTCAACATTTCAGTCATCGTGTGCTGTCAGGGTAAATGGCTGCGGTGGAGACGAGAGGTACATGTCCAGTAGATTATCACAAGACGCAATTAACCCTCAGCCAAACCAAGCCGGCTCGTATCAGTCCCCCGGGACTCTGTCAATTACCTACAGCGCACATCCAAGTTGCGGGACTCAAAGTTTTTGCGCCGGGTACAATCACTATGCCCTAAATCAGGATGTGGACTCGTCTGTGAGCTTTCCCCAGTGCGGCCCGCTAGTTTACTCTGGAAATATTTCCTCCACGGTTGTGCAGCACCGTCACCATCGCCATGGTTACAGTAGTGGAAACGTTCACCTCCATGGCCAATTCCAGTACGCACCTGCCACATATGGTAGTAGTTCGGATAAGGCAAACCTAACGTTTGTGGCGGGCTGCTCAAATCCGCTATCCCCTCTGCATGTGGCTCATCACGACGCATGTTGTTCACCTCTATCAGATGTGTCAACAGGGCAGACATTTGACTGGATGAAGGTTAAACGGAACCCGCCGAAAACAGGTGAGTGGCTAGAGAACTTTCAGATTATTTTCTTTTCCAGATAAAGTAGGCTATTCATGTTAAGAATGAAAAAGAAAACAAGAACTGATTTAATATTGCTTTGCGAACACCCTGGTTGTGTAAAATTCTGGAAAACTGGTGTGATATAATTAAGACAAGATTATGCATGCACACTCTCATTTATTCATCTATTCATCGTCTCTCTTCAGGGAAGGCTGGAGAGTATGGATTTGGTGGGCAGCCAAACACTGTACGCACCAATTTTACTACAAAACAGTTGACAGAGCTTGAAAAGGAGTTTCATTTCAATAAGTACTTGACTCGTGCAAGGCGGGTGGAGATTGCGGCTGCGCTCCAATTAAACGAGACTCAGGTGAAGATTTGGTTCCAGAATCGTCGTATGAAGCAAAAGAAGCGAGAAAAGGAAGGTCTTTTGCCCAAATCTCAGTCCGAGACGAAGGATGGGCACGAAAAACAGGAGATTGCATCTGAAAAGTCGCTCTCCGCACCACCCACTCCCTCTCCCTCTTCCCCGACTGTTGATGCCTACACCTCGAATTAAAAGGGTCTCACTTTTGTTCTGCCAACCTGTTAATGATACTGCAGTATGCTACTGTTAGTGACTCTCGTGTCAAGGTTATTGTCAAAATCATCATGTGACATCAGTGTCACACAGAGACCAGTGCACAATTTACAGACTTTGAACACTCACCTGTGCTACTTTGTGTTTTTGTGAAATGACTGTTAATTGTCGTATAGGGCACATTGTCATGCACCTAGAAATGCACAGTAATAACAAATGCTGCACTATTACACGTGTTTGGTCGGACTTGCACCACTTGTCAAAATACCTACCTCAAGAACCAAAGGAAGTAGTGCAATATATTTAAGAGATGTATTATTAAGAGAGACAAATCAATTGTACGTTTCGCCAAAGGCTTGTTTCAACACACTGACAATTTTTCTGGAACGTGTATAGTGTTAACTCTGATGCTGTGTATGTGTTGTGAGTTCTGCAACATGATGCGCAACTCTTCAGAGTTGTCATCCGGTCAAACTGAGTTTTATCAGTCAAAGATAAAGACTCAAGTCTCCTTCAGAAACATGCTTTAGAAAACTATCAAGATACGGGTGAATTAAATGTGTGAATTAAAATGTAAATATAATTTATTTGAACACTGGTGTTTTACTTGTGATAGTGCCAAATGCCTGGTATAAGCCTGTCAAAATATTTCTGGTAACTTTAAATAATCTACAAGTAATTTCTATAACGTTTAGGTATACGTTTTTCCAAAGTTTTTTATTTTTATATTTATAGTATTTTTTTTGCCTGAACTTTTATGTTTGATTATCGATTTTATTATTTGCATAGTCTCAGTCCACAGATAACTTGCTCTCTGGCTCTTTGACTGATATATGCATCCACTCGTAGTTTCTTCCTCAGGGAGGAAGCTATATTGGCACATGGCAAGCATGTTTATCCACGAAAGAGGATGCGCAATGCTGTCACCGTCATTCGTTATGACAACCCTATTGACCTGTTAGTTTATCGAAGGAAAACGGAGGACAAGAAGAAAAAAAAAGAGAGAGAACATTGATTAAATCATCTCAACTATCCACAAGGATGAGTCGGCCTGACCCCATTGGGTTGATGACATGTCTGATTCCTCATATCACAATCATATCAGTTGTGCGTACAGAGTGTTGAGTGAGTCGGTAACAGAGCAAAATAAAGAGCAGAAAGTCTAAATAACAGATCTGAAAGCCAAACATCACATTCAAGTAAGATAGCTTGTCAATTCCTCCTCCCACCCTCTCTCTCTCTCTCTCTCTCTCTCTCTCTCTCTCTCTCTCTCATTCACACGCTCTCAAATAAAGCTATAAAGCCACGACCAAACTGTTGCCCATATAGCACAGAAAATATTTTCTAAGACACACTGGCATGCTGTCTTTAAAAAAAAAAATATATATATATATTTTGGTTATTAAAAAAATACTTACTTGAGTACAGAGAGCGCGCCATTTTCTCTACCCTCACATTGGTCTTGTTTGAGCTTCACCTTTACCTTAAACATGAGGGTTGCGTGTGAGTCTGCATGGAGCCTAAATATCTCCTGGTCTCCTGGGTGCGTATGTTCTTCTTCCTAAGGCACGACGTGTGTTTGTTTGTTGATGTTCAAAACGATAATCGTGTTAATGTCATTTCTAAAACAATGCAAAATGTCAGTTTAGATATTCAGATTAATAATATAAAAGGAAAGATATTTCTCTACATTTTTAGGGTATGGGCACACCTGTGAACGCACTGAAAATGTAGCTATCGATTTGTCCTCATGCTGAAGTGACGAAAATGCCTCTATGCCATTTGTATGAATTTAGTGAGTGTGAGTAACCATTGCAAAAAAGTTCATAACTCAATAAAATTATGTAAATTTTGATCAAAATACAAAAAAGAGTAACAAAATAAAAAAGCATTAGACAAACATATATCTAATTATTTCAATTATAAATAGACTGAAGAAAGAATTAGAAGAGATAAACGCAAATCAGTCTAAAATTTCGATTCTGAGATTTGAATGTCAGGCTGTTCAGTCTCTAATGACCAGATTTAAACAGGAAGACTCGTGACTGTGAAAACATAAATGCGATTATATTCTTTGCAGTGTAGGTACGCCAAAAACAAAAAAGGGTATAGGCTAACAATAAAGCAAGAAACGTTAAATAAATGTTATGTAATTACATGTACTTTATACATTGAGTATGTTTATATTTTGCAAAATGTAATCGCCATTTTGACCGTGTTTTTAAAGAGACTGTTAAGTATTAAAAACTGAAATGTTACTTACATTTCTATAAAAGGGTGACAGGATCTACTATAATTACTAAAATGAGACATTTGTTTATTCATTGAGTTAATCATTGAAAGAATGACCCGGGATTTAAAGAAATATTAAAGCTCCTGACAACCAAACTAAATTAAACATTCAGGTCTTAAGCAAGACATTAAAAGAGAAAATTAACGGAAAGAGCGTTCGTGAAAATAGAATCTACGCTACAAACTAAAAAATGCAGAACTTACCTCTTTTGATTATTCCATAACAACAACAATAATAAAGATGCTTCAAATTATATGTTTGTTGTAAAAATATATTTTTTTTCAAGCAAATATTCATTTATAGACTAATTATTTTCGAAATCGAGGAAAGATGCGACTTTGCATTGACCTGACCCTAGAAAGAAAACCCCGAGGTCACTGAATGGCCACTGAGCCATGACATATTATGTATACGACTTTCACACTGAATGCTAAGTTTGAAAAATGTAAAACAAAAAAATTATTTAATTTACAGGTTTATATATAAGAAACGCAATTCCGTAGGTGTACAATGGCTTAGTTGAACATACCTATACAGGTACGCAGGCGTCAACACAAATGAATGATGTCTAAAGACCATTACGAAAAGGTAGAAAAATAAATAATTTTATTTTAATGTTTGTATGTGTGTATGCGTTTATTTATTTATTTTGACAGACATGATTGGTATATCAGTAATCTTCATGTCATATGAGTCAGGAGTTTAGTCATGTAGTCATTTTAACATGAATCTGAAAGTTGGCAACAAATTTATCCATCTTTGTCTACAATTATAAATAATTTATAATATGAATATAAACATGAATGTTCATTATTTTTTAAAGCATTGTTCTAAACCTATTTTATTTTATTTATTTATTTATTTTTGTGTCTATAATAAGTCTTTTATAATTTAGTTGTTAGTTTCACTCAGGTATGCTGTCCTGTTTTAATGAAAAGTATAAATTAAAAACCTTACCAACTCTGCAAAACAATATGGAAGAATACAGTTTGACTGGTAACTAAAGAAGGCAAGAATTAAGAATCAACACAAAACACTTTAATTTTCTTGTGGCCTTGCTTTGAGTAACCATAATAACTTAACACAAAGCCAGCAAAAAAAACTAATGCTTTGATTGGAAATAATAATTAAGCATAACATATGATACACTCGGATACAAACTTGGCAACACACATACAGCAAAAAACATACTTTCTTCAAAAATCAAACTCTTTCCAACAGAATATTGTTGTTTTTTTTTCTTCATCTAACAGATAACTAAAAATGCTCTGGACTGCAATTCATGAAAATATTTTTCAAGCACAATAGGGAAGGAATTAAATTAAAATATAAAACTTCTCTTATTTATTATTTTTACATGATTGAATGATGCTCAAGCTTCTTAAATTCCAGACATTTCCCGTGTTGACAAAAACACTAGCATAAGAAAACATCTCCAAATGTCCATCCTAAAACAGCTAAAGATGGAACTGGACCATACATGTAGAAAGCTGAAAAGGAATGTTTTACATATTAGCTGCAATTGTACTTTTAAGATGAGACATGTTGTCTCATGTTATAAAAGGACTTTCACTTTAGTGTGAAGCTTCAACACAGCTTTTCTGTTCTTGTGATTATATGTAGTAAACCGTCCTTTAAGTAAAATTAACTGTACTGTAATAACACAAACACAATATACACAGAATTTTACTCTCATTGTCATACATAAAGCCTGTATTTTTATTTTCAATTTATAAAAGCAAAGCTGATATAAGAAAAACATTACAGAGGGGTGTTCAAGGGAGCATCAGTTAGAAAAAAAGGAAGAAATGGGGGGTAGAGAGAGGCAGATAGAGTAAAAAGGACAGAAAGAGAGAGGTCCATCCATCACACTGTCTTAACCTCACAGTGACCCCAGCCTGGCAGCCAATGAGGCACCTCCCGTCTGTGCAGGAGATCGGGTAACCGTGGAGATGAACTGAATGTTTTAGCATGCTCTTTTTGTGCGGTCTGTCAACACCTCCCAGAACGTCTCACTACAGCTTAACTGATGTGAATGCCACTACTTGATTGAAATGACTGGATCCACAATAACTTAAATAAACCAAGCACCTCAGATTAAATAAATATAAGAACACAACCATTCATACGAGGGGAAAAAATGTGCGCGCACACACACACACAAACTGATATAAATTAATCATAGAATATTTCTCATCTGAAGGTCAATCTAACCATACATGTAATAATAAACTGTTCTGATGCTCCATATAGATGCATGGCATAGGAATGGCTGTATATGGAAAGTTTGTATGCCTTAACCTTTTACTGAGAGTAGTAGTGAACTGAAAGGCTAATTTGAATTATACAGAAAAAAATAAAAATAAACATTTTGAAATCATTTTGTCACACTTTATTTTAACGTCCAGTTCTTGCTATTAACTAATTAACTAAGACTTTTGCCTAGCTGCTTAGCTGTTTATTAATAGTTAATCAGGTAGTTGTTAAGTTTAGGTATTGGGTAGGATTTTAGAATTTGATCATGCAAAATATGTGCTTTATAACTGTTAATAATATATACATATATACAACTTTCTGCTAATTATAGTGCTAAATCTACATAATATCATGGGATTTTTAATTTTTATGGGATTTTTCTAGTCAGACCACCTGCATAAGCAGTTTCTTTTATAACATTTTAATACATTTTTATAATATAATATAATATAACAACATTTTTAACTATAATTCCTATTCAAAAATGGTTTAGGTTCTTGTGTATTTGTGTGTGCTTATGTCCTTTTAATTGTCTATATCTAATTGTATTTTTACAGTGTGCAAAAACTACTGATGCTGGTCATGTGAAAATGCCCTTGGGTGCAAAAACAGAAGTAGAGAGTGAAGATAGGTTATGAGAAGTGGGGAACAGGGATGTTCACAGGCATTTTGAGGGGCAGGGGCTCAAGTGGAAAAAAGGGGACTCAGATTTATAAAAAAAAATCTAAACAAAACGTTAAATATATTAACACAACTCGACTTACCTGTTTATTTTAATTCCCTCACACTCACCCAATTGTTTCATGTTGTTTCATTTTTCAACAGATGTCTACAAAATAATCAGTTCACAATGTTACTATAATTACACTTACTGTACCACGCACACAAACACACAAACTGATGGTGACAAGAACTTTGTTTCACATTCGAGGGAGGGCTGTTAAAATCTATCAGCATACAACATACTACTGGATAGTTAGTAGATGAGGAGCCTGGGATCAAAATTATGAAGTTATTGTTTAAGGCAGGACACTCTGTTCATTTTTGAGATTTTGGTCTATTTTGCTTCCATGTCTTCCTTTGCTCTAATGGAAAGGAAATTTCCAAAATACACATTAAGGTGTTTGTTTTAAGCCTGCTACCCTCGTCTGTTTGCTTCTGTAAATTTCTTCTATTAACCAAAACAAGCTACTGTATATTTACACATAAAATTTCAAGAGAAAAGACTCTTGATGTAAGTTATTAACTTAGAACTGGGGTTATTTTATTTATCCTATTCATCTGCAATACCTTATAAATGCAAATGTACGCATTTTAATTATTTAATGCCTGATTTGCATATTCATGTTGCTATTCTGATGACATTATTAATTTTACTGTATTCAGCTGTTGTTTCTCCAGTAAGTTAGCCTGTATGCACATGATATATTGCCTTAGCTAAACTTTAGCTAACTTATTACATGGTTTTAGCTAACTTATTACATGGTAGCTCATGAGTCATCGATGTTAGCAAGACAAATTAAATATATTTGCCTTTTGGATAATTAGCTGTAAATTTTGAGGCACAGGTAGCTTAGTCTTTTTTCATCACCACTCACCTTCACACCAAGACAAACACAACTTAAAAGGGAGGGAGGGAGGGCTTCACCTCTCAATGTGTGCTACACTGCCATGCTGCTTCGTGGAGTGGAGAAAAGCATCAGAACTCGACAGTCTCAACAATCGTTACTTGTGGTTACCGTAGGGCAAGAAGCATAAGTGTGTTATCATTTGTACATCTTGGTTTTCAAAAACTGCTTCTACACTTCCTGTTAATCCCTACAATAGTCACACTGTCAGTCTCTGAGTAATAATGATATTCTTGTTCTCAAAAGACTGGAAATGCAGCCTGGGGTGGGTATGACACTCAACTATGTTTATGAACTGAAACATCATGTCTTTTCACACACCTACTCACTCTCACACTAAATGTCATTTATTAAAAAAAAGAGAAAGGCAAAGATAGACAAGCTGTCAGACACTTACAGTAAAGCTATGCAAGAGTAATTATTGTCTGTCCCCTCTAGGCAAAGCCAAGTCACACCTGACACACACCTGCATAAGAATGGGCTACAATGCAAACTACATCTCCCACAAGGCAATAGGTGTTCAAGGTCGACCAGATTGCCTGGATATGGTAGACATTTTACTGAGCTGTATCATCACCAGGTGCTGATGTAGGAAAAGTTCACCCCCCCCCCCCAAATGCAAATTTTTTTACAGTTCACTCACCCTCATGTCATTCCAAACCTGTAATATTTTTATTTTCTGTAGAGTACAAAAATATATTCTGAAGACTATTTTGTCATGCAGTGGAAAGTCAAACATCACTGGACCCCAAAGATTGCATTGTCATTAAATATCACTGATATATTTTTCTAAATCTTTTCCAGTCATTCAGGTTTGAAACAAAATGAGGGGGAGTAAATAATGACCGAATTTTCCATTTTAGATGAACTTTCCTTTTAAATCTTCTGATATCTCTGCATTTGTGGTAGTAATATAGCATGTGACATTTTTGTTTACGGACGCTCATGATCCTCAAAATATGTCTACTAACAAAGTAACTTTTCCAGCGTTCATAAGCGAAAGTCATCATAGTTGTCTTATAGTGTTGAATTCTTGCATTCTAATTTGCCCCAACAGCCAAAAGAAAAAGGACTGCACAATAGGGGTCTATGGATTTTCAAAAGAGGATAACATTTTGAGAGATTAATTATGTTGGTCAAAAGAGAGATGGAAGTCATTTTTGCTGTCACTCCCTCAGCTTTTGTATCAAAAACACCCACAGCAGCATTAACTAGTTTTCTGTTATTGAATTCCAAGGCAAGAAACCACAAAGTATAGTGTTTTCAAGATTTATGATGTTTATAACTTTGAAAACGCATCATCATAGTCTGTCAAAAGGATCCATATGAAGTTATCAACTGCTGAAAAGACTGAGATTAACAGAAACCTTCTGGCAATTCATTCATCTTGCCATTTAGTTACAGGCTAAACTATAGTGTTGTGCCATTTAATCCTACAGACATATAAATCATGAGGATGAGTAGACCAGAAATGCATTTCTACTATTTTGTTTAGTACTGGACCAGAAAACCTCAGTAGGCATCTTGTTTTTAGATAATTTGCATAGGCAGCCTAGTTATAGATCCTGACCTCTTTGGGCTTTTAGGCTCACACCTGTGCACTATTATCTCCCTGCATTATAATTTGTGCAACAGAGGCTAAGTGATTCCCAGTACAAGCCAGCATTTAATGACAGAGCTGTCTTTACCCTGACCATCACCGCCGGACGCTGGCAGGGATCATTCCACCAGAGCGTGCCGTGTCACCCATGTGTCTGTGTGGCCGCTGATGTGATCTTTAGTCCCCTCATGATCTATAGACTGGCATTTTGGTCGCTCAGACACCAGTCCCCAGCGTGCATGCTAAACACTCTGTCAGCCAATATCCTGACAGGAACTTAACGCAGTCACGGCAATACTGAGACAGGACAGGGAGAGGCTGAAGACACAAGCGCCAATAGCCAAATGGCAGCTGGCTGCACAGAGTCAAATTCTTTGAACGAGGTCAAAAAAAAAAAAAACCTTTAACTTCGTAAGTCAGTTAAAACATTATTACATACGAATGCATTTATCAGAACAGATAATTTGTTTGAATTGAATCAGTGGAGATTATTTTTAGTACAGTCTATTATATTTCTGCTTAAATACAAAAGAAGAATTCCATGTGGAAGAACACAGAGGGAATGCAATCAAGATCGACTCAAAATTGTGTCTTGAACTGAAAAGAAACTTTTGTATGTTTCAGATCTACATGTTTGAGTTTTAAATAATTTTTCCCAGTAATCATTTCTTTTTATTGTGTGCTTAAAGTGTAGTAAAGCTAGAGCAAGTTGTCTTCTGAAATGTCCCTGTGTTTTGACATGCATTTAAAACAGCATTCAAAGCGAAGTATATACAGTATATGTTGAATATATATTAACCTACAGCCTATTGAAAAAAACAAGCACATCTAACCATAACACACTTCGCGTAATCTCATTAAAGGGCAAAAAAACTGAACATCAGTGAACATTATGTTGTGTCAGAAGTTCTTTGAGGATGACGGCTGTCTGTCAATCAGTCTGCAACTCACATAGCCGCACAGTTACAATAAAATATTATTTGTTTTCCCTTTACATCTACTGCATTATATAAATACAATAATTATTTAGAGGATACACAATTTTATATCATTTGGATTAAATAGCAAACTGTGAATGCACAAATTGTTTTGAATTTGAGCTGATGTCATCGTTACCCAGCAAACAGAACACTTTAGGTTCAGTGTACAGTTTAGTAATAAATCTGAACAACAAAATAATATATGCACATAATAAATTTTTTAAAAATACAAAAAACTAGAACTGTCTCCCTTTCCTATACAATGACATTGGAAGTTGTAGTAATAATTTGACCCGTGAATTACAAATGTCCTTCATTTTCATGTCAGAAATCTGGTCAACTTAGCTTAACTCTTTAACTCTTTTTCTATGTTTTTGTATGTGGATAAGTGTTGGAGAAACGGACAGGGTGTGTGTGTCCATTTCAGTGCTTTTGGGACCATCTGCCCATCCCTCCATTGACACGTCCATGGAACTGTGAAGTGATCTAAATGCATGGAGGTGTGCACGCACATGTCTGAGCCTTAGGTCAATAAATCCCTCATCAGGGATTCCTCAGCTTGAGCGTTTACATAAACAGCCGCTTAGTGGGATTAGCATGGTGTTAGCCTGTTAGCTTAGCGACATAAACAGCGGTTTAATCTATTCCCAATCTCTCAGGGGGCTGACCAAGATGACCGAGATCCCATTAGGTTAGGATATTTTTTATCATCCTTAGGTCACTGGTTCACATCACGATTGAGAGGTATATTGAAAGGGCCTATTTTGAAAATGCGATCGCTTTGTATTTAAAACAAGGAGGTTTAAGCAGAAATGTTCCCCTTCGTTCACATCCCAGTTACAACATCTTACCAATAATAAGTGCATAGGCTACTTAGCTCAGAAATATCGCTACATTAATATACAAAGCACATTCAAACATTTGTATTTAGTAAATATTCTACTTCCTTTACATAGTAAACAGAAAATTTCCCACCTTAGATGATGCTGAACGTATGCTGGGAAAACAGCTCCCCAGGTGATTATAAAGAGAAAAGGAGCAAAGTATCTGTCTAAATTAGCTTAAATAAGCTCTGGGTGTTTTCCCTGCTGGGTCCACAGTTTTCATTGTTAATATAGTACTAGAGGAAGACAAAATAGCTCATGTTCTCAAGACTGATATTGTCTGACAGGCCAACATGAGACAGAGTTAAATTACATTTTTTCTCCCAGGAACCATCTTAATGATTGAAAGCTCCTAAACTATGCACTGTAAAACCAACACCACACCTCTGAAATAGTTTCAAATGAGAATTTTTTCCTGCAGCCCTCCAGCCAAATATAATGCAGAGATGGAGGTAATATGTTTCATACATTTTGGTGACCCACAAGTTTGCAGCTGTGGTGTCTGATGCCTTAAGGGCATGTCTCATTTCAACCCCTCACTGTCTTTTGAATGATTATTCGTTGATGTGGTTTTCAAACACACAGGTAATATCTCTTTCCTGTACTTTACTTTGGAGACCCTTGTTTCAGCTAATATAAAGCACTTGACTGGGTTTTAAGGAGTGTGGACAATTTTAAAAATGCAAAGACATGAATATGCTGGATTGTCCAGTATTTTCTATTTTTTTCAGTTACTACTAATTTTCATTTAGTAATATCAGTATTCAGTGCTAAGCCTAAAACACTATAAATGTGGCAGTAATGAATTCTATCATCTTTCTCTGTCTCTCTTACTCTCTCTTTCTCTTGTTCAACAGGCACGCACAACAAATCACAGCTCTTGACTACTGTTATTCATGAACTGGAATGCAGAGACTGTATGTCGAAGATTGCCAACCAGCCCGGAGCTACAGTTGCCCTTACACTTCCTTTTTTGTTCAAAGTATATGTAAATGTTTTGTTGTGCTTTGCCAGTTTTTGGATGTTTTGTTTGTGTGCATGTGTCCATGTGGGTACTGTTTTGAAAGGATGATATCCAGCCTGCCCAGCGGACCACAAGAGGTCATTACACCAGTGGGTTGTGAACAAATTCTGAACAATTTTTTTTCTTTTCTGCATTTTCTTTCCTCTAACCATACCAGTTGATAAGATAACACAATGCCAAATCGCATGTTTGTTATACAAATAAATATAATTCAATATACTGTCTTATTTCAGTCTGAAACAGATATGCCAACAAGTTGCTACTAAAAAAAAAAATATATTACAAAATATGTTTTCAGGGGGTGTAGTTTACTGGCTGTATCCAATATGATATACCTAACAATAACAGGAACCTGTAGGCTTTAAGTTACAAAATGTGATTATGAATTTAAGACTTTATGTTTATGATACCATCAAACCACATTTGTTAAAACATTAATATTTTCTCACATACTCTGTTCTGACACACCACAGACTGGAAGAGAGCACAGTAGAGAGCACTACTGCCCCTTCTGTTGACAATACATCATAGCAACAAAGATCCTTTGTATGCTTGCATGTTTGCTTTGTAGGTCACCGTGATTTTGCAAAGTAAGACATGTTCCTGGATCAACATTACTGTCCAAAAATATAGACTTGACCCAATCCCTACCCCTAATTTATTCCTAAAATCAGTGTGTAATCTTAGCTGATTAACAAGGGTGTAGAAGCACCTAACCCCGATCATCGTAAACCTAAAATAAACATTTCCTGAAAAGTTATCCCTCAATTCTGATTGGTTGATTAGAATGTTGTTCCAGGATCAAAAAGGATGTTGATCCAGGACCATGTTGTACTTGGTGAACTCGTGCTCACCGGGCTTTGTAAATGAAGCCTCGGTATTTTATGCTCCATATAAACAGGCCAAGTGCTGCTAGTGGTAACAGACATGTAAGTCGGATGTGTCTACATATTCAGTCTCATCAACAAACACATCCTCTCACCCATAATATTATCTGTTGTTTCTGAAAGCATTATTGATATAGAGGTAGACACCTTGATCTTACACAAGGGGATGTTGTCTTGTATATGTGTGTGAGTGTGAGTGTTTGCATGTGAACAAAAGGAAATAGAGGTAAGTTCAAGGTGGGTATGTGTGTGTAAGAGAGAACAAAAGCACAAGAAAATGCAAGAGATGATACTGTGAAATATATGATAAAAGATCATGTCATCTATAAAAACAGGACAATAAATAAATTGAAAAAAAAAAATAATAATCTAACAAGAATGTGACACATATATTTAGGTAGAACACTTCAGACTGAAGTCAAAAAGCTGCACAATAAACAGCAATTAAGAACACAATTAATATACACCAATTCAATATTTCCTTTTCTAACACTCAAAACCTAAACTATGACTTAAGTCCAAGGACATACATAGTTTGTAAAAAGTCTATAATGGTAGTCATGTAGTCTATAATGGTCTGTCTGTGGAATGCATATGTTGGCTCATACTGTGAAGTGACCAGCTTGTGTTTTGAAGGCATCACACCCCACTAGGTTCAAACAGGGGTCAGGCCCCAGTCCTCGCTCTCATCCCAGCTGTGATAGAAGGCCAGGGCATTGATATGGCAACCTGCCCCTTCTGTGCATATAGACAAACATAAGACATAAGAATGTATTGACAAAATAAATGGAACGCAGTAGTGTTTCACAGCTGCCTTGTAAAAACATTGATCATTTCTCAAAACAATAAACAAATCACTATATTTCGGTAAATGCATAGCCTATTCTTTCAAAGCAACATACAATGGTTGATACAAAACAACCTGCCTCCCTCACACAAACCCAAAACACTCTGTCAAAATGCCCCATTACACCTGTCCCAGCAGATGGCATGTTACCTTGACAACCAATTTGGTCTATTTTTCTATTTGTGGTGGAATTAGAACAGATGGTGCTTTAATTTGAACCGTTTCACCTTTCTGATACAGCTCTACAGATTGCCTAGATGTAAAAACTGCTCACCCAAAGCAAGGAGGAGGACTTCACACTTAGGCAAACTGGCATTTTCACAACTCAACTGAGAAAATGAACGATTATAATCCCACCAATATGACTTTAACGCAGGTGCTGTTAGTGCTGGCACATATAGACATATGTTGTAATTACAGGAATGAAATGAAATTAAATAGAAAAGAATGAACTAAAAGACAATTTCTTTTCTGCACTATTGCTAAGTTTGTGAAACTCAAAATATTCTGTTGGTATTGACAATAATTGGCTTTATCTTTTATATACGGGTTGTTCAAAAAATACATTAAGCAATAGTTAATGATTACAATGCTTAGACAATTACAATGCTTTAAAAAGAAGAAATTATGCTTATAATAATAATAATAAATGAACTATTTTGTCACATTGCATCTTTTGTCTTTTATTCAAAAGCACTGGATTGTAAGTATTTGTAGGCAAGGACACATCTATGCTACTTTCAAAAAAATCGACCAGATGATGTCTCAGTAGAAAGGATTTTATGTCAACATTTGATTTAGGCTTGCTCTGATGAGGCAGCATTTTTATGTTTCAGACTCTCTCGTAGTCCCTCCGTAGTCTTATATTAAAACAATTGCAAAGGATATCAGTCAAATGGAATGCCAGTGAACAGGAGGCAGACAGTGTGAAAGATTCCCAGTGTACTCATAGTTCTTCTGGTTGTCAGCAAGTATACTCTCCTGTCTTTAAATGTCTGTGTGTGTGTGTGTGTGTGTGTGTGTGTGTGTGTGTGTGTGTGTGTGTGTCTCTCTCTCTTTCTCTCTCTCTCTCTCTCTCTCTCAGTGTGTGTGTGTGTGTCAATGTCCAATGTTCAGCATGAATCTTGAACTATTCATCATGTCAGACTCTCCTCTCCCCGGCATCACTATGAAAACTGCTGAACAAGAGCTTTCACCTGTCCCCATGGATACCCTCTCTCTTCATCTGATGAGTCAACATGTCTGCCTTATGCTCCTTATGACATACTAACCTTATGCCTTTCAACATTAAAACAATATTGAAAAAAACTGCTTAACCCAAATCATTTTTCTCCACCTTGTTACAAGTTGTTCCTGGTCAAAAATGACTGGCCAACAAAATATCTGTTTAGAATTTTATTGTTATACTATATTATTAACAAATATTGGGTTCAAATATTGGCTTCTGTATTTCTTTTTGGAACTGATTGATCATAGGCCTAATTAATCTGTGCTTATGAATCTAAATTTTTGAGTGGACATTGTAAAAAGTATTTACTAATAATGATTTTTCCTTTAAAAAAAAACTAAAAACTGTTTAAGCTCAGATCAATGAGGCCTATGACTAAATCAGTTCCAAAAAGAAATAAATATAGATAATATAATGAGAGATTCACAAGCAATTGATGATTTTGACCAGCAACACCAAATCAGATAAATTATTTTTAGCACAGTACAATGAATAAATCAGCCTTAACTGGTTTGTTGGTCCTAAACCGGTATCCCAGCATAGTCAAGTTCAGCTGGTTTAGCTAAATGGCCACCTTGATTCCTAGTCTGAGCATGTAAAAGTGTACAAATCCCCATTTAAAGCAGCCAAGAGACTAGATAAAATGAGCAAACCAGCTGAGGATGCTGCAACCTTTACCATACCCATTTTATAAAGGTATGTTTCGGGGAAGCAAACTAAGCCTCAGAAGGCACTTTCTGGGACAAAACTTGCTTAACTTGCAAATGGAACTGAAATCATTTTATCAGCCGTTATTCTTCAAGAAGTTTTTCAGGTTTGCAACAGCAATATAAGTCTTAGATATATACGAAATATAGGGGTTTTGATGTTTCTTATTTTTGTTTGAGAGTAACCTGAAGGTAAAAGTTATGGAGGAGAGAAAGAATGAGAGACGCAGACAGTAAAATGGGGCAGATGAGAGACAGAGGATGAGCATGAAGCCTATGGAGACCCAAACACCACTGCAAATTCTTACTTACTTCTTGCCTGTTCTTACACCATGTGTGTGCGTGTGTGTTTGCCTGTGTTCCTTTGTGAAGTGTGTGTGTCATGGGGCCTCTGATTCTGACATGGCTCATACATCACAACTCTGAGTGTGTGTGATTACAGAGGGAGGTTCCAAATGATTTATCGGTGGGCTTTTTTATTCTATACGCTCCAGACACACACACTCGCACATGGACCAGAACTCCAAATTCTAACTCAGCCAACCTCCCACATACAGAGCACACCTGTCCAGCTTCTCTGTGGACCATCTTTCATATAAAGGCCTCATCGCATATGAGCACAGACGCATGCACACATGCCCATTCACTCATAAACAGCTGTATATATTTCTAAACATTATAGAGCATGACAATAGCAACACCAAGTTCATGGATCCAATGCAGGCAATGCAAAATACACAATATATAATGCTAACATATACACTTTTAATGCAATGTAATGCAATGTTGAAACTAAAACTGAAAGTAACAATAAATAATAGACATTTATATAAAATACAAAAAATGACAATACCACACAACAAATTTACTAACACTTTGAAGTTAATATGAAAATGGAGAATATACAACTTAAAACTGATATTAAAAATATTAATAAAAACTATAATAATATCTCAATGCTACTAAAATAACACAAATATTATGCCATGGATTTGCATCTGCAAAATGTAAATGTTATTAAAAATGCACATTTTATTTTAAAAATGCATTTAATTATTATTTGCAAATATATTTAACAAAAGTATACCTATTATCCCCAAAAACCTGGAAATGCATTTTTTTTTCAAGGACAACTGTCTAAAGCAAATCAATGGATCAATTGGTCATCTGGTCAGTCATTCACCTGATCTGTTTGTCAATACACTAAAGAAGGTGAGTGGAGCCAAAGCACAGAAGAAATTCAACCGGAACGATGGAGGAAGTTCAGAGATTCCACATGGTTAATACACACACGACATGAATAGAGGGAGTGAAAGTGTGTGTGTGTGTGTGCATGTGTAATCAAGACCATACTTCTTGTTTATGTCTCTTGTATCCAGTTCTCTAATTAAGGCCTGGGGCTCTGTCACTAATGAACACTGAAATAATTAACAAGCGCTCTGACAGAGCAGCGATATGTCTAAATGTGTGTGTATATATGTTCTATTGCCCTAATTAAACCCAGGGGTTCTAATTAGCTGATTAGCTAATAGCCATCTTGTTCAACAGGAAATATTATGCAGAAAAAAACACACACAAAATGTATTTTTGGTTGTCCTGACTAAACATTTCAAAGGCTGGAGCTTGTGAACCCTAAGACTTCATCATGACTCAAGACACACAAGTATGTCTTTGAGAACAACAAATCAAAGATCTAACAATAATCAGGTATTTTGTGATTGTTTGTATAGACAATTTTATATAAATCAAACGCTGCTTTATATAATTTCTGCTTATTTATCATTCTCTTTTCTTGGTACTTGGTATCTCTCCTCCTCTCTCTCTCTTTCCAAAGAGTGTTTTACTGGTGAGTATGAACAGATGTGTTCATGGATGCAGAAAAATGTTAGCACGGTTATTAAGAGATTAAAATCCCTTCTGTGGCAGACTTGTCAGCAGCAGAGATGAAATCACACTCTAAGGTAATTTGACAGTTTCACAGCTTGACACTCAAAACAGAAAGTTTTCCAGCATGGCCGCTATGATTTAATGTGATTTAAAATTCTTTTCCTCATTATTTTTGTCCAAAAATTGCCTGAAATTGAAACAGAGAAAAATGCTGTCAATTATAATAGTGTGATCGTGGTGCAGATCAACGCTCTTTTGCCACCTTCAGTGGTCTATTATATTGATCACTATCAGTCCACCACTGTCTTCCTCTCCCTTCGAATTTGGTCTCTTATATTTCATACAATGTAAGTTCAATAAACCCATTAATCTCAGAAAAAGGACAGTCCAACTACTTAACCAGGGATTTATTTGACATTAGATGGTACCAAGGCCAAAAGGGCATCTCAAATTACAATCATCATATCGCACATGTCAAAATAGTCTTGCTAGCCGTACAGTGATTGAAAGATTTTATTAATCCATCACTGTGAATGTGAAATTCTTCAGCATAATATGATATAATTACATCATACTAAGCTTCAGATTTGAAAGTACTTTACTAATGTAACATTACACTAGAGTGGAAGGAGAACTTATGAGGCTAGCTGCAAATTAAATGCAACCAACTATATTGTAAGTTACTAGCTCAGTACTTTAATAGCAGAGACTTGAAATGTATACTTATAAGCTGAAAAAAAAACATTTTGACAATTTATCACTATACATTAAACCATGTATATTTAGCCGGACAAGGCCAGATGAGAATTCGTTTTTTTTTTTGTCTCCTTAACTTACTCCTTTTGTCCCTATGGAGCCATCTAAAAACATGGCAATGTCTCAGTGCCATTTTTAAGCATGGCTTAAAATAAGTCATTATGAAACAACCAGGTAAACCAGGGGACTTCCATCCCCATTTATCACCAGCAGGAGAAGGGGCTTTCAGGTAACAATGTGATTTAAGATGACAGTGCTAAAAAAAAGCCTTTTTCTTTAAAACGATGTTTTTCCATGGTTTCCATATATATAAATGTTAAAATGCAGATACAAATACCTATATTGTTCAAAAGTTTTTTTTCATTGAGATTAAAAAAAATATATATATATGCTTAATTATGCTTATGCTTAACAAGGCTGCATCTATTTAATCAAAAATACAGTAAAAATGTAATATTGTGAAATATCATTACACTTTAAAATAATAATAAATAATAAATATATATTATAATTAAATGATTATTGTAATTAAAATTTAATAGAATTATAAATTATTATTATAATTAATTATCTGAAATAATTATTAATATATACTGTATATATATTATTTTTTTTTTTAATGTTTTTTATTCTTGTAATGCCAAAACTGAAATTTTCAGAAGTCATTCTGCTCTTAAATTTGGTGCTCAAAAACATGTTTATTATTATCAATGTTGAAAACAATTGTGATGCTTAATATTTTAATGATGGAAAAAGTAATACTTTTTTTCAGGATTCTTTAGTGAATAGAAAGTTTAAAAGAATCTTTTTTAACATTATTAATGTATTTTGTTATAAATGTCTTTATAAATGTTACTTTTGTTATTCCTAGTCTAATACTTATGATTAATCATTTTGGATTCATATAATGTTTCATGATAACGCATATAATTCAACACTGGAACCCAGGTCTTTTAATTTGAAAAAAAAAATAACACTACAGTCTGAATGCACTGTAAGTCGCTTTGGATAAAAGTGTCGGCTAAATGCATACAATTTGTTGAAATTAAAGTACATTTTATTTTGAAATATTAAAGAGATGCACCAGACACCAAAACTAAGCATTTTTCTTTTTAGGGGTACTCACATTACTCACACACTACATTCAAATATACACTATATTTGTATATACACTATATTATACAAAATATTTGGACATTGTATGAAAGCAGAAACATTTGTCTTTCGAGAGCTGTGAAATCCAATCACTGGTTAATAGCAAATGAAAGTGTTTTAGTATAGGGGCCTTTCAGTGCTTATTGCGACAGTAGGGTCAGGGTGAGTGTCAGATGTTAGTCTCACATTTACTCCACTAAAACCACAAAAGAAAGACAAATTACTCTGTTTATTCCCATAAGAAACCACGGAGGAAGAGAAATGGACGGTTTTATTTGAACCAGACTCACAGAGGAGGAAAGATCATTACATTCAATTCCACTGGAAACCACAACAGTCTAAAAAATGCAGTTAGAGTTGTTTATTGCTACAACTCCGTCTACACACACACACACACACACACACACATGGAGTTTGAGGTGCTCAACAGTTGTCATGGTGATGTTTTTGGATCCATTAGCTATGCAGGAAACATCTTAATTAATCTTGATGATGACAGTGTGACTGTCCTTCCGGAAAAGTCCACATCGATTCATAAACAAACCACTGAGATTCATAATGAATGATGCAGTGCTGCAGACATTAGCTTGTGAATAATTAAATAACTATTTTCTGAGATTATGTCCTAAGAGTTAACTAAAAGTTACTTTTCTTAGATCTCACTTTAGATGCGAGTTTCATCTTAGTTTTTTGATCATTGTTGCTCTTTCTGTATCAGGGGCATATTGATTTATCAGTATGATAAGCCATCAGTTCTGTTCCGTACGGATAGGAAAAGCCTCCAGCAATATGACTAAAATTAACATTTAACATCATAATTGCAACTGACGCAATAATTCAGTCACATATAATGTAGAAAACACAATGAAAAGGACTTTTACTTTTTTAAAAGATGCACGCATTTTGAAAAACATTGACATCACTTGTAAAAATGCAATGCCCTGATGAGGTACAATCATGATATGCAGTAAGAAAATCTCATTAAAAACATTAAAACAAAACGTTGAAAACAAAAACGTTGTATACAAGTGAGTCTAAAAACAATAAGTTTTAGGTTAAAAGAGATAGAGACTAAATAGAGAGATTATTGGACATGGCTTTACAAAGTAAGCCAATTTACACAAGCAGTCCTGCCTTGAATTAGCAGGTAATGACTCAATTAGCTTTAATTTTTGCACAGAGGAGATTTGGCTGCATAAATTAGCCTGCATTCATCGGCAATGTGTCAGTAGCAAAGGACAGCTCACAAATACTTCAGCCAATCTCTGTCACTGCCACGACTGTGCAATATAGACGTCTGGCCGGACTTTGCGTTTGAGCCGAATGGACCGGTGTCACTCAGAGTGTGACACAGGAACGGTGGGGGTGCCCAGGGGACAGCCAGTCACCGATGCCCTGAAAAGGTCAACTTGACACCGGCAGAGTCCCATCGACCTGTCCCCGGTCCGGCCTGTGGAAAATCAGATAAACTTAAGACCACTCATCGATCCTTAGATACACAGCACAAATGTTGGCCCAGCTCAAATATCTTCACGGTGCATGTCATTAAGAAGCGAGTCAAATTCAGAGTCACGCTGTACAATATGAAGTGTACTTTATGAATATGACAAAGAACGTGAAAAAAGGAGTGGTGAAGGAAGAATTAAAGGTACAGTTCACTTAAAAATTAATATTTGCTTACAATTCAGGTCTCAGGTCTTCCAAGATGTAGATGAGTTTTTTTTTACATTATAACATATTTGGAGAAATGTAGCATAACATCACTTGCTCACCAGCAGATCATCTGCAGTGAATGGGTGCCATTAGACACATCACAATAATCCCCATGTACTGTAAGTAATGCATTGAAATTGTTAACTTGTCTGAATCAAGAGAGAATTATATACAGATCAAGCAAGTGAAAACAGTGCAGAACAGTTCTAAAAAAAATGTTGGTGTGTGAGAGGACAAGAGAAGAACGATTTTTTTTTTACTGGAGGAAGCATTATTATAGATTTAATTTTGGCCAGATGAGACGGTTTAAAGTTAAAACGTCTTGATTTGGTTCTTACAAACATACAGATTTTCACTTTACAAGATGTTAATTGAAGGGCTGAAGTCATGTGGATTACTGTGATGTTTCATCAGGTGTTTGGACTCTCATTCTGACGGCACCCATTCACTGCAGAGGATCTGCTGGTGAGCAAGTGATGTAATGCTATTTCGCCAAATCTGAAACATACTCATCTACATCTAGGATGGACTAAGGGCAAGTACATTTTCAGCAAATTTTCATTTTTGGGTGAACTATTCCTTTCAAACATGGAAAAGAAAATGAATCTGATTAATTGATCCATTTCCATGTGTAAACATTAATGACCAGATGGTCAGAAACTAATGGAGACGTTCTGATTGGGACAGACTGTATTTCAACAACAAGTTGGCTCAAGCCAACACGGTTTATTCTCCTGATTAGTGCTCTCCATATGTTCATTTAGAGTGTGAAAGGCGAGAATTTGTGGAAATACAACAGGATGCATGTGCGTTCAGTGGGAGAAACCATCTGCATGTTGACCACTGCATTACTTTTATCAGTCCTCAAACCATTGTCTTTGCCAGTGCACGTGTGTCTGTGTATAGTTTTGCAAAGGTGGCTGATAAACTATTCCTCTTTGTAATGCATGCAGGGTAAAGGTGTATGACCCTTTCTGTCAGTCTGACGAAAGTCATGTGTGCATTATTTTCAGTCAACTTCTGTAATCTGTATGAGAGGAAGAGTCCGCCATGTTTGTTGAGGTGCATGTGCCTGTGTGCATCCTATTTTCTTGTTGGTTTTCTGTGTACACATAAATTATGTTTTGGGGAAAAGACAGCATGAACTTCATGATAACAGGTCAAGGTTACAGTCATTGCATTGCACACACACACAAACACACATGCCCAGAATGTCTCACGTGACTGGTTCAGAGCAGCTGGTGCCGTAATTTAATCACAATGTCGTCACTTCATAATTATGGCAATTAACAGGACTTATGAGTACTTGTAGGTCTGTTTTCATACGGTTTGAATATCATACAATGTGCAGATTGGCAATTCCAAATACATAAAACACAGATGTGTTTGTTTAATGTGGTGTGCATAAGAAAAGACATTTCTAAAAATGAAAAAGATCACAGCCTTTGCTATCCCATTTGGTTACTTCTGGATTGAACTTTGAGATTGTTTTGTGTTTTAAAGATTTAATAAAATGAAAAATTCAGGTCAATACTTTTTGGTTTATATATTTTAGCACTGAAGCATTCTCAAAACTGAATAAAATAATGCTTTAGCAGATATATGAATTTAAAATGTATATTCTTTCTGTTCTGGGAAAATGAGCTGAAATGTATGATTCCTTCAGCACTGCACAGATTTTGGTCCAATAAAATGCTCTCAAGAAAGACAGTTGCTCTCCTCACAACTGACCTGCAAGTTAAGCTAAAACTTTCTGGCTAATAAAAAAAGACACTTTCTTTTATATCCAAATTAGCACATTAAAGAAAATGAGTTTAATCATTTTCAGGGATTTTGTATAATTAGCCATTAAAAAAACACCTTACAAAATATAAACTATGGGATGTTTTTATGGAATAATAAAAGTAACTGATTTAATTCACTACAAAGTCTAAAACATGGGCTGTGTATAAAGGTATAAAGAAACATTTTATAGATCTTCTGGTAAAGAGAGTATTCAAAATCATATCTAAAAATTTGCAAACATCAAACATCATGTAGGTTTTCACACTCCATGTGAGAGTTATTACATTCTCCATGGCAGTAGTTAGTGGAACATAAACTGTCCGATTTTTTTTTCAGTCATGGCATCATCTTAAAATAATAATAGGCCTACTCAATAGATATAAACGGCCCATTCTTGTTGTACTTTTGGTGGCTGCAATGTCTGGGCGCGCTGGGCGCGCTGTGAACGCTGAAATTAATGGGGGCAGACATATTCCGTCCATAAGGTTAAGTGTTCGTAATAGTCCGGAGCATTTTTTTATTTGAATGCCTCAGTTTAGAGACGTTATTTAGACGACTGCAATACTACATGTCGAGAGCGATGCATTTACTACATCGTGGCAACTTGAATTATAGTTAGATATGAGGTCGCGCATCATCACACTCGGAGGCGCGCATTGAACTCTTCACCCGGCAGCGCGCTCCCAGCGTTTCCCTAGTCTGCGTTAAATGTCGTTGTGTGACACCTAGTGGTTAAAAGGGAAGAGAATCATGGTGAAAATGGCATGCAGTAGAATGAGTGTTATGGATTCTTTCGCTATTGTTGTCACATTTGCAACAGTAATTCGAGATAAATTGTAAGATCTGTTCATTACAATGATAAATTTGCAGTATTATTTGGTTTGTTTGCAGGTCTCTTTAGGAGTTTTGATCGAATATAAATAAGATATAATAAGCTATATAATTTCTTTCTAATCTTTCTCGCGCGTAGCCTATACCCTTTTTATATTTCTCACGTGATTTATAAAGTAGCCTATGTAATCTAATGTCCTCATTTTTCGTTTTTATTTTTTTCCCTCATTATTTTTTTTATTTTTCCAACTCCCTTCTTTAAAATTGTTTAAATTTTTATTGCGATTATTATAACGATTATTGCGCAGCTGTGTTCAAGCTTTTCTTTATTTTAAACTTAAATCTGCTCTGTTACTTCTATGGTAAGCCTACTAGGCCATAGCCCTGTCTATGACACTCCAAGATGTAGTGAAAACGGGACAGGACAGGTATAATAAAAAGGAGCACTCAGGATTATTAGATTTTTGACGTGCACAGTCCTTTGTCAATTTTCCATTAGGTGGCACTAGAGATCTTATATTGTACTATGAAGATTTGTCAGCATTTAAATTGGGACCATAGGCTACTATCAGGAGCTACTGACTAATTCACTAGAAATAGGTTTAACCATGTTTTGGTTTTAGGTGGGTAAGATTAATAACAAAACATTAATACTTATTCCATGGCCAAATTAAATTTAAGTTCAAAGTTAATCTACTTAGTCTGAATTTAGTTATTTAGTGTAACAAATACCATTAAACAGGATAGATTGTGTGGCTTTCTGTGAAACTACATGAGCATCAGAGGATGGAATAATTCTCATTTGCTACTGAAGATTGGAAACAATTAGTCTTTGCATCAGGGCCTGGGACAATTTGTTTGGGTAGGCCTTCTGTCCCTTATGGCTGATGGGACCTACAACAGTTAGTGTCTTTGTAAATAATTAAGTTTAAAGAAAAAATGAATATTGAAAATGATTATGAGAAGTGGCTCAGTAGCTAAACATTGATATGACACGTGTCCTATGCAAATAAGAGACAGATTCTGAGAGTTCAGTGAGGGTCTCAGTTTGACTGCATGTGTCTCTCAATGACTTGAAAGATGTGAGTCAATGATGCAGGCAGCAGCACTGAACTCATACGCTGCTCACATCCCGTCTGACAGACACTCCATCATTCTGACAGCTGTTGCTTTATCGGATTCTGCTCGGCACACACCCATAAACACACACACACACACACACACACACACACACACACACACACACACACAAACTGCCTGTTGTGGATGAAGGATGTGGATATTGGAAATACTGTAGAAATAAAATGGAACTCTGCTTGTGTTGACAGGCTTTTTGCAGATGTTTATCTCTGTGTGTAAATGTGCATGTGTGGGTTTACTTGGCTATAATTTGAGGACAAATTTGTTTCCAACTGAAATATGACAAAACTTTCTTTTAGCTACAGCATCAATAGTAAAAAGTAATAAATTAAATAAATTAATGAATATACATATCTACACAAAATAAATCGATATCCATATATATATATATATATATATATATATATATATATATTTATAGGCTATATATACATATACTGTATGTCTTTGCCTTTTTAAGCTATTCACAATGAACCCTGATTGCTATTCATCTTTCAGGCTTATCTATTCTGATAATACATCACACACACACACACACACAGACAGACAGACAGACAGACAGACAGACAGACAGACAGACAGACAGACAGACAGACAGACAGACAGACAGACAGACAGACAGACAGACAGACAGACAGATAGATAGATAGATAGATAGATAGATAGATAGATAGATAGATAGATAGATAGATAGATAGATAGATAGATAGATAGATAGATAGATAGATAGATAGATAGATAGATAGATAGATAGATAGATAGATAGATAGATAGATAGATAGATAGATAGATAGATAGATAGATAGATATAGACAGACAGATTTTGTTATATTGACAAATCCCCTAAATGTGTAGACTTGTAGAATTGAATTTTATAATATGAGACATTAGATTTCAGATCAGTAATTTGCACACCTCTCTGTAGATAGATAATATCTTATATTATAATTGTTGGTATACTTAATAAAGTAATATATTAATATAACAATAAACTAATACTGTGTGCCTGTGGTGTGTGTGTGTGTGTGTGTGTGTGTGTGCATATATATATATATATATATATATTACCCTCACATTTAATTAATTATACTAATATTAATAGATATTGTTACGTTTTATAGCTATTATCTATTGGGGATAAACATTATATTGTGATAACACTGATTATCAGTCAGAATTACAGAGTGTTTTTAATTTAATGATATCTGTCAATATAGGGTTAATGTAATGTCAGCATGAATATCCCTTTTTAAAGCGGTAAATTATAATATAATGTTGTGTTGCCTAAATTAACTTATTGCATTTGGATTTAAAATTCACTTTTACTAGATTATATTTCAGTATAAACTGTATAGAATTTATGTTTATATATAAACAAAAGGATTCTTTTAAATAGCTTAGTAAAAGTGCACATGTTCTTGTTTGTGTAAAAACAAGCAACTTTATACATGGCACAGGGGACATCAGATGTCCAGGAGCCCTTTAGGCCCGAGGTCTCTTTGCTGCGTCCTGTTCTCTTCCTTCCTGTTCCCTTCTATCCCATTTTCACGTTACCTTACGCTTTCCCTTATGTCCTCCTCCTCTATCTGTCGCTCTCTCAGCTTTCTCACTCTCTCCTTGTCTATCTCTTTTCTCCTCTGTGTTTCATTTGGCTCAAAGAGAGAGCACTGTCAGCACAGCAGAAGTTAATGCTACACCATTATAGCCCTGCCACCTATTGGGGGAGTCTTCCAGCTGCTGACAGGGCAGTTTTACGCCTGCAGATTCCCTCTGTGTCTGAGAGAAGCTGCCCTCTGAATGACATTGCATACTCATTGTAAATGTATTATGATAATGAGCTACAGAAGAGCACATTGTAATTATTTCAACAACAGCAGGGGGAACCAAGTTATTAAGCTCATTCTGTTACTGCTCCTCCCCCCTCTGTCTTTCTTTCTCCCTTTCTCTCTGAAAACTTCAGTTTGAAAAGGTTTAATCAATAATAGCAAAATACAACAATATTGCTAAAAAAAAACCACTGATAACCTGCAACATGATGTAGCATTTGTGTGCGAGAGCGAGAATGAATGTGTGTGTATGTGTGCACATTTAAGTGTAGAGTGATAGATGGTCGACAGGCTACATGGCAGCTCATTTCCTCCCGACTGGCAGAGAAAGATGTTATGGAGTTGCCACAGCAACTGCAGCCTGTCAGCTTGACAGACAAAAAGATCTCTCTCTGTCTTTCTTTTGTTCTCTCCTTCCCCCTCTTTTCCCTTCTCAGGTAGGTGATGAAGTGCTGCCGTGAATCAGAGGATGACAGACTGATGGGAGATTTAAAAGGCTGCTGTAGAGCTTAAAATTCCTATTTAAACTGACCCATGAATAATGCATTCAAGTGCACTTGGCTTCACACACACAGAGAGAAAACCTGCACAAGCTCTTGTCTTAATTAAGCACAAACCACGCTATACATTTGAAAATTTAAGTATGCCAATTATTTCTTTATCATAAACGCATCAGTTTTAACTTTTCGTGCCAAATAAGGTCCATGCTGGTAATGGTTGATAACTTTACGCAGCCCATTCATTCAGAGGCTAATTGGAATGTATATGCTTGTATATGGTTGGGCCATCACTTTTATATCTAGTGTTTGCTAAAGCATATATTATATGCTTTTTGTTTTCTTTTTTTCTGGCTCACATTGGCAGGCTATGATGTAAACTGCTCATGTTTGAAATATATTTCCTATGGTAGTGGTTCTAACCCCCCATTACTGCACAGAACACTTCTGGCACTTTTTGTATTTTGCTTCATGTGTTATATTTACATTAGAACTGTCAAACAATTAATAGCATCCAAAATAAAAGTTTTTATTTACATAATATATATTTATTATGTATATATTAATACAAACACATGCTGTTAACATATTAAATATATTTATATATAATATAAAGAATATAAGAATATAAATATAATTTACATATATGTGAGGCAGAAAATCTTACCTTAGGTCTCACTGCAGGAAACTGACCCCGCCTCTCTTCCCCCACATGGCCAGTGCCCTCTAGTGGTCTGGTAGTATTTCATGTTCTTCATTAGCGCCTCTCTGAAAGACCAATTTGTCTTTTTAAGCTCTTTAAAATGAACATATTGCTAATTGCTATTCATATTTCAGGCTTATCATGTTCCGATCATATATTTAAAACATTTTCACAACTTGTAGTTCATGTCTCAATGGATGTAGCCTATTTTTGTAGCCTACTATTAAAGAAAATTGATCGCTTTGAATGTGACTCCCACAGGCACCACATAAAGTACAATAAAACCACATAAAACTACTTCTGTTTATGTTTATTTAAGTCTTCTGTTTTAATTTTATTAATTTTATAATATCACATTTCTTATATTTCCCTTTATTGACTATCACAAGCTTAACCACCCGTTTTAAACCTAATTTTGCAACAAAAAAAAAAAATGTCTGTTCCACTTGAAGGCAAAGTGAAGTTAAGTCCTAACAGGTCCATAGGCCGCATAAACAGGTTAGCTATATAAGTGAATTTAAGAAAATATGCCCCACTTTTGCATATCTGACCCTTTTAATGTATCTTTATGTATCATATTTTTCAGCGATAGGCCACAAAAGACCGAGTAACCATAGCCTGCTGCCATTTCATATGCCCCGATATTAAAAGCCTTTTAATTATTCGCTGACACTATGTAGCCCTAAAGAATATGCCCCACAGCCTCTAAAGGCCCGCGGTCATATCGCCACGGTCATGAACTGATTTCATATGAGCACGCAGAGACAATTAAACCTCATCTGCCGCTTTGTCTATCTGCTGCACGGGCTTCATTTAACGACAATTTGTCTCCGTGATGGATTTCCTATTTTTACCGACAGCAACCGAGTCGAGGGACGCGTGAATTATAGATGTGGGGACCTAGCAGCTCGCGGTGAAATACTGTCACGGTGAAAAAGAGAGAGAGAGTGCTCCTACAAAAAAAAAAAAAAACAGGGAAAGTGGACAGCGGCTGTTTTTTAGCTCAAGTTTCTCTTGAGAAGGGCGTTTATCATCGGGGTCGCAGCTAAGGTGATGTATAGTGGCGAGGGCGAGCGAAAGAATGGAAGCGTAATTACGGCATTAAAAGAGAGGCCGGACACAAAGAGAGAGGAACGTAATTTAAATTGTTTTGTTTCCCTGGAGCTGGATCCTGCCCTTGAGTGACACACTGAAATTGGAAGCAGTTATTTATGTCTTCACACTAATTGGAGAATTTAATAAGGTCTCTGAGAGGCAGTCTCAATTTTTGCTATTTAGTAATAGATGGTCAATCCCTTCCATTTGAATTCTCTTCTCTTCTCATTTGTTCTTTTCCCATTTTTTTTTTATTTTTTTGGTAGGCTATCTCTGAGTGATGCCTGCCATCAAGTCCCATCTGTGCAGTCCAGCCCACAGATGAACGTCATTTCCTGCACTTGACTTTGATGCTTATTCTATTTAGCTTGATGTTAATCACAAATCTCTTTTAATGTAGTCTAATTGGACTGGCTGTTCTGCATCATGTTTATGTGTGTGTCCATATCCCATCATGAATCTGAAGTGAAGCGAGATAGTTATTAGAAAGCAGAGGAGGTAAAACAAGGAGAGAGCAGAACAGATGGTCTCCCTCGCCTTTCCTCTCTGCGTCCCTCTGCCTCTCTCCCCCATTAGTCACTCAGTTGGTTACGCACATTTGCTCTTCCTCTGTCTGTATCCCTCTCTCGCTCTTTCATTATCAAATAGGAAATAAGATTACATTCTGCTGCCTTGCAGCTGCATCATGCACACTTTTATTAATAAGTTTCTGTGCATGACTAACAGCCATTACAATTCACTTTGTTACATCATTAACTAACCATGAGAATAATGTTTGTCACAATAAAAGCTGCTGTAAATATACTTGTATTTATTGGGTATTGTGTTATGCGGTGTAAGGGATTGCTCATGCCAAAGAGAAGCTGTAATAGAATCTATAACCTCTTTAATGAGCGTTGAGTCTGAGTTGCACTTAAAGATAATGCTCATCAGTATTTTTATGAAAGAAAAAAGTAAATGTAAACAAAAGTAAACTAGTGCAATCATCAGGGGGAAACCAGAAACGCTGTCCTGAGACCTGTGATGAAAAACAACCAATGTGTTCCCGACCTGAAGCGCTTAAAAAACGTTAATTATTCTTAAACTATACTGTTACATGCTATAATATTGCATACTAATAATGCCAATGCAACATGTAATATTGCATTGAAATGTAAACCTAATCATTTACAAATACCCGCTAAACCGGTTTGAAAAATTTTACACTCCTTAGCGAGGAATCAGATCAAATTCCTTGTGGTTTGACCACAGCTGCAAAGCATGCTGGGTTTCCAGTGGTGCCAGATTAATAAACTAATATTCCAGATTCAAAACAAGTTTTAAACTCAGTCGACAGAACAGTGCTGATTGCCAGAAAAAAAAATGTCTATTCCCTCTTTTTTTATATAGTTACAGTGTGAATGAAAGGGAATGAGTACATTTAAAAACTTTAAAGCATAAAAGTATATAATTGTAATAATTGTAGTGTGAAAATTATTAGTTATATAAAAAGAAAATCAATTAAGAAAATGAACAACAGTTCAGTTAAAACAATTTTAACAGAAAAATCTATGCAAGTGCTTTTATAAAATGATAAGCTTCACATTTCTGCTTTGGTTCAGTTATTTCCATTTTAAGTGCCTTATTTTATCCCTTGTGGTAGCAATCCTATAACTTTTCAATATTCCTATGCCTTTTTATAATATGTGAGTGTAAGTTTAACCTCTCTTATGAATGTCTATTAATAAAATTAAATGGAACCAAAAAGATATTACTTTAATTATATTACTCTTATTAAATTCACAACGATTGAATTCACATCTATATAAAGAAATGTGTCGTTCTTACAATCTTGATTTTTTGCTTTAAAAAAATGATTTTGTGGGAAAATCAGTATTATGCTACAAATGTATGATTCCTTGAACGAGAATGCTAAATTACATATTTAATATAATATCAGCTGAAATCAAATAAACAGATTAACCGAGCCGTACTGATAGGACTAAAAAGGTTGGGAAACACTGGTAGTCTACACACATTGGGCCCTGGGGAAAGAAGCCCACCCATTAAAACCAGCACTCTAAAACAACCACTAAATCCTTAAAAGTAAAGCATTCGATTTCTCACTTACTCTAGATTTCTTTGCCTCTTTATTTTATGGGTTATTTTGGCCAAGCTGCAGTGGGGTATATCCTACATGCCAGCACACTCCTAAAATCAGAGCCGTTGTCATAGCAACAGAAACCCCACCTGCTCAGTAGCTGTCAGCCCAAGGTTAAGAGCCAATAAACCAGAAAAACATAGCAATTACTGCACAATATAACACACATGCACACACACACACACACACACACACACAAAGTAATCCATCTGTTCATTCTCCCCAGTTGATCAGTAGCAACTGGGTTTGGATTAAGTTCACCCATCAGGGTCCATTATGAAGAGTTCATTTAGACCGGTTATGGCAGTTTAACCAATGAGCACCAGGGAAGTCTTCACGGGAGGTTGGCAGCAATGGAGTGACTGCCACGTGCTATTTCAAACCAAACAACTAACATGACAAGTAAAGGTAATCGCAGTGGGGTCATGTTTTGATGTAACCTTAAAATATGAGACACAGATCATAACAAACATAATTCAGAACTCAAGAATAAATGTATTTCAAAACACCGCCAGCTTTAAACAGATTAAAGTCTTCGCATTTGAAACAAACGAACCGTCCTTATATCCTGAATGCTTTATCTGGTCAACAGGCCTCATGTAATTTCTGATATTGGGTGTAAAAGGGCAGAAGTGGCTGATTTATCACAGTCTCTGTTTTACTTGATGGTTAGCTTACCAGACAGCCAGTATAAATGGCCAATGCTTGTCATCTCAGATATCAGAATCAGATGTGGCAGTGATTGGTGGGCTGAATAGAGAATATGAGCGTGTGACCGTGCTAGAAGTGCATTTTATTGCTGTGTGTGGGGAACGATTAGCTGGCGTTGCACAGCAAGAAGAATCCAATTCGTTCAGTAGTTTAATCCATCAGCCCGTGCTGAGTTTTGATCACTGTATTGACGGACCGCAAGGCAATGACAACCGTTCAGTGGTAATACAAGACTCTGCTATCGGCCTCTGGGACATGGCACTCATTTTAGTGGTTTATTTTATATAATAACGGAAAAACGAACTGAAAACTGACGAGTGAGCCCATTCAGAGTGAAAGGATCCTCTAAACTCTATTGTAACCCATTCTTGCTCTTCTGATCTGGCTCTGTCTTTCCTACCGGCCATATTTCATCCTCCTCTCACTCTCCCTCTCTCTTTGTTTCTCTAAGCCTCCATTATTGGCTGTTGCGAGTCAGGTAATCAGTGCTGATTAATTCTCTTTATTGATGGTCGTTTGTCTGCAGAGCCTGTGCTGTCTTTTCCGCTCAGCCTCACTATGAAACAGCCAGTGATAAATGACCATCTCTCCCCTCACCCAACCTCACTATCACCACAGCAACCCCTGCTCTGCCTAAGTGCTTGATTAGTGACCCATGACTTGAAGGTAGAGGTGGCTTTTTGTTTTATTTCATCATGCGACAAGTTTTGTCCCCCATCGTGCCCCTAAGGACTTATTTGGTGCTCAAATTCTTTCTGGATACATTATATGCATTCATGTCATTGTTGTTAGGATGAACTAAGAGATGAGAGTGATAATTAGGTGTCTTTATGAGTAATTGAAATAATTAACAAATGCTTGATTTTTGCATTGATTTATGATTGTGAATATATATATATATATATATTTATATATATTAACATAATGGGATGTGGGTTTAGTTGGTACCACAGTGACGGTGATTGGCAGTGGCAGAGATTGGTGAGGTTTTGTGAGCCTGGCGATCTGGATGACAATACTGAAAGTGTTTATCGGCTGCTGCTAGACGCTGATGAATCTACACCTACGCAGATCGAACAAACCCCCAATCAGACCAGCAGTTTCAACCAAACATTTCTGTCAAAAACTTCATCCCTCATTTATTGAGAACTTAATCTCGCTCTTAAACTACAATTAGATACTGAAAAATGCTGGAGAGTGAAAGAGAGAGGAAAAAAAGACAACCATTTAGCATGTGTGACCAGGTTAAGAGCAACATCTACTCTGAATCTTTCAAACAAATGGACCATGCAAGAGGAAATATGTACATGGTTATATCCATCTTTCTCTTATGCACCCGTAATCTTCTTATTTTCTTCCCTCATGATTTTAACCTAAAATGATCTAACGTATTGGTATGTGGTTGCTCTAACGAATAGAATGCATTGGATATCACTTCCATGGCTTCAATGAGCAGAAACTATTCCCTTTCTCTATCTGCAAATTTATTTAGCATTTAGGTTTTTATTTAGATAATACATAATCATCTTTAGGCAACAGAACTATCTACATTATTTACATTTCAACAACAAATTTGATTCACAACTCAGGTTTTAAAAAAATATTTATTTCACGCTAAATATACACCAAATCACAATAAAAATTTAGTTTAAAAAGACATCCTTAACAAATTTAGAGTCCTCAACACTAATTTTAGCAATGTTAATATGATAAGAATTTTTAAGAAACATTTAAAGTAATAAACTGCCAGGTTTATTTTTTAGCCAGGTTACTAAAAAAAAATGTTAAACAAATGCAGGTCCATACAGATGAAGCATTTTAAAAAGCTTCTTTATCAGGCACACATTAAACCCAGTGTGCCTTGAATGACAGTATCAAGAAAAGCACTCAGTCTTATAATTCCCACTGTAATTCACTAGCTTTCTTTTTCTTTCCAGGTCAGCCTTTTAGTAAAGGACGATTATTTAATATGATATCCACAAAAATTAAATAAAGAGATCTCTTTAAAAAAAAAAAAATCATGGACACCAACACACGTACTGTAATAAAACAGTAATCAAGACCTTTTTTCAATATCCATCCAAATAGAACTCTGGAGGCTCAAAGCAGCAACTGGACAGGAAATCTCTTTGACAGAGTATGCATGGATGTGTTATGTATACATCTCTTGAGTTCATATAAGAGAGTGCACATGTTACTGGTTGCTAGGAGATGAAGACAGGCTGCTACAGAGTTCTGCCTCAGGGGTTGTGACTTGAAATTCATGGGAAAAGCTTTCATTATAGGAAGAGTCTTCTTCAACAGGTGTGGCACGTCCTAGACTATTGCCCAAGCCAGAGGATGTTGAACTGCAAAAAAGAAATAAATACCATATAAATATTCATATTGCAATTTTAAATGTACTGTTTGCACATTATTTGAACTTACAACATTGCCCCTTTTATTTATGAATGGCAACAATGGCTATTCTTCTCAACATTTATGTGTATATACAGTTATGACATTTTACTATGAATGGCATGATTATAGACGCATAAAGCATTTAACATGGCAAAACCATCTAGTTTAAGCAATTTACATAATCTAAATAACACTGGGGAAGTTCATTATTTAGCGAGACAGGGGCACACACCTTTCACAATCTGAGTCACAGCATGTTTTGCTGTCTTCTTCTTGATGCTCTTCCTCCACAGGGAAACGGGTATACCCAACACATCGCTGTATTGCCTGTGCAACCGTGTAATGCGTCTGTCCCTGTGCACACGCATCTATTTTTGCAATGCTTAGCTGTGACTGCAAGAACAGGTGCAGTCGACTGTCTGACAGCAATAATGGTGTCTGTAGAACTCTATAAAAACAAACATTGATTAAAAAACACGGCGTGTAATCATTTTTAGAAACTGGTTATGAGGCAATTTAAAGAATCCATTTAAATTATTATGCTGAATTCCATTAAAAATATGCCAGTCCCAAAAAAAAATCTATTTGAAAAATTTCTTCTAATAAATAATAAATCTATATTTCTCCAACAAACACTGCTTTTAATATTTAAACCATCTTGGGTAATTTTAATAATGTGTCAACTACATACATTTATATTTTTATGTCTATGTGTTCTATTACATTAAATATAATGAAACATATATGAAATAAATGCTTTTGGATAGAGTAAAAGAGTAAAGTAATGTTTTATCCCAGCAGCCACTAGATGGCAAAAATACTGCATTTTCTTCATCCCAATCTGAGATCAGTATGAAAGGACCAATATAGAACAAGGTTAAATTAGGACATTTAAGTAGCTTTTACAAACATGCCTTAGAAAAAACAACAACTCATTGCTGGTGTGCATCTTGACACAAAACAATGGCACTGACCTATTTTAAGATATGTCAGTGTAAGTTTCTTCCAGTCGAAACAGCTCAGACATGCATTTTTGTCTAGGAACAGGCTTAAGCCTTGTCTGTGAAACTAGGGACAAATGTCTGATTTCTTTCTAACCAATTTTAATCAAGTTAATCAAAAAAAGAAAAGAAAAAAAAGTAAATGAAGAAACTCACGCCTCAAGAAACTGTTGCAGCCCCTGCATCCGTTGAGTGATCTGGAAATCACTATTGAGTTTGAAGAAAGGATTCCCAGGAGGGAGTTTAGGTAACTCTCTGCAGAAATAGCAAAGACAGGAAGAAATTACACTTCTGCCAAAAACAATCATGTTATTACATGCAAGTACTTGAAATAAAAACTCTTAATATTATTTTGCTATTTTATTAAATTTTTTACTGTAAATGAAAATACAATACTGCCCAGAGTGTGATATCCTGAAGTGTACTTACATAAGCAAAGCATTGTTCTGTAGTTTTTGACGCAGCCAAACAAACTCACTAAACCTCCTCCTCACACAAGAGGTCTTCTTCCGGAAACACATACTATTGGTCTATAATCAAGGAAAATGCAGTGAACTTAATGCTCTCATTGGTTAATATGTGATTCTGAAAAACATTATATACACCGTGTTCCAAATTATTATGCAAGTGACAGGTCAATAGAATTTCAGTACAATAAGGAGTCAGATTTTTGTTTGTGTTGTTTTTCACATCATTTCAGGTAACTGGTATCAATCTTAGACTGGTTTGGTCAATAGTTTGCCAGGTCTTAAGTAACTGGAAACCCTACTTAAAGAGGTTGTTCAACATTATTAAGCAAGTCACAATTCTTGTGAAATATGGTGAGGAAGAAAGATCTTTCTGAAGATGAAAAGTATGAAACAATGCATTGTCTTGCAAAAGGCATAAAAACAAGCAATATTTTGCTAAAAGCAAATAGAGATTATAGAACCATCAAAGCATTTGTGAGTGATTTAGAGCACATAAGATCTTGGTCAAATGAAGATTTATTAAGGAATGTTTCTGTCAAACAAATGAACTGTATTGAAATGCCAGCTGTAAAAAAGCCACTGCTGAGCAGCAGACAGGTGTTTGAAGCTACTGGAGTCTCAAGATCCTCTCCATGCAGACTGGCAATTGTGTACATCTGCGTTTCAGTCACTGCTAACCAAACCTCACAAGAGGAAACCTGCACAGTGGCTGTAGAAACAATTTTAATACAGTTTTATTCACTCAAGAATGCTTCAGTACAATGAATGGTTCAGATAAATGGATTTCTGATGAATGGCCATCCTATTCCAATGAGACTGCAACATCAGCAAGGAGGCGGTGGGTGATGATTTGGGTTGAAATATTGGGAAGTGAGATGTAAGGTCATTTTAGGGTGACACTTTGAAAATGTGTTTCTCTTTGTGAGGTTTGGTTAGCAGTGACTGAAGCGCAGCTTTACACACAACTGCCAGTCTGCATGGAGAGGATCTTGAGACTCCAGTAGCTTCAAACACCAGTGGCTTTTTTACAGCTGGCATTACAATACAGTTCATTTGTTTGACAGAAATTTTCCTTAATAAATCTTTATCTGACCAAGATCTTCTGTGCTCTAAGTCACGCACAAATTTTTTGACAGTTCAATAATCTCTATTTGCTTTTTGCAAAATATTGTTGGTTTTTGAGGCCTTTTGTAAGACATTGTATTGTTTCATACTTTTCATCTTCAGAAAGATCTTTCTTCCTCACCATATTTCATGAAAACTGTGACTTGCTTAATAATGTGGAACAACCTCTTTAAGTAGGGTTTCCATTTACCTAAGAAGACCTGGCAAACTATTGACCAAACCAGTCTAAGATTGATACCAGTTACCTGAAATGATGTGAAAAACAACACAAATAAAAATCTGATTCTTCATTGTACGAAAATCCTATTGATATGTCATTTGTATAATAATTTGGAACACGTTATAGTCAGAAAGCCATCAGAATATAAAGTCTGTACACCAACAGGCAAACATGTGGGTACTACACTCACATGAAGGCAGATCTCATAAGTGATGTACGCGTGCCAGAAATCCTCCTTGTGTACCTGAGGATCTCGTACCCATACACTTACAAACTCCTGCAGTTGGAGGAAAAAGTATGTGTAAGTGTTTATGAGCAGTGGTGTTTTCAAATTGAACAAGGAAGTAACTCAGCAGAAAGCATGCTTGTACTTCTTCTCATTATGAGTTAAAGTTTTACCACTTTTTAAGACCAGTTTGATTCAGATTCTGCCCTTTCACCCACATTTCACGCTAACTGGAGTTTTGGAGGGTATTTGTTTGTAACGTACAGTTGGAATTTCTCAAATTAACACACTTTGTTGCATCACAGCCAACAAACCCATTTGAGGTCAAACAAAGCACTTCCCTAAAAATACCTAACATATACAAGCCATTGAAGTTGCATCTAATCTCAGAAAGGTAATCTTAATTATTTCTGAATAAACATATCACAAGTCAATTTAATGCAAGCCAGTCTTTATAGTATTGCATGCCTGTGAAAAGAGATTTGACAAACAAATGAACCAGAAATGACATCAATGGTCACTGGTGGAATTATGCTACCAGTTTCCTCTTTAAAAATTCCAGGCAAAATACATGATGCAACCACAGTTCAGTTACAAAGTGTAATTAAAAACTTGTTTCCACACAAGATTATTTACTTTTCTTTCTACTGGCAACCAAATGATCTAAAAAGCTTTTTACTGTTTGCCCACAGAATCAAGGATTCCTCTGAAAAATCTGTTTACTATATAGATAAGGACTGCTGAGTTACACAAAGCAAAACTATAGATGAACAGAAAGAAATTTAAATGTGAAAAGGAACAAGACACTGACCTTTTTCACAAGGTTTGTGTTTTCCATTTCAGAGACTTGACTGAAAAAAAAGAAAGACTCCTTGTCAGTTTGTTTGTTCGTTTTATTTTCTTTTTTTCATACCAGCATATGCCTATTTAATGTCAAGATCAATGTATTTTAAATGGGAATAAATGGCTATAAGTAATTTACAGTAGTATTGAAAAACAATAACTAACCAATCATTTTTTTTTACTGTGTTGGATTGTTTCAGACCTACTGCACTAAGACTAAAGAAAAGTCTATAAAACGGCAGTGCAAACTCTTATTACAGATCTCAAGACAATGATGAACATTATTTTGATCAATCTGCCATTAATCAATTCACTACCAAACACTTCACTTCATAAGTGGTTAAAATGCAATGATGACTTTTAATAACTATTGAAGAGGGAAGCAAGTTGCAGTGATGAATGTGTTATGTCAGACTTAAAACAATAAATCAATTTTATGTTACAGCAAACCCAGATATTCATTTTGGCTCCTTCAATGAAATCAGACTTTGTTTTCCTTTGTACGGTTTGTAATGACATGCTAAGTGAGATAGAATCATTTCTAATGGAACCATAAAGCAGATCAATTTCCCTTTTTCCTGAATACAAAATGAAAATCCCATCAGCATAAGTCCAAACAACCATGCAATCAGTGACTTTCATTCATACTCGAACTAACTCACTTTGATGATAACTTAATTACTTAGTTGACTGGGAATCCCAGACTAATTGGCCAACAGACAACAAGACACCCTGAACTTACAAGAGCAGGGCTTCTTTGACCTTTTTTTTTTCTTCTTCTATTTTTGAATATAGGTCAATCATAAGATACACTTTTTTTTGCCCTGAACATAAACACTAAAAACAAAATTAATTTGACACGTGTGTTTAATAGGCTAGCTTTAAAATAAAACACACACACACACACACACACACACACACACACACACACACAAGCCAGAAGGTTATAAATTACAACCAAAACTGAAAACGTTCAATGACCGCCAAAAGATCAAACAATAGTATTAAAAATGCATTAGGAACGGTTTTCACTCAAACGAATGGCAGCTGTATCATTGACAAAAAGGTTTTCTCACTCAGCTGTTTGGTACTGTTTTGTCGAGTAGTAGCCTACATATGTTTATATATCTTATCGCATTATATATATTTCTGATATGCTACGTCCATTTTTGTTCTCACCTTTTCTGTCGTGTCGCGTATTTCTGCCACCGTGGTCCAGGTGCTGCTGGCTGGGACTGATGTGATCAAATGTGGCAAACAAGTTCGCTTGTGGGAAATAAAAGTTTTTCTGACTCGCAGAATTTGACGTGCGCAATCTGCGCATGCGCTGCTCTCAACACTGAAAAACTACGTTCCAGCACTACGCATGTTATTGAGACTAATATACTTGATGTTATTTGTTGCTTCTCATGCATAATATCAGCAGGCGCGTTATCATTACAGCAAATACAATGTTATAATGATAACAATCTACTATTAGGTTACATAATAATAAACAATATGTACGTTGGTATAGATTTTAGATTTTTTTTTTAAAGAAATGTAGGGTTATTATTAATTTCTGTCAGCCAACTAATAGTCAGATAGAAACCAGTCTCTGTGACCCCTTCCTCCTAAACCTTTGGGCTTGACTGAGTCGTGAGGTCAGAAATTGTCAAGGAATCAGACAATGATTCAAATCATTTGTTAATCCGTATCTTGCAAAACAGTTTTTTTTCCTTCAAATAAAAGATTAACAATATAGACAGCTGTAATATTCACAATAATGAGCTTTCTTGCTAAAACATGCAGAACCTATTACTGAAACTTAGTTACAAAAATTAGTAGGCCTAATTCAGAAATCATAACAGTTATGATTTAACCATATAAACAAAACAAAACTGATATAAACAACTGATAGTTGTTCATTTTGTTAACCTGTGACAGTGTAATGCAGGACTTGCAAAGAGCCTGTTATGGAAGGATGGGGGGATGCAGACTAAATGGGACCTGACAGTAAATCCACAACAGATTTAAAGCATTACTCATAATATAATTTATACATATATATATTAGTGCTGTCAAACGATTAATCGCATCCAAAATAAAAGTTGTTTATGTAATACATATGCACTGTTTATTTATTATTTTATATATAAATACACACATACAGTATATTGAACATATTTACATATATTTATATAATTTCTATTATATAAAAATATATTTAATATACAAATATAATGTATTATTCTTAAATATATACATATATGTGTATGTATTTACATATACATAATACATATACACAATACACACACACGCAAACAAAAACGTTTATTTTGGATACGACTAATCGCAATTAATTGTTTGACACCACTTTACCATTCAAAAGTTTGTGATCAGTATGATTTTATATATTTGTTTACTGAAGTTTCTTGTGCTCATCAAGGCTGTATTTATTTGATCAAAAGTACAGAGAAAAACCCTGTTATTTTGTGAAATAATTTAAATAACAGTTTCTATTTTAATATACTTTAAAATATACTTTATTCCTGTGATGCAAAGCTGAATTTTCAGCATCATTTCTCCAGTCTTCAGTGTCACGTGATCCTTTAGAAATCATTCTTATATGTTGATTTATTATCAGTGTTGGAAACAGTCTGGCTGTTTTTTTTTTTTTTGGAACCTGTGATACTTTTTTTATGATTCTTTTATGAATATAATAATAATATTTTTATTATATAATTTAATAATTTTATAAGTATATTAACACAGAAAACCAATATTAGAAATTGAAAAATATCTCACAATATAACAATATAACATATAACAGCCTTGATGAGCACAAGAGACTCCTTTGAAAAACATTAAAAATCTACTGATCCCAATCTTTTGAACGGCAGTGTATGTAGGCCTATGTATGTATTAGAATTAAACAGCTGACATACAAGCAAAAATAGCAAGTAAAAGATCTTGTAAGCAGAAACAAGTGTCTTTTCTATTGTTTCAGTTTCATTTTTAAATTTTCTAGAATTTCCAGATGGCAAGTCAAACTGACAATTACCACAACTTGTGGTCTGTGGCACATGACAGCTATGTGGAGAAGACATGTTGCCACAAGACCCAGTATTTTCAGCTGCTATCAATGATGCATTTTAAACACATTCTAGATAAACTTGCCCACAAATAAAGTTCTTGGAAGTGTTCAAAAATAAGTAGAACTTATGCTACTTTGCAGAACCATTCTCCAAACCCAACAAATACAAATCAAAATCATATACAGTGTTAACAAGAAAATGTACCATTAAACAATTTTTTTACACAGTTTTGCTATTTACTATTGTGTACTATCGTGCATTTGTTTCATAATTGCATGAATGAAAGTTTCTTTCATTTAGCAATTTATGTATTTTCTTACCCTCTCAGTGAAATCCACTGCTACATAAGAAACAGCTAACTTGATTTTGGCGTGTCTGACACAAACATACAAAACATTCACTCAGCAGACTCTGTTTACACTACACCGTTTTCTGCCAATATTTTATTAAACAAGCAGTTTTAACTCTGAATGGGTGTTAACAATAGCCTGATGATTGTTGATTGATTGAACAGATATCCAAAAATATACCTGATGAAATTCTTTTATATTGATATTTTACTCAAAGCTCTAGTGTGGGAAGCTGGACTTTTACCTATCAATACAAACCTTGTGTCATAATACATTCCACCGTGTTACCTCTACCACAACTTGATTTCCTAATTCAGAAATCAGTACTTGTAACCACAGTATGTCCAGATTAGATTGTACCCTTGTTACACAGAGCATATGAGACACTAAGTATTATCTGTTATATAATATTACCCTTTAAGAAGCTAGTACAAATACACACATACTACATCAGCAAGTGCCAGTGCAGTTATTTCTTATTTTTTATCACTGGAAAAAGTTTTCAGTTTGTTATCTGACCTGCTTACTTCAGGATGACTTTACAAAAACAGGGTTTTGAGAGGAAAAAGCCTTAGAACTCAAAGTCCATCACTATGCTGCTAATCTTTGTCATGAGACCTGCAACCAGCCAAGCAAATGGTAATAAATGTGTTTTCTGTGGTCATGATCTGACAATGCAGTTATAGAAGTCAAGTAGTTCTTTTGCTTTCTCGTTTGTTTCAGGATATCGTCACTGAATAAGAAAGTCCGATGGTGTATTCCCACACTTTAATAACCCAGATCACACACAGAGGTTTTTAGGGGGATTTCCATGATGTACAACTGTTATTAAAACTTCTAAGATACAATCTGTAGCATTTTTTTCTATCTTAGAAACTAGAAAGTCACGCTATTTGCATCCCGTGTCTGATAAATTGTACAGAACATGGAACTTGTGAACTCTAACCCTGATGAAGGCAGCAGAAAGGTTAAGAAATGTAATGACATTATTGGTCACATTGCTTTTTTAAATGGTTAACTGTGTATATTTTAGATATGCACTCTATATATCTAACTGATTCCAGCTAAAGTGTGGACAAATTTCTGAGTCGTGTGACTGGCACACAGAATTATTAGAAGAGAAACCTCTTAAAGTCACACCTAAAAACAAGATAAACATTAATGATTCTGGCTCTGGAAAATTTGACTCAACTAAATTGTGCAATTAAAAATGTAAAAGTAATTTGTCATTGGATTACAAAATGTGGGCTATTCTTTGATCTACTTCCTAAATTCTCAAATGACTGTAGATGAAATGCATTTTGAGCTTTAACAGAACACAGAACAGCCTATGTAAATGTGACCCTGGTAACAAAACCATGAGGGGAAATTTAAAATTGAGATTTATACATCATAGGAAAGCTGAATATATAAGCTTTCCATTGACATATGGTTGGTTAGGATAAGATATTTGGCAAAGATACAACTACTTTAAAATCTAGAATCTGAGGGTAAAAAAAAATCTAAACTGAGAAAATCGCCTTTAAAGTAGCCCAAACGAAGTGAAGGGAAAAACACAGCCTTCCTCATTTTTAAATCACCAGTTAATAAGAAGCTTCAGTTAAAATGCACTATTATTACTATAAAACAGGTTTGACCTACAAACCATGCAGAAGAGAAATGTGGAACTTTCGTTTTGTAATTTCTAGGTGGTGTGAAACCATGACACAAGGTTATAATAACAGAAGAGGGCAAACATTTTTTGTGGTAATGGCTCTATATATGACATATGACAGTCCATTGAATGCTAACAGCCCAGAAAAAAAACAAAAACAAATTGAAATCGCTCAAATAACCATGTTTTGAGGAAGATAGTAAAGATTTCTTCACCATAAACACAAAACATCTGCTTTGGATATTTAAGAATCATGCAAGCAGATTAAAAGCAGGCATATAAACCTTTATTGAACTAAAAAAATGAGAAATATTTACACAGACATTTACATATTCAGGTAAACAATAGGAAATAAAGGAACAACTACAATAATGACAGAATAATCCACCAGAAGAAACAATGACCATGAACAGATTGCAAGTTTCGGATCTCTCTGAATGACAAGAGTGAAAGAAAAACAAGCCAGTGCATTAATGAACAGCACTGCTGTGACACCTAGTTCAAATGAATAGTTGAAGCACCCTACATAATGACTTTTAAAAACTCACCTCATTTGTACATACTTTCATTGGTTCACTACAATCATGCAAATAGCTTCCAGCAAAACTTCAAAAAAAAAAAAAAGAAATCCTCCACCGACAGGCTATAAACACTTCTGCTAACACTGTACAGGTGGATGACACTAAAGCACAATTCAGCGAGATGTGGGGTGCTATTGTTGCTCATCCTCAGGACAGGAATGCCAAGTTAGTCTTTCCTCATAAAAGGCAATGACTATCTGTGGGCAACGGGTGTTGGCCTCTTTCGCGGGAACCAGGTCCGCCTCATCAGAGTCCTTCCTGTGAACACAAAACATCTCTGGTTGCAGATAATTCAGACTCTCTAACATGACAATTAGTGCAGGAAGTGCAGCCTTGAACCTCACAAGCCATTATCTTGTGTCTTTGAATCAGAAAGGCTTTTCATGTGGACATGCTGCCCCCTACAGGCCTTTCTTGAAGGGACAGTTCACCCCAAAACACTTATTCTCATTAACTCACACTAGTGTTGTTCCTAACCTATATGACTGACTGAACACAAAAGATGATATTTTGAAGAATGTTGATAATCAAAAAGTTTCCATCCTAATTGACTTCCATTGTATATTTTGTCCATACTATGGAAAGTCAAAGGGAAATGACGATGTTCAACATTCTTAATATATATATATATATAAATAAATAAAGGTTTTATTTCTGTCCATGCAACTAAAATCATTGTGACCCATTGTAATTTTGGACCCCACTAACTTATTAGTGGACAAAAACTTAAACATTAGTAAGATTAGCTTTTGTGTTTAACTCAGAAATAACACCGGTTAGGAACAACATGAGGGTTATGATGTTTCCACTATGGCTTTATACTACATGAGTTTCTTACCACTTCATGAGGAACATGAGCTCTCCACTGCTATCAGTTGCCCCAATGATCCTCTCTGGCTCAAGGTTTCTTGCGAACCCTCTTGGCTTGTCAGACTGGAGCAACACAATTTTACTTGAGTCAGTTTTATGATTAATCAACGTTAAAATCAAATCCCTGAAACTGATGACCAAACACAAAACTTTACCATTTCCTTCTTTCTCTTTGCCTTGCTCTCATCAGTTTCTGGCTCATCAGTGGAGGATTTTCTTTTTTCAGCTTCTGGTTTCTCCACCACTCCTTTCTGAGACTCCAGGAATGCAGAAATTAGTTCAGGGCAGTCCAAATTCTCTTCGGGCTCCCAAGTGTTGTCAGCACTGAAGAAGATTAAGTTTTTTTTCTTTTTACTCTCATTGCATGAATCAAAATGATGTAAAGTCACAAACAAACACTTCAGTATACTTAAATTCAAAAAGCACTCACTCTGAGAATCCTTTCCACTTGAGGAAGAACTCAACTTTCCCATTGACCAATCGCTGGTCAATCACCTTCTCCACCACAAACTCCTCCACCTCCTGAACGTCCTTCTTTGATTTGCTTCCCTGCTTCTTACCCATGTCGACCTAGAATGCACACAAAATTAATGATAAACCAGAAACCGGTTTAGCCATTTCAAATTCAGTCTTTGAAAACTTAAATACGATTTACAGAAAAGCATCCTTTCGAAATAAAATAATTAATTTAAAGAGAAAAAGTTGCATTTACTACTTAGATTTGTGCTACCTTTTGTGTGTGCTAGTATGTTAACGAGCTAACTACGCATGCAGGAACAGGCCAGAGGCCCAAAACGCAGTTCATGCTACTTTTTGAGATTAACGTTACAGATTTTTTAATATTCCTGTAAAACTTTACGTTCCGGAGTAAGGTCTGACTATTATATGAAATCGCTGTTCGCGTGGTTTTCACTATAACACGCGGCTGGTTTAAATAGCAGGAGTTAGCCTACTAGCTAACTTAGCTGGAAAATGCGCGCACATACACACAAAACAAAAACAATGTTGTTATACAACAAAGTACATTCATGCATACTACATCTATGCAAACTGAAACAAAAAACATAGATTAAAGAAAATACTTATTGCAGTCATTCAGGTTACAGCATTCTTAACAGCGAACTACAATGGACGCTGCTGCAGCGCATGCATGCGCGCGAAAACTCACCCTCACAAAGGAAAAGGAGTAAAATGTTAATTTCAAAGCTTCACACTTGTCGACCTTCAAACAGCTGCAGCGGGATTATGTCGCACTTCACCAGGACACAAACTTTTAAAACTTGTACTCTCTTCGTACACTATAAATCAATGAAACAAAAGTCGACTGAGGCTAGAGGAAGGCCAGCCTGAATCTAACGCGAGGACGTAAAGCCACGCCTATGAGCGGTCACGTGTGTCCAATGACGTTTTCATATGGCGGAGCAACCGTGAACCTCCAAAGGTTATGCAAAATAACATTATTCGGTAATTTAATTTGATATCTATTTTAGGGTCTACAAAGAATAGGCAATAGTCTAAATCTGTTTTAGTCACGTTCTGCATCCAAAACTTGAAAATGGCAGAGCAGTATTGATGTTTTAGTCGATTCCCCAGATATCAACTAAAAAACGGAGTGCCTCACAAACACCAAAGCCTGTGGACCCAGCTCGTCCTCCTCCTTCTGTGAGAGGCTCCCGGGATCTTGTGCAGCGCCCCTGGGTCCCTGCTATGATAGCAGAAACATTCACAAATGTTTAAGGGTGCTTTCACACCTGCCTCATTTAGTTCGGTTGAATCGTACCAGAGTTCGTTTCCCCCTTTGGTGCGGTTCGATTGGGCAGGTGAGAAAGCAGCAATCGCACTCGGGTGCGGACTAAAAGCGGACCAAACAAGCGTACCGAGACCTGCTTGAAGAGGTGGTCTCGGTACGCTTTCATACGAACTCTGTAGCGGTTCGTTTGTGGTGAGAATGTGATCCGACCTCATTTAACAGACCCAACTGCAAAAAGTACTGATCATTTTTGGACTAAACCAGCTGCCGTAGTCAGCTGCATTGTGCATTATGGGATGTGTTTGTTGACAGTTTGCACTTTAGCATGGCAGCTCGTGGACAAACTTGGGAGAAATTTGGTCAGATGACCATGAGCATGTCAGAGTTAAGAATTAATGCACGCCTCCGCTTGAAGTTACGAGCGATTCCTGCTCGCCGTTTGCAGTGCATTAGAACGTTGTTTTCGAGCCGCATCCGCGCTTCATTATAGAAATGTATTTTTTGCATATTGTGGTGTGTACAAACAAGGACCCCAATGTGCCTGCAGCTTTCTCTATTTCTGTTTTATTACCTGATAGAAAGTCAAAGGCCTTCTCAAGCCGTATGGCTGATCCATCTAATATGCAGCCTATTATACATCAAAATAAGATTGCTGTGGACACACAAAGTAGTGCAATCAAGTTAACAGTTTTAAACATTCGCTTACTTAAATATAAATAATTTCTGATCAATGACTTAATAAAACAACCTGGATTTTGTTTCTAAATAAAACATGGCTAGAAGACAGCTGCAGTGCAACAGTCCTCAATGAAACAGCCCCTCCTGACTTTACTAAATGTCTGCAGGACTGTTAGGAGAGGTGGAGGTGTAGCTGCTCTTTTTAAAGATGTCTATCAATGCAAGCAAGTGTAATTTGGTCAGTACTTGTCATTTGAACATCTAGGTATTGTGCTCCTCGCATTGTTTTTTTTATTATTATTATTGTTTACAGGCCTCCAAAATACTCTCCAGCCTTTGTTATCAATGATTTCTTCAGTTTGACTGTTTTGCTATTGCAGGGGATTTTAAAGGGGTCCTACTATGCTTTTTCAATTTTTCTACTTTAGTTAGTCTATAATGTTGCTGTTTGAGCATAAAAAAGATCTGCAAAGTTACAAAGCTCAAAGTCCACTTCAAAAGAAGATATTTTATTTAACAGAAATCACTTTTTAAAAACTACAATGCATGTTTTTGAGGATTTGCGATATCACAAATACCGACAAATGGGACGAGACTTGGCAACAAGTGTTATCAATATGCTGGAGACATGCTAGCTTTCCAAGGCAGATGAACTTGAAGCTGGCAGCAGACAGCTATGGTAAGGGGCATGACATTTCCCGACCAGGCGCTGAGTGCTGCCAATCACAACACACACTGGCCCAGCTGACCAATCATAGCACATTTCATATTTCAGAAGGTGGGCCTTTATTTGACACAGGAACTATTCGAGCCGTTCATGCCAGACTGGGGAGAAAGGTGATGTAATAATGTAAAATATGCAAAAAATAATGTGCTTTTCAAACAACCTATGAGAGCCTGTTCTTTGTACAAAAGACTTTGTTAAAAAGCATAATAGGACCCCTTTAATATTTACATAGATAATACAGAAATCAAAAAATACAAAATAAATTCTAACTTTTTTAAACACTTTTGACCTGATTCAGCATGTGCATGAACTCACACACAATCGTGGACACACTCTAGATTTATTTATCAGTATAATTCTTAACACTTCATCCATTATTATAAAGGATGTAGCACTATCTGTCATGTCTGTATATTCTTTGATATATTGATCACTGCTACCACTGAATCTAGATCTGTCTCTGTTAGAAAGAGATGCATTAACGAGAACACTAGTTTGCTATTTATGAAAGATATATATTTAACACCAAGCATTTCTGCAGACTCTGTACATTTTAACTCAAAAGTTAAGAATGTTATTGATGATATTGCTCCTGAAAATCAACAGAGTACAGAGTATGAAAAGATAATGCAGAAAAGCTGTGTTTTATTATGTGAGAATAGGAGAGCATAAGTCTAGTGGACATTCCCGACATCTGGAGTCCCATAAGGCTCAATTCTTTTACCACTCTTACTTAGCATGTAAATGCTCCCACTAAGTCAAATAATAAGAAAGAACTAAATTGACAATTTGGCAAAGTGTTTCTATGCAAATCAAAGGAATACAAATAAATTAAGATTTAACGACTTTTCGAATTCTTTATTTTGTAAACTATTAGATTTTTAGCAGTTAACTATTGAAAATCGACACATGCTTATAATTATTATTAATATTTCCAAAGTAGTCACTGTTTACGCCTAATACAAGTTCTGCTGCCTGATCCTACCCTAATATAGACTCTTTTCTGGTTTAATGACTCCTTTGCATTTTTATCTGCTTTTTTTCAACTTTAATCCTGATATGTATGCCATGAAGACATCACATTTACAGTGTCAAATGTTGAGGAATAAAATTCCATTAATTGTTTTTATACTTATCAGCTATTTCTGAATGGTTTAAGTTACAATCAGGAATCTTCTTAAAGACATAAAAATTCATAACCGTAGGGAAAATCCATCTTTGGCCACTACAAATGTCAAAGGCTGACATAGAATATAGCAGAAGTATGGAGGTTGTCTGGTATTAGTTCACATGATATATCTAGCTATTGATCAGCTGCACAACTTCATGTAACAACCTCTTCTATGTGTTCTGTAATTTGTCTGTTTGTTACATTTCACTGGAAAATATGGAAAAAACAGGGCCCTCTCCACTAATATTGGCACCTTTTATGAGCAAAGGCGGCTGTGAAAATAAATCTGCATTGTTTATAATTTTGATCTTTCACTCCAAAAATTCAAAAAATTCTTATCATTGAAGTAAAACAACTGAAAGTGGGGGGGGGTCTCATTGTGAAATAAATGCTTTCTCTAGTTCATGTTTGCATGTTTGGCACCCAATTATCGCAATGTCCTTTTCCCAAGATCACAGCTCAGAGTTTTCTCCTATAATGCCTGAAGAGTTTGGAGAACATATTTTCTTCATAAAGAATCTCTCCAGATCCTTCAGATTCACAGCTCCATGTTGGTGCTTCTTCTCTTTAGTTCACCCCACTCATTTTATACAGGGTTCAGGTCAGAGGACTGGGACGGCCATTGCAGAATGTGCTCAGTGACCCATTTTTGTGTTGATTTTGATGTTTGCTTTGGATTATTGTCTTGATGGTAGATCCAACCATGGCCCATTATAAGATTTCTAACAGAGCCAGTCAGGTTTAGGTTTTTTATCTTTTGGTATTTGATAGAATCCATGAATCTGAACAAGACATCCAGGACCTCCGGCAACATAATAGGCAGAATCCAGCAGTATATTTAACCCTGGACATGGGGTAATTTTTATCCCTGTTTGTACTAAACCCATCTGGTGGGTTTGCTGCCAAAAATGTTGACTGTTTTGGTATTCATCTAATGTAATGTAAAATGATAATATTTGTTTCAAATTTTATTTACAAGTTTAAATTAGATTTTCATTCTGGATTTCAAATATATACAAAAATCATTAACTCAAAACAAATGCATGATACGGCAAAGACTTTTATGGTTACAATTATTTTGCCTGCAGATTAGATGTTTGGTTTGATTCAAGTGTTTTGTCAAGTGCAGCATAGCACTGTATGTGTTTCTAAAACCATGTTTTGTGAAATGGGAACCATAAAACAAATCCAGTAAAAACTCAATTACTTTGTCCTCCTTTATTCATTTTAAAAGATATAAAAGAGATTTTGAACATCCCTGTGTAAAATTAATGTTTTCCAAACCCTTACACACACACACATACAAATAATTGCTCGAAAACACACATAATAGAAAAAATGAAAAAAAAGAAAAGCAGCTCCTCCTCAGAAACACAAATCAAACTGCTCTGCCAATAATAGATATAAACCTGTTCATTTGAAGGGTTAATTTATTTGGGCCCTGTTTTCCTCTACACACTAATTCATTTGTCATTAAACCAATGCAGTATTTGCCTTTTCCAAATCATGTAACTGTGCTGTGAGGTGGAACTAAAACTCACCAATTCCATGTTTTAATTTAATTACTTCCACTTTATTTGTTTTTACTGTGACTTTACTTCAAAAATGATCACTTCTAAAGGTATATTTAATTTGTTTGCCAAAAAAAAAAAAAACACCCAAAAGGTAAACCAAATTAAAAACAAATCTGCAATCCAAACACATTACCCTTTAATAAAAAGCTATCAGAATGCATTATAATTGTTCTTGTTAAGCAAGTGTATAAACGTAAAATGCAAATGTAAGTGACAGTAATGTAAATGTACAGGAAAAGTTTAACCAGAGTGATCACTGTTTGTCATAGATGCAAAATCATATTACAAATCATTTTCTCACTGGTGAGGAAATGTACACACAGTTATGAAGGTGATGCAAAGTTGTTTGATTCTGATGTCTGCAAATAGTTGAAATTAAGGTAATTTGTGTGGGGTTCCTCGTATTAGCGGGATGGTTTACACAAAAATTTTACTAGCCCTCATGTCGTTCCAAAACTCATCTCCAAAAGACAACAACAAACAACAGAGTAGGATCAAAATGAGAGTGATAAAACACCAGAAGCCCTTTTAAGCTCATTCCAGCAAGAAATAGTGATCAGATTTGATCAACATGGTCCTCTAATGACCATATGCAAAAAATATTTACTTAGTAACTTGCCATTTAAATTAAGAGTAAAAAAAATTAAAAAAAAAAAGCAAAATGATTTTTAATTTTCAAATGTGCCCTTTAGAAATACTCTTTATACACACTCTTACTATACACAACGTCCAGTGTTTTCAGTACATTCTCTCCTGCAAATAAACAAGGCTTCTCCTATGCTCCGAATGTACTATTTATTACAGTCTTTGTGCCTCCACTTGAGTTTTGAATGGCTTTTAGGAACAAAGAAGAGCCAGAAATGCCCCATAATATCTTATCTCAAGCATAAAAAACATAGAAACATAGAAATATTTGTCAACACTAGCACGCATGCACACACACACACACACACACACACACAGACACACACACACTCAAAAAGTCTTTAGGGTTTCTTGTCCTTCTTTCTTTTCACCATCTTGCTACTTGTCATTGTCCTTGACGTTGTGTTTGTGCGAGGCTGAACCATCACCCGTCCGTTAGCACTGCAGTGCAGTCTGTAGTGCTCAGGGTTCAGGGGATGTCCATATTCATCCCGAAGTTGGCTCAACACAGTCTGCGAGAGCATTTCGAACCGCTCTGCAGCAGCAGAAAGTGCTTTGGCTGTGTGGGATCTCTGGCGTAGAAGAGCATCCCGCTGCACCGACAGGCCCTCGACCTCATCCTGCAGGGTCAGGATCGCATCCAGCTTCCTCTTGCGGCAATTCTGCGCAGCAAGCTTGTTTTTACCTCGTCTGCGCACGTCACGCAAGAGAGAGACTTCTGATCCTGACAGATTCTGGCTGTCCAGCAGCTCCAGGAAGTTTTCTACAGGCATGTTGACAATCTGAAAGGCTGAAAACGGAAGACCCAACGCCTGCACCCGATGTTCGTCACGACTCATCTCTTCTGGTTCAGCCTCATCTTCGCTCATCACTTCCTGTTTGATTGCTGTGAACCAGCTAGATGGCGTAGAATTTTGCACTTGATGGGCTGAATAGGAATGATCGTTCCAGATGTTTTCCATGAGGTTTACAGGTGACCAATCACGATAAGCGGCTGCACAAGCTCCGCCTTTCGGCGAAAGAGACTCCACTTCACTGCTATAGCCTGTAGCTCCACCTTCATCCTCGCAAAATGAATCGGATGATGTAGACAGGGATGTGGGGCTCCTTGAACTGCTCTCCAAAGACAGGCCAGAATCTGAATCCTCAGGCCATGGAGTGTCCATGTCCCCTTGCATGCCGCCCAGCATTTGAGGGTCGATTGTACCAAGATTATCTAGATCCAACATATTGATGTGGTCAAAAACAGCCTCATCTAGATAGCCTCCCATCTGCGAAGGTGAGGTTTCATTACGAGAGCTGTTCCCAGACAAAGAGAAGAGCATTGAAGGAAGTGCCCCTGCTGAGCTCTGAGATGGGTCTGAGTGAGAAGAGTTTGTGGACTCCAGACGAAAGAGGGGTGTTCGGAAAGATGTAGGCCTGCTATTAACTGACTCTCCTCCTGTTACCATTGCATCTTGAAGGCTTACGTCATAGCTGATGGGATTAGGAAGCTCAGCTTCTAAGTCTGACATGCGTTGGGGGACTATGGAGTCCAAATCCTGTAGATGGAATCATACAAAAAAATTGTCAGATGTGCACAGACAAACAAGAACCTAAAAGAGTGTAACTTAAAGTATACATAAATAAAAACACAAACATATTTAGTTTTGTCTTGTTACAGTTATGCATTCTTGTGTAAATTATCCAAGTATTCTTTAGACGCTACTGACATCTTTTGTGGAATGTGATTATGCATAACACTAGCAATGCCAAGGTCAAGGGTTTGAATCATAGGGAAAGCAAGAACTAAAATATGACATAAAATGTGTACCCTGAATACAAGTCATTTTGGATTAAAACCATGTAAAATGTAAAAAATTTATAACAATTGTATTGATTCCTTTAATTCTAAAAGAGGATAAGTCTTTCACAGTTACTACTAGGGCTGGACGATTAATCGAAAAGTAATCAAAACCGAAATTCATAACCTCTAACCGACGTAATTTTCCCATGTCGGTTATTTCCGTTTTTTAATCCTGTTAACACTTCCCCCTTAAAAGAATACTAGCGCGTCTGTAGCCACATGACTCTGCCCCGTCCAGTTAGTGGCATAAAAGCAAAACATGGAGGTGAACGCCGGTTCAACCAGGCGGGAAGGAAGTTGACCGGAAGTTGAAGTCGGCCGCGTGCCGCCATCTTGTAGCAGAACTTCACTTGCGTTAGCATCCCATTGACTCCCATTCATTTTGGCGTCACTTTGACAGCGAATAACTTTACATCTGAGGCGTTTAAAGACTCCATTTGTCCATGATTTATTTCTAAAGATACACGACAATGTATAAAGGGCTCCATTACCTTCTATGTTACATTATGGCCCCGTAGAAACAGTTTTTGTAAAAATAGGCTAACGATTGCGTCATAACCACTCGACTCTCTGTCGCACAGTAGAGAAATTACCGTACAGACAGGAGGAGAAGCTCGCAGGCAATCAGGGAGACGTCAAGAGAGAAGCCCATAGATACAAGCCCTGGCGTTATATTTTAAAATACTATACAAAATAATTAAACCGAATACTTACTCCTGCTCACTCACGCCAAAGAACTCCCCGCTCAAGCTCGCCGTCTCTGCAAGATTAACGATGGGAGTTTGCACGCACAGCTACTAGAAGATTTACATCTGTCAGACAGGTTGCTGACGTCATCAAGCTTAGTTTGAGTCTACGCGTCAGAAACGGAAGTGCTAAAAATCGCAAAAAATGGGCTTCACGTGTCTCAATTGAGTTCCAATGGGGTCGCTGTGTCCATTTCTTTTACTGTCTATGGGTTCAACACATAGTGATGGCGTGTGAGCGGTGAGCCTTCACTAAACCTTGTCAGTTGTATTTGTTTTATTGTTTGGACATTCAAGCAATTTGATGATCGGATGTGTATTATTATATTGACCATGTTCGCGCAGCTGCATTGTGGCACGAACACTCATAAACAGTAGCTGTGAAGATCGCGTGCACAGAGGAACACAGAAACTAGTTGTCAGCACTTTCCTGTGATTTATCACTAAAGTAGCTTAGAATCTCAAAACTTATTATAGCATGTTTGTGTGTAGCGCACATGAAGCACAAGCGCGTGCACAGAGAGCAGCGGTCAGCGGTCGCGCTGCGGGTTCCCGGTTTGTGTCCGTTCTCGGACTGTTCTGTGTATTTTAACTGTAGAAAAGGTTGTTCCGAGTCGAAACTACGATACAGAGAACTACATAAGTATATCATCATAAACGCAGCCGTTTTTGTCTTACGTGAACATAAACAGATGAGAAAGAAAACACACGTGCAGTATTTTTGCTTAAAGAGACAGCCTAATAAACGCGCTGCCTGTCATTAATGTTAATCAAAGAACAAAAGAAAATCATTCACTGATCTTGACTGAATATATTTAATAACTTTACTTGATTAATCTTTATTTTATTTATAAAAAGAAAACTATGTAGTGTTTTTAAACTTTTAATTACAGTTTCTGTACCTGAAATTTTGTTTAGTTGTATTTATTTATGATATTGCTAATTGATTTGTTTGTTCCTATCTTATCACTGACTGTTTACTTGTCTTTAACACTTTAATATTTGAAATTTATATTAATCTAGTTGTTTTTGCTATGGTATTTTTTTTAATCACAGGCAAAATTCCTCTTGCGGTGTTTTGTAGGCTGCTGATTTTTGCTCATGTTATTCAGCTGCAACAGAATGCTTTGTATAAATGTAAAAAAAAAAAAACAGAAACAAAATAATCGTTCATTAATCGTAATCGAGGTGAAATGTTCAATTAATCGAGGTTTTGATTTTAGGCCATAATCGTCCAGCCCTAGTTACTACTTACATCAAATTCAGAGAGGAAGTCATGCCACTGTGGAGGAAGCTCAAGCCCAGAAAGAGGTGGAGGAAGGGTCCTACTTCCCAGCAAATCCTGTAAGGAGAAGCAGCAAAAATATATTAATAAATAGTCCAAGTATTTAAAGGGATGGTTCATCCAATAATTAAAGTTGTTAGTTACCCTCACATTACACCAAGAAAATAAGGTTGAGTTTCCATGTCTACAAAATTTGATAAGCTCAAAGAATGTGCGTTAATCAATATTTATATATCAATAAAAACCTAAGTGAAAGTCGTTTGCTATATAAAGTGATCATTTCTCTTATTCAACAATACTTTTTGAGTTTTGTAGATAATCAATGAAGGGACAGAAATCTCTCAGGTTTCCTTATCTTCATTTGTGTATTGAAAAGGAATGCCATGATGTTGAGTAAATGATAACATTTATTTTTGGGCAAACGATCCCTTTAGCATCTCACACCAACACTACAGTTCATATGGAGTTGAATAACCAGAACTAACAATGAAATGTAACTGTTCTCATTCATATACAGAGCTGGTTGAGTAAAATATTAATTAAATGACTGTTATGTAATGTCACACAAGTTTGATTGACTTAACATTAAACCTGATAAACACACCATTCTTGTTAGGCAAGTAATGAAGTTAGTTTGTTTACCTCCTGCTCTAACGCAGAACTCTGAGTCAGCTGGTTCAGCGTAGCAGGGCAGGTGTCCTCCTGCCCTCTCTCGTCTTTCACCTCCTCTTCCTCATTCACTTGGTCTAGTGAAGTTTCCTGGAAAGAAATTGGGATGTCCAAATTAAGGATTAAAATCGATTGCCTTAGGAGGCTTTAACCTTGTTAATAAAGTAAATCTGTTGAACAATATGTGTGATTAGAAAAGTGCATTCAAGAGCAATTCCCTGAGAGTTAAAAAAATACTTCACAAAATAGGGTGCACCTGTTTAAGACTAATGTATCCTCTGCTACTCATTCAATAGTTGAATCTCATTTAAAGAACTTTATTTTTTGCTTGTACCTGTGGTAGTTAAAGAAAAGCCAGATATATTTGCATAACATGCTTAACTCGAGGGATAATAAATGACTTAATTGATTTCAAAAACTAGGTTGAGCTCTGTCAAGACATGATCCAATAAACGAACATTTCAGAAAAGAGCAGGTTTGGGCTGGATCGAAGGATAATTGATCACTCCTCCCTCAGACAGACTTTTACAAAACAAACGAAGAAAAAAAAAATCAAGGAGAGGTCAGTAGATATTTATTTGGTTACACACGTGTATGTTGATGAATGGTTTAAACTATCATTTCAATTTAAAGTTTGCCCAACATACCTGACTCCCACCTGTACATGTGGTTACTGACCTTCAAACTAACAAGTGAACAGATAAGTTACCTCCTTAACTTTATTCCCCACAAAACAAAATGTAATCGCAGTAAAGCTTAATAAAAAGCTATGTAAATGAACATAAAATCACATCCCCAAAAATCAATAACGATCAATTCAACTTTTAGATCTAATTTGACCATATTAAACAACATTTCTTAAATATGTAACATTAAACTAATTTGTTTATGGAAGGGTCAGTAACAGTTATTGTTTCGCTTTCGGCTTCAGTTGCCCACGAGTGCAAAATACTACTTGCCATTAAGCTAACTTGCTAACTCGGCAAAAAAAAAACACTTAAAACACGTCATATGGGGCTACGGGCGTGCCCCATTAAGAGAACGCAACATAAGAAAACTGTAAAAGTACGGGAAGTGTGTAATACAGCACTGTATTGTTACCTCTTTGGAAAGTCCTGCTGGTGCACAGCGAGGCCTGGAAACAGTGAGGTCCTGAGAAACTGACACACCGAAGCCCTCTCCAGCCCTGTGCTCATTATCCACTTCCCGGTGATTTTCGGCATTTACCTCTTCATCACCAGGGTCCCCCGACAGGTCGTGTGCCTCACCTGCATCAGAGCCATCATCAGGCACCAGGTGCACCAGCCATGCGCTGACACGCGTGGGGAAGCGGGCCGGGGACCCGAGCGCGCGCACTTCATTCAAGAGCCTGCGGCTGGTGAAAAAATAGTCCAGCTCGGGACATTTCGGATGCACCTGATGGCCCGCCGCTGTGTCCCGGTAGTGGTGAAACGGGGTCTGTATGAAAGCCGAGCTCGGCCCTCCGTCTGTTTCTATCAACGGCGAGAAGTAGCCGCTCAAATAGGTGTCGACATCCACACGAACTCCTATCAAACTCAGCAGAATCGTAAACTGAATGAGTCCCTCGGTGAAATATTTCTTCATGTGGTGCATGTTTCAAAACAAATATTTCAACCTCGGGAGGCCTAAACGATAACAAAGATCGCCCGTTTGCAGTTAAACAATGACAAACCCCCAAACAAAAGAGCACGCGTTGACTACTCTCTGTGTCAGACAAAGAGCAGCCCTGACCGGCAAAACTGTTTGCTGCACTTAAACACTACCGGCTTTTCTTAACTTCCTGGCCTATAACATCCTAATTCAGAGATGTAGCGCCGCCATCTAATCACGCAAAACAAAACGAGTCATTCTCGTCTGATATATTCCGTAGCAACGACAAAAAAAGCTTATGTTAGCCTATATTAAGAACAACAGAACTCCTCGGCTATCCTGGATCTAGCCTCTCATCCGAGGAGAGGAACAACTGCTCAAATTTGCATAATTCATAAAATCCCACTCACATGCGACGGAATTGCCTTAGCAACAAGCTCTGATTGGACCATTTCTGTTGTCATTCATTTAAAGAGCCAATCACAAGCAAGTATGCTTTCCTAACTTCCTATTAAAGTGAATTAGGCATTTTTTTCCGTTCTTGGTCTTAAATTACATTTATATTCTCCAATTAAGATCGAAAAAAGTGTTTTTGCTTAAACCTGTTAAAACATACAGCTATTCCCTCGTCTGTTTTGACCTACTAACCCGCTGCACTCTTCAAGTAATGTTAGGCTACTTTCAACGGTAACGTTAGATGTCATGGTTGGTGTCGTCATCAGCCAACTGTCCATGAACCACATACACGAGGGGATCACGATTCACGAATGGTCATTCATTACCAAAACTACTTACATAGCTACATATCTATCTATCTATCTATCTATCTATCTATCTATCTATCTATCTATCTATCTATCTATCTATCTATACGTCCATCATCTCCGACCATGTCTGTCTGTCTATCTAGATACAAGATTCAAGTATCTTTATTGGCATGGTAAAAAGTATCTTTACATTGCCAAAGCATAGAAACATTTAAATAAAAATGTTACACAAATATACACACTGTGTGCTCACAGTGTGTGTGTGTGTGTTCACTGCTCTGTGTGTGTGCATTTCGGATGGGTTAAATGCAGAGCACAAATTCTGAGTATGGTTCACCATACTTGGCTGAATGTCACTTCACACTTTCACTTATATGTATACAGTAAAACAAAAGTACATTCTAATAAACAGAGAGTAGAAGGACTGGATCCTGTCACATCAGTTTCTGTATGTTGTACAGTGTTTTCTTCCGGTTCTGTTCTACTGCTTGTTCTTGTACCTTGCAGCCAGGTTAGAGCTTGTTGAGGTTTCTCCCAGAATTTACAGCAGTTTGTCCTTTTGTTGTATCTGGTTGAAGTCTTTGTGCTGGTTTTTGAATTGGGGGAAGAATGTTACCCTAATAAGTGTATAATTAATAATTTTTAGTGTGTTCTAAGGGCATATTGTTTAATTTGAAACTGTGATGTTGATTTTCGTGACTGGCCCTTTTTTTGGAATATCATAATTTTAGTCTTTTTAAGGTTAACTGACAGGGCCCATGTCTGACAGAAGGTGTGCAGGAGGTCCAGCTGCTGCGGTAGACCCTCTTTTGAGGGTGACAGCATCACTAGATCATCCGCAAACAGAAGACATTTAACTTCAGTGTCTAGTAGGGTAAGACCGGGTGCTGGGCACTGTTCTAGGGCTCTTGCTAGTTCATTGATGTAGATATTGAATAGTGTAGGGCTTAAGGTACAGCCCTGTCTCCCGCCACGACTCAGAGGGAAGAAATCTGTGTGTTTGTTGCAAATTTTAAGTGCAAATTTGTTATTAGTGTACAGGGATATGATGTCGTATGTTGTTCCTCCGATGCCGCATTGGATTAATTGACGTAAAAGCCCCTCATGCCAGATGGAGTCAAAAGCTTTTCTGAAGTCAACAAAGCATGAAAATATTTTTCTTTAATTTTGTTTGGTTTCTTTGTCATATACAATGTAGAGTGTATATGGTCTAATGGGCATGTTTTTTCGGTTGGAAGCCTGTTTGACATTTACTCAGGATATTTCTGTCAGTAAGATAACGAAGTTGTCTGCTGTTTAGGATGTTACAGAAGAGTTTACCTAAGTTGCTGTTTACACATATTCCGCGATAGTTATTAGGTTCAAATTTGTCTTCGCTTTTATGAATTGGGGTTATGAGGGCGAATTTTTGGTCTGTGCATTTAATCGTTTCATTCAGAATGCCATCAATACCACAGCTTTTTCGGGATTTAAATGTTTGTATACAGGTGCATCTCAATAAATTTGAATATCGTGGAAAAGTTAATTTATTTCAGTAATTCAACTCAAATTGTGAAACTTGTGTATTAAATAAATTCAATGCACACAGACTGAAGTAGTTTAAGTCTTTGGTTCTTTTAATTGTGATGATGTTGGCTCACATTTCACAAAAACACAGCAATTCACTCAACAAATTAGAATACTTCAGAAGACCAATAAAAAAAAACATTTTTAGTGAATTGTTGGCCTTCTGGAAAGTATGTTCATTTACTGTATGTACTCAATACTTGGTAGGGACTCCTTTTGCTTTAATTACTGGCTTAATTCAGCGTGGCATGGAGGTGATCAGTTTGTGGCACTGCTGAGGTGGTATGGAAGCCCAGGTTTCTTTGACAGTGACCTTCAGGTCATCTGCATGTTTTTTTGGTCTCTTGTTTCTCATTTTCCTCTTGACAATACCCCATAGATTCTCTTTGGGGTTCAGGTCTGATAAGTTTGCTGGCCAGTCAAGCACACCAACAGCATGGTCATTTAACCAACTTATGGTGCTTTTGGCAGTGTGGACAGGTGCCAAATCCTGCTGGAAAATGAGATCAGCATCTCCAACAAGCTGCTCAGCAGAAGGAAGCATGAAGTTATCCAAAATGTATTGGTAAACGGGTGCAGTGACTTTGGTTTTCAAAAAACACAATGGACCAACATCAGCAGATGACATTGCACCCCAAATCATCACAGACTCTGGACATCAAGCAACTTGGGCTATGAGCTTCTCCACCCTTCATCCAGACTCTAGGACCTTGGTTTCCAAATGAAATAGAAAACTTGCTCTCATCTGAAAAGAGGACTTTGGACCACTGGGTAACAGTCCTGTTCTTCTTCTCCTTAGCCCAGATAAGACGCCTCTGACGTTTTCTGTGGTTCAGCAAATTCTTTGACATGTCTGTGTGTGGTGGCTCTTGATGCCTTGACCCCAGCCTCAGTCCAATCCTTGTGAAGTTCCATGAAATTCTTGAATAGATTTTGCTTGACAATCCTCATAAGACTGCGGTTCTCTCTTTTGGTTGTGCAGCTTTTTCTTCCACACTTTTTCCTTCCACTCAACTTTCTGTTAACATGCTTGGATACAGCACTCTGTGAACAGCCAGCTTCTTTGGCAATGAATGTTTGTGGCTAACCCTCCTTGTGAATGGTGTCAATGATTGTCTTCTGGACAACTGTCAGATCAGCAGTCTTCCCCATGATTGTGTAGCCTAGTGAACCAAACTGAGAGACCATTTTGAAGGCTCAGGAAACCTTTGCAGGTGTTTTGAGTTGATTAGCTGATTGGCATGTCATCATATTCTAATTTGTAGAGAGAGTGAATTGATAGGTTTTTGTTAAATGTGAGCCAAAATTATCACAATTAAAAGAACCAAAGACTTAAACTTCTTCAGTCTGTGTCCACTGAATTTATTTAATACATGAGTTTCACAATTTGAGTTGAATTATTGAAATAAAGGAACTTTTCCACAACATTCTAATTTGAGATGCACCTGTATTATCACACAGTTCAGCTAGTGTAACAGGATAATCTAGGTAGTATATTGTATAGTGAGTTTTGTTCATGGATTTTGTCTATATTGTTGAAAAAGTTTAGAGAAGTGGTTTATCCACACATCTCCATTCTGGATGGGTAACTCTTTGTGGTAAGATTGGTTTAGTGTAATCCAATGTTTCCAAAAATTGTTTGATTGTAGAGATTGTTCTATTACTTTTATCTGATTTAGTATATGTTTCTTTCTCATTCTTAGGATGTTCTTATATTGTTTAAGTTTCTCGTGGTAGAGTTGGCATTTGTCTACATTGTTAGCATCTCTGTTTCTGATTTGATAAAGTTCTTACTACTTTTCTAAGGTTTTTGCACTCGATTTCTCATGTAAATGCTCCCTGTTTTTTTTTTTTTTTTTTTAGGTTAGATAGATTGACCCCTTCAGTGTTGTGTAGGAATGGTGTAGCTAGGAAATTATTTAATAAGTTTTGTATTTTTGGTTCACAAATTACGTTTCGATTTGTATCTTCACTATTTTGTTTTGAATGTGTGTTTGAGGGTGTGGAGGTGGGTTTGTTTTGATCCATCTGAGTTAGGTTTTGATCTTGTTAGATAGAGGGTGATTTACTGTGGTCTGACAGTGGGTTTAGTTGGCTGACTGTGAACACTCTGAGAAAGTTTGGATTCAGGTCAGTGATGAAATAATCTACTGTACTGTTGCCTATGTACAGACCCAATGCACGACACCACTGTAGAATGTGTGTTCTATTTTTGTTTGTTGTTTTATCATGGTTGATTCTGGGGTTTGTGTTGGTGGGGAAATGTTTTTTGATTGGTCTGAGAGATATTAGCAAGTAATAACGTTAACTCTTTCAGGCAGGGGCGGTTCTAGAGGCGGGGACACAGGGGCCCTGGCCCCTGCTGAAATCTGATTGGCCCCCGTTCCATCAATTGTTGACGAGAAGAGCAACTGGAGAATTCTTCACAACGATCACAGATGCAATTCCACCCCCAAACAATTGGCAGCGCTGGGTAACTCCTAAAAAACCCATTCAGTCTGTAGAAGGTGATTCAGTGAAGTAGTTTAAATAGTTAAAATACTAACAAAACAATTTGTTTGTAGCAATCGAGTAAGGGAAGAGTCCCCCTCCCAACAACACGTATGATTACGATCTGTGGTAGCGAAAGGACATAAGTACTCGTTCATTCAACTTTCGACCTATAACCCATGTTGAACTTGCAAAACCTACAATCAGATCTGAGATTTCTCAATGGCAATCGGGTGAAAGGGACAAATTTAGCCGTCTAGACCCATAGACTCCCATTCATTTTGCACTCATGGCGATCTCATGGTGGAACTCTGGTGGAACTGCAACCAGAATTCTCTACAATAGGACTTAATAGGGAGTGGGAAGGCTCTCATATTTATATATAGAATATAAATATGTTATATTTTCTTGAAATTTTGACTGTGAATGGCTTTGGCTTTGAGCGATACAAGAAAATTATCTGACGTTATGCCAGTAGGAGGGAGAAAGAATCCATCTATCTATCTATCCAATTTGAAGACAATTCCTGGTGAGTCACAAATCCTGGTGTTGGTTGTCATTAAAATATGAAAGGATATTTAGCTGCTGCTCTCACTTATTTTAGGTTTGTTAACTAAATTGTGGAAGGAGCACTAGAAGCACTATCGAAGTAAACCAATTAACTTGTTAACCCTTTGACACTTACGATCACACCGGTGTGATCAGAACTTTCAGTGCATCACGTCATCAACTGCTGAATTTAAAGGTCCCGTTCTTCGTGATCCCATGTTTCAAACTTTAGTTTGTGTAATGTTGTTGTTAGAGTATAAATAATATCTGTAAAATTCTAAAGCTCAAAGTTCAATGCCAAGCGAGATATTTTATTTAACAGAATTCGCCTACATCGAACGACCAGTTTGGACTACTTCCCTCTGCTTCCTGCAGTAATGAGGTCACTAAAACAGTTTTTTGACTAACCTCCACCCACAGGAATACACAAAAAAGGGGAGCGTGGTCTTGTTGCGCTCGCACGGAGAAGGAGGAAGAGTTGTGTTTGAAGAGTGCGTTTGTCGCCATGTCGCAACAGTTTCTGTAATTTATTACACAAAGTGCAACGCTGTTTAGCTTTGTTAACTAAATGGTAGCGCCGTGCAAAAAATCGAATGCGATTTTCATGCGCATCTCGTCAGTAAAAGGCGTTCTGTGATTAGAAGTACATCTCCAGCACGTGCGTTAAGATCATGATTGCCAGGTTTTCAAAACAAATCCTGCCCGTTTGCTTCTCAAAACTAGTCCAAAACTAGCCCAATCGCGTTCCCAGGAGGGCAGTTTGCTCTAAGCCATGGCTGGACTGGCCATTGGGCATACCGGGCATACCGACGTGCTTTTTTGGCCGATATATCTCATACTCATACTTTTTTTTTTTTTTTTTTTTTTTAACGGCCCATAAAATTTGTACATCGGCGGCCTATTCGTTTTGTTTTGTTTTGCTTAATTGGCGGCGCTGGGTTTGTGCCGGTGTAATGCATTGGTCAAAGTCAGTGTTAGTTTTTTTTTCTGACAGACCAGCCCATGAAACACGTAGATCAGCGGCCCATTGGCTCTTTTCTTGATTGACACTGGGCTGGCCCAATCACAACTTTAAATGAGTGAGCGAGCGGCAGCAGTGTCAGTGTGTATCTGTAAAAAAAGATTGAGAAGAAACGCAAGGAATGTGCAGATAAATAGCGTGACAAAATAGAACCAGGCCCTTAAAGCAGACACTGTGTCAAAATATATGTTTTCTGACCTTCATCAGCTCCTGTGGCAGATGATGATAGTGAGGACGGAGGATCAGGAGAGAGATGAGAAAGTGTAGAGCCTGCGGTAAGCATAACTACTTTCAAAACACTTAGGCCATGTCATGAGTGTAGATTTTTCCACATCTGCATAGTTGACGATTACCGCAATTCACTAGAAATTTAATAAGAGGCGTTTGTAAACCATGTTTTCCGCCAAAATAAAAGCTTGATGCAGTTTGCGTCAAAATAAGAGATCATGTGCTTATCTCTTTCAAGTATAGAAATTGGTACAACTAATTAAGAAAGTTTCCTTTATTTTTTTGTGCATTTGTTTTACAAAATATGGCTATTACTGTCATTGGATTAATATTATAACTATTTATAGGTGTAATGTAAATAGACACAGTAACTAAAAGAGGTTTGAATTTTTCTTTGTTTAATTTGCACACTGAATATGGGTTGGAGCTTTTAATATTGAACTCTCAAAGTGCACCAGATTAATGAATTTAACATTAAAATGCACAAAATTTTCTCACGGGGGGGGCATGCCCCCGAACCCCCCTAGAAGGACCGAAGACACACCACCATAGTTTTAACAAAAATCCTGGAAGAAACACTGCTATTGCTATGCCAGAGCCGCTTATAGCTTGTTTTAGGATTCACCGCTGTGGAGTATAGTTCAACTGTATTAATAAATATAAAATTTTTACTTATTTCATCTGTTAACTCTCACTCGTTCCTATACTCACTCATTACATGGCATTAGTGGTTTTAATAATTAGGAGTTGGAATGCATATAATTAAGGGCGTGCAAAGATGGGTGGTGTTTATGATTATATAGTGGGCCGGTCTGGGCAAAAATGCCCGGCCGATTTTTTGTCCCAGTCCAGCCCTGCTCTAAGCTGCTGTCGAATCACAACACAGGAACCGCTGGCCCAATCAGAACTCGTTACGTTGTCTGTAGGAGGGACTTTATAGAACAAGGAAGTCATCAGCCCGTTTTTGTGACAGTGAAAACAGAGGTATACAGATAAGTGAATTGTGTGAAAAATACTGTTTTTTTTTTTTTTACACTCGAAACATGAACACGTTATATTGCACACTGTAAACACAATCAAAGCTAAAAAAAAACAAGAAAAACGTGACCTTTAAATCCGCTTTCGCACTTTGACTGACGCTGAGACAGATCGGATGGGCTGGTCATATTATCACAAATATTCAGTGTTTTCAAACATATAATGCTTATTTTATGTTTAAGACATTTAAATACACATACGTACTAGCAAAACCATACATTTACAGTTTGTAAAATACACGCTGATGTCTATGGAAACGGCAATAATGATCCTTACAAATATAATCTGACTTCATGTTTTTATTGATACAGATTGTGTAGGTAACTAAAGTTTACTCTGCCCTTCTCCGAGTTTACCGGGGACCTACTTCAACGTGTTTCGGGAGGAGAGGATGAATGTGCGTGTTGTAAATCCTACAGCTCGGATTCAGCGCGAACCAACATGGCTGCACCCATCACCCGGTATAGATCAACTAACACGGTCGATATAAAAGTGTTTAAACTACCAAATATATTTACTTGAACATATTTCAGAATCGGAATATCAGATGTTTCATAATATAGTGAGTATGTTTGAAAATATTTTGAATAAAACAGGAAAAACGAAATATAAGTGGTCCATGTGTCATACAGATCTATTTTGGCTGTGTTGTGTCACATTACAATACAATCCGTCGCCATGGAAACAAGAAAGCGGTACATTCTTTACGTTGCTGGAGTATTCTCTAGAAACTAGAGAATTTTTTGCTACCCGTCACCACTTTTCGCTCCCAAATGCCCCAATGTCTATAATCAGGTCAGAATCAGGGTTCTCTAATTGGAAAAAAGCACTGTGTAGAAATGGTGGCTTTAGAGATCATTGTAAATCAGAACATCACAGAAGTGCTGTGTTTGCTTGGACAGCACAAATTTGTCATTGAAATGTGTGAAACGTGATGCGTTGTGTCCTTTATGCACAGTATAAATAAACGAAAAAAAATTTATCTTTACAAGTATGTAACTTTACTGGCTCATATATTTTTATTAGAGTGTTTGAAAAAGGAATGACTGCCAAAACGTATTTGCACCGTAGTGAATAAATTATTTTGTGTGCTTGAATGTATCCTGTACTTGGCCCCTGAATGTAACATGTGGCCCCTTATTGGCCCCTGTTACAGAAAAATCCTAGAACCGCCACTGCTTTCAGGAGGAAAACATAATAATGCTAAGCTAAATCGCCTAAGCAAAAGCAAGTTAAGCCTTTACCGCCCTCTACTGTTTTAAAAAGTAATTGCATACTATTTGATAAGTTTCTCTGAATAGTGATTTATTAGGTTATGTTGGCCTCCAACTGAGGATATTGCTCAGAGGAGGTGATGAATGATTCGCATTGCATGTTATAATGCATCTCGAGTTTTTAGTGTCTGTTATCACTCCAAATGTTTTATTGTGGATGCCATTCTGTGATATTTTAAATTACTAAGTACATATACACGCAGAAGCCAGGATCTACAGTCCATGCGCACAGTCATGGTATTCTATGTATTTCAACAGTTGTATTTTTAACGTTTTATTTCTATAAACTAACCATAAAGAGGATAACGAGAACAACATCAGTAACAACAAATATTAATTGTAGGCTAATATTATATTAAAGACCTCAACGCAGGATATTTTTAATCCATCTTCTGCTCTTCTTGTAAATACAGACTTTAGATTTAGCTTTACGTAATCTTGTCATCCAATTGAAATTGAAAAATACTTCTTGCAAAGATTTACACGGTTCACATTGCATGCACGATCTTTCACCGTCCAGAAAGCTTTTTAGCATAACCCTAACAATGTCCAGCACGGTATTATCCTTCAGAAGCTCCAGCTTCTCTGGTTTTGTCAGTAAAATGACAGAATCATTAGGTGTGTTACAGCATCAAGAAATCGCGGCTGTTGTTGGGCATTTCAGTGAACTCACTCAATTAAGAAAAAATGGGGAGGAGCCATAATCACAAAGTACTTGATTTCTCATTGGTGATGGTGTGTGTGAAACATGAATTCTACCTCCACAAGCGAGAGAGAGTTAGTTTCTCTTTTCTGAGTTTGGATCAAGGAGCTCTAGGATAGGTTACAGGATTACGACGTCACAGACGAATTTCTGAACATGCGCACAAACTCGCTTAACTCCGCAAGGATGTGTGGAATCTAAAATGAATGGAAAGGCCAAATTGAAGTCGTCTCCAAAGAGATACCTGTGGAAAGAAGAACATACATTGCCTAAACAAGATTATATATTGTATATCTATTTCAAGACCGTTAACACCAACATCAACATATTATAATAAACTTGGCCGAAAAATAAAATACTGTTCGTAGCTTACACGTAATTATTTATATTTCATAATATTTTTTAAAAAATAATGTTCGACAACCCCACCCAGTTTTGCCTGTATAAACTCGGAAAACTTACATGTATTTATTAGTAGGCCTACACATTTTAATCGGTTTGTACTTATAATTTTACACTATATATATTCTACTTTTATCATTTATAACCTACCTATTTAATATCAGTCTAAAATCAAGCAATTATTGCAATAAGAAAAATTCAACTGTAATAATAGAAGACAAAATAATAACAGCAATAATAATGTTGCATACAACAAAGTAAAATAGTGGCAACCAATAAAATGGAATACTAGAATAATTTGAAACTATTTAAAATTGCCACTAATGTATTATTATTATTATTATTATTATTATTATAAGCTATAAAAAGTATAAATGTATATAAAATATACTAATAAAATAAATATATTGTTATATATTAAATGTATTATTTAATTATTGTTTTGTGATATAATTTAAGTACAATACAATTAAGTTATTGTAGTTAGTTAGGAAAGCCGAACTCTCTCGGACTGAAGCTCTGTCTGTGAGAGCGCGAGCTGTTGCCTGTAGACTTCCACGCTCTCAACTGACGGCAAACGTTTCTCTGGGCGCTGCACGCCTTGATTGACACTCTAAAGATATCCAATCAGAACCGCGCACTTTCAGCACAATTTCATTTGTCCAGTGTTGGATACTTCATCCCTTAAAAGAGCCAATGGCAAACGTCTGAAAACGTCCGGATATGACGAATTTCCAGCCCATTTCCAACTCTTTAGTGCCCCGCTGTGGTTACATATTGCAATTTGTACAGTTTCAAATATTTTGCAGCACTCTTGGAAGAGGCCGAGATATTAAAACTGCCACAAGATGTCGCTACTAACCATGTTCTTCTACATAACCCGTTTCTATTTATCTGCCATTAAACGTCGTTTATTCTGTAGGTTTTCTACTCTTAGTTGCAGTGTTTATATTTCCTGAATTTTATGCAGTTACAAACATTATCCATCTCTTGTGTGTATAGCTGTTTATTATATTTTTATATGTTGGTCAGGAATTTTCACAGTTTCTGGTTTTGGTGAGCTTATAGATGACTGGCTGGATAACTGTTGTAACAATGCTAGCCCACTGTGGCTTTTCAATGGAAACAAAAACAGAAACTTAAAAAAAAAAAAAAAAAAATACAAAAAGGATGAAAATGGCTGAAACTCTAAAAAAAAAAGTATTCTTTTCCAACTTACATCATACCATTTTTTATTTTTTTATGATGCACTTCAAACTAGTGCTCTAGTACATTAAGAGGACAGCTGGATCTCTCAACTCAACTTTATCATCCCCAAAATGCAAGTATCTGTTTGGAGAGAATGTGCACATGTGTATGAAAGAGCATTTGTGTGTCTCTGACTCCTGATCGATACAGGATCACCTGTTTTCTTCCCCCTCACCAAACACTAATGTGTCTGTTATTGATTTGAGGGAGAGTAGAGAGACAAATGAAATGCACTCAAAGACACTGAAGAAGGATGATATATACTGACAATAGGTCAAAGTGGACAAGATGAGAGTGGGAAAGACATGGGAAGTAAATCATAACACAAAATTAAATAAAAATGTAGAGGTCCCATAAACACAATAAAGCACAGTGTAAACATTAATCAGGTAATTTTCCTAACAAAAAGATTTCTAAGACTACAAAAATACTGATCCCAATGTCAAACTCATGTGACAATCTAGATATGACAAATATGGTTTTGCTTCTGCATTGATTATAACAGATAACTGTGAGTTCAAGTAGGACAGGACGACAAAGAGAGAAAGAGTCTGTTGTGGAAATAAGGGGGCACCATTAAGTGGAGCTCTGTGCTTGGGGTCAGAGGTCAAAAGTTGTTTCTCGAGCCCTGCCTAGGGTTGAGGGGGAAGGGCCAGTAATGAATGACAGATGTTTTAGGGGTGGGGGAGGAATTTGTGATGTGTTAATGTTTTTCTTAAAACACTGAAACTATCAAACACACACACACAGGATCCCAGTGTTCTCAAATGTCAGCCGGTCCAGCAGCAATCATGTCAGCTTTGTTATTTCTGAATGCCCTGACAAGCACATGTGACTTTTACTTTACCTAGATCCCTGAAAATATGTACTTAAGCCATCATCGAGTAGCTGTCAAGAGAATAACCAGACACTCAAGTAATTTTACAGTTGAACCTGACACTTGCAAACAAACCCAAAAACATTAATGTATGTGACAAAAAAAAAAAAAAACCTGACATCACTTATGTGACATTTTGACATTGTTACACAGAAGATGGGTTTGTTAGTTATGTACACTAATGTAGGGGTCAGTAAGAAAGAAATGTAGAAAAATTTATACTTGTATTCAGCAAGGACACATAGTAAAGACATTTGTAATGTTCCAAGAGATTTCTATTTAAACTAAATGCTGCTCTTTTAAAATGACTGTTTTATAAAGTTCATCTAATAAACATTAAAAAATGTATCACAGTTTACACAACAATAAGCACAAGTGTTTTTAACATTGATAATAATCAGAAATGTTTCTCAACAAGAAAATCAGCATATTAGAATGATTTCTGAAGGATCATGTGACACTGAAGACTGAAATCATTTCTGCTGAAAATTAAGCATTTAATGTGAGCAGAATAAACTAAATTTTTATAGAAAATAATTATTAAATACTACAGTTTAAAAAAAAAAAATTTGTGAGCATAACAAAATGAACATTTAAAAATCTTATCTACCCTAAACTTTTGAATGGTAGTGTAGGTGGTGTCCTGAATAGTTGTATACTTGTTTAAACAGTGTGTTTTTATGAGCTTTTCTGCTATTTAATTTGGATATCTTTGGGTTTAAAGGTGAATTGAGTTATTTTGTTGCGCTGGAATAGTGGCGTGAATATAGCATAACACAAAAGCAAATGTTTTCAGTTATTAATGCCTGTGTATCTCAGTTTTCAGTAAGCAATGATTGTGAAAGTGTCTTATAACCAGTGGTCACTGAGGTAAATTAGTATTCAGCCTGTCATGTGATCGCAGTAAATCCGGCCCATATGAAGCAATCTGCTATATGTAAAATAAAACAACTTTTAATAGGCTACTGATATTAATTTGAAGCACATTTTTAAAAGCATCATACTTTTCATTGTACATAAATAGTAAAAATACTGAGTGCATCTTTTTAGTTTTAATTAATTGTGCATTTACATTCAGACAGTAGAAGCATTCATAGTTAGTATGCTTAGACGAGTTGAATTAAACATCTCAATCTCGTTCTTGCTCTGAGGTTCATTGGGAGCAGTCTTTCACTTGAAGTCTGCGAAATCAACACCCATAAGAAGGATGAAAAGAAAAGGAAGAACCACAAAAGAGAGTCAAATAAAGGAAGAAAAGAAAAGTGAGGACAGCAGCTGGAAAAGGGGCCTTGGGTTCCCATTCCCACACACTCCAGCCACCCAGACTCCAGCTAAGACTCCTCTTTAGATCCACATGGCCTCTTTTCCTCACATTTTTTCTTTTAAGCTCACAAACATTTTTGTTTTCATTTAGAGAAAAAAAATCTATATTAATACTTTCCAATACTTTCTATTAAACACACCCACATCCTCACTACAGTTGATTAAAAACGGGTTAGTTTCTTTTCAGACAATACAGCCATCTGTCATCTCCATTGTCATTGTGATACGGATCACTGAGTGCCATTTTTTGCAAAAACGAGTTTGCTGTTCACTCATGTTTTTTTTTAATTTTATTTATTTTTTACAATTATGTGTATGAAAGTATCTATGTGCAGAAAAAAAAGAGTTATATGTGTATGGATGGAAATAAATCATCTAAACATTTATGTTTAGTGTTCCTGGTTGTGTATGTGTGTGAAAACGAAGGAAGTGCACTGGTCTTTCCGTGAGTATGTGTGTCGGTGTTATGGGTGTGTCTGTAGGATATATTTATTTTTTGATTGTGCTAGATTGTTCGGGATGTGTGTGTGTGGAAGTGGCAGAGGGAAAGAAAGGGTCAGGGCAGCCGGGCTGTGTTCCTGCAGCTGCTGGGTGGTTGAAAGACAAGTTCCGCCCGGCGACACGGGCCCCTGTGGTTCGCCTGCCACTTAGATTGACGACTGAGTGACACCAATGAGGGCTCACCGTCCCTGCTCTGTTTAAGGGTTGCTGACTGACCGAGAGACTAACCTCTCATCAAGTAGTTTAATCTCTTGTTCCCCCACACTCATTCGGCTCTGTCTTCTCAGAGCACAATGCTTTCCGTCTCTCTCTGCTTTTACCCACGTTTTCATCATTCTAAGTATATCTCAAGCCTATCTGCATATCTGTGCATTATCCAACATGTTTTGTTTGAATTTAATTTGATTTATCTTTTTAACATAAATACATTAAAATCACATCCAAATTGTTTTTCAACATGTAGAAACAAAGAAATAGAAGCAGAAGTTCTGACAATACGAGAGGATACAGCAAAATGATTTTGTCTAAGACAGAGTCAACTAAAAACTTTTATATATGAGAAGAGTATAACAACCCATTATTCTCTAACATGGAGTGTCAGTGCGTATGGAGTGAGAGGCTGTGATTTTGAATAAAAAGAGACATTTAGTTTTGTGTGTGTGTGTGAGAGAGAGAGAGAGAGAGTGTGCTGAAGGATGCTTATGTGCTGATGACGTTAGCAGTTTAGGGTTTCTAGCGCTAAGAGGTTTGAGCAATCAGGTTTATTTACAAATCTAGTTTCCTAACACCAAACCTCCTTTTACCTTGCTATCAAAACAGGGACTTTTTTGACCTAGAGTCAAAACGATTGGTTAGAGGTGAAGAAACAGCATAAACAGAGGGAAAAGGGCTGATGCTCAAAAGTTTGTGGTCAGTAAGATTTTTTTTTAAAAGTAATTCCTACTTTTATTTTGCAATGATGCATTAAATTGATCAAAAGTGAACGTAAGGATGTTTAAAATGCTACCAAATATTTCAATTTTATCCAAGGATCCTGAAAACAATCTTGATTTCCAAAAATATATTAATATTAAATATATTAATAATACATATTAAGCAGCACGACCATTTGTAACATTGGAAAAAAAAATGTTTCTTAAACACCACTATCAGCATATTTGAATGATTTCTGAAGGATCATGTGACACTGATGTCTAATGATAATTAGCTTTGCCATCACATTAATAAAATACATTTTTAAAATGTTTAAGTCAGAATACACTTACTTTTAATTGTATGCTATTACAAATATTTTGAATAAAATTCAACCTGGGTGAGCATATAAAGAAGACTTATTTCAAGAAACATTAAAAGTCTTACCAACCTCAGACTTTTGAATCATAGCTTAATTACAGAGAATGTCATTGGTAAGCAACCGAGAAACAACTAAACATCATTCATCAGTGGTATATGCTTCTATTCTCGCGCAAGCAAGCTCAGTGTTTTCAGACAACCGTTACATCTGAACTATCTAATCAAAACCGCCGATCAACGCCTGGCACCTTCCACTATTTCATTTACCCTATTTTTAAACAAAAAAGCAAAGCACTGACCTCTTGCGTGACTATTTGAATGACTTATTTTCTTGTACCAATGCTGAAAAACAAGAAAACCTCAAACTGATTTAAAACAGATGCAAAACCTCAGTCAACAAAAGCTGAAGTCACTGATTCACATCAATGTCACGCATTGGAGAAAATGAAAATATCATTTTGTGGTTCATGACGGTGTTTCTTCTTATACAAAACTCCTCTGGATATAGGACCGTGCTTTTTGATTTTCTACAGTTTTGAGTTGATTAAGAGAGAAATACGGGGAACTGTTTTATTTTTGGATTTCTGTTAGAAGTGCATAATAAAAATCAAAAGGAGAGCCGTACTGTCTTTACTTTACTTTACTTTGCGAATGGAAACATAAATACGACTCACTCCATGATAACACCCACTCAAAAGATTCAAATAAGACTTGATTGCATATTACTCAAAGAAAAACACTGGTAATTTCTGCTGATGACAGAGATATGCTAGAGAATATAATAGTCACTTTGATGAAAATATCAGAGCAGAACAGTGAAAGTGTAAGGCGGAACAGTTGACCGGCCGCCAGGGTGAGAGGTTGATAGACAGATCAGTGGTTTAACAGAATAACATCAGTCAGTCCAAAACTCACATACTGTGTAGCACATAACGTCTTTTCATGTTTGAATGGCTTAGAGTGTGCATGTGTACATATATGCCTGTACTATGGTTGAAATATATATTTACTCTGGCACAGGAATCATTTTGCATATAACCTCCCTTAGCATTTATAAATATGTCTCTGAGTGCAGTTCACATTAGTACAATATTTTATGGGGATAAAGACCACAATCTCACAATAACATATATAAGTATGTTTTATTGAAAGAAAGAAAGTTTCAAACTGAGTTGCGGCATAATGACTCTACAATCTTTTGCACTAAACTGCTATAATGGACTTTAAATAAGGTTAATTAGCTTAATTATGTTTAATTTGTGTTTGAGTGATAATGTTAAAAACTGATAAGAAACCACATTCTGGTCCCAGATCACAAACACACTGCACACACAAACGTTTGGAGCTGCTTTGGTGGACCTGGTAGTAAGTAATGATATTGGATATATTCAAATTGTACTCCTTAACACAACCCTCTCACAAGCCTTTAGCATTATTATAATTTAAAATAAAACCTCACATGGCAGATTTTTAGAATAAGCCTGTTAAACAGTGAGGGCTGATTTAAATTTCCCCAAATTTGGGCTTTTCTGATGCATGAAAAGGACAAGGAAGTTCATGCAAGCTTTGAATATTGGCTTGAGATAAGTTTTGAAATCTGTATGTTATAAAGGTCTTATGATAGAAAGCTAGATAAAGTATTTGTATTATTGTTTGCATTCTAGTATTATTTTTGTTTGTATTATTATTGTTTTTATTTTAATATATATATATATAATATAATATAATATATATATATATATATTCTATACACTTCCATTCAAACACTCCCACTTGTATACTACACTCCTATTAATTATTTTAAATAACTTTTCTATTTTGATATATTCTATATCCATTCTTCAGTGTCACATGCTTCTTTAGAAATCATTCCAATGTGCTGGTATGAATATATATATTTAATTATATATAATTATGAATGTTGAAAACATTTGTGCTTCTTAATATTTTTGTGGAATCTGAAAATCAATACAAATCTTTATATCTTTAAATGTCTCTCCTGTCACTGTCAATCAATTTGATGCATTCTGGTTGTATAAATGTATTAAATGATTTATTTAAAACGTTTAAATGGCATATTTTAATTTTAGTGACCAGGGTGGAAGAACACTTAATTTCTCAGAATGCCATTAAGTGTTTAACTGTCATTCCTGCTTAGACTGAAATTCATTTTCATGTAAGGTGTGGCTAATTCAATTCAAATTTCCTCTCATGAACTGAAATGCAGTTCTTAAATTCTGTATTTTGCCTTACCCTACCCAACCGTTAAAAGAAAATATTACAAAACACAAATAATTTTTACCTTTTTTAACCTTGGCAGATTGAGAGTAATTATGTTCCCAAATTATAGTTAAGTATAGCTAAAGCAAACCCTATGCCCTTCACACACACATACACACTGATGAGGTGAGATGTTAAATATGATAAGGCCAACAAACACAAGTCAAGAAAAAAGCATTCATGTGATACTGAACATCAGTTAACTAATCAAAAACAGACACACACTGTACAGAAAGTAAAGATTTGACCTCCTGATGCACTCAGCGAAGAACCAATCGGCCATGAGGACTTGGGGCTGCTCAGAAACCTTCCTGATTATCAAAGAGCAGCTGGAGAAAGTGGGAGTCATGAGAAAGTTCATTTGATCTGACAAGAGGAGTGATTTTGGCCACTCACCTTTTTTGCCCTCACTCTATATCTTGATATTGCAGGTGGGAACAATTATAAAGCAGCACAAACGTTCACGATTTATTCGAGTAATGCAGCAGACACACACACACACACACACACACACACCCTCTTCCATACTGATTATTTTTGTTCATATTATTTTTAAACTAGTATTATTTTTGCACTTATAACAATTTTTTTTATATGTGTGAGTGTGTGTCTGCACACACACACACACACACACACTAATTTAAACAAAGTTGCAAAGTATTTGCTTCAGATTAAATCTTACTTTTATCATAGTTAAAAAATTTCCTCCTGTAAATAAACAATAATTATCCTCTAATCTTGAGTATTTCTCAACATTTTCGTTTTGCAATAAAATTAAATATTTAATAAATAAATATAAAACAACAAACGTAAATTGGGGTCAGTAAGATTTTTTTTAAAAATAAGTTATAAATTAAACTGAAAGTGACAGTAAAGACTTTTACATTGATTGCTACAGAAGTTTCAAATAAGTGCTGTTCTTTTGAACTGATCAAACAATAGGTTCTGTCTATATAGGGTTGTATCATATTATTAGATTTACAACATAAGAAAATAAGAAATGTTTTTTGAACACCAAATTAGCATATTAGAATGATTTCTGAATGATTATGTGATGCTAAAGAATGAACTAATGGCTGCTGAATATTTAAAAACTTTACATTTACAATACATTTCAAAATATAATAAAATACAAAACAGTTCATTTATATTGTAATTATATTTCACAATATTCCTGTTTTCAGTGTACTGTTGCTCAAATAAACAGCTTTGGTGAAAATAAGAGACTTTAAAAAATTTTACTGGACCCAAACTTTTGAACCAATAATGACATTTTAATGCAAGTTTTACGAATGCAACATATAATAACAAAATAAGATGGTAATGCTTATGTCTCACAAGCACAGCCACAGGGTCGGATGAGTAGCTTTGTTATTCCTAAGGAGATTGGGCTTGGCTGATGGGGTTTCCTTCCGCTCACTGCAGGGGCCTCAGCACTGATTAAAGGAGCAAAGCAAATAAAACAAACAGCAATCAGTGACGGGAATACACACGCACACACATACACTCAAACACATGCATAACTAAATTCAAATACAGGAATACACTCAAAGAAAATATCTGATCAAGTCTAAACTATGAGGGCTGGGTTACATTTACACAACTCAAAAAATACACAACACACAGATTCATAAACATACTGTGTATACTAAGAAAAACAGATGAAAACCTAAGATAAGGATAAACTTTTTCATCCATGAAAAATTAACTTCTAGCTTTTACATTACAGAAAGCAGTTCAAAGCTAGATTTAGACGTAATCCCTGTCAGCAAGAAAACCACACACAAACTCCAAAAACCCCACAAACATTGGCAGTCTTTCTCCTAAGACCCTGAGTAACCCCAAATCTCTTTGATTTCGACATTTCCCATGCTTTTCCTGTTCCCAATCCGCAGCATTTATCAACATCATCCATCTGGCACAGACGGCACATCACATTACCTCAGGAACAACAGTAGGCCCTGGTTACCATGACGGCAATGCCAAGCCTCATTTCTCTCATTTGAGAAGCCTAATTTATTTGAAAGGGGGGAAATATAAGATCCATGAACGCAGATTCACAGCCTGAGACACATACTGATTCATATACAGCCGCTGGCAGCATGCATGTCTTATTAAACAGTCGAGCATGCTGATTTCTACTTCTCCTCGTCATTGAAAAGTCACTCACATATAGGCAACAATATGCCTGACCACACACAGTCTATTGCTGACATTGACATTTTTGTTACAGTATTCAGAGTCTGCTATCCAAATATGGAGTGTCAAAACAATATGGATTCATTTCTAATCTTAAATACCCTCATTAGGCCAAATTATACTAAACTACATGATTTCCTACATGAAAACGCCCAGAATATAACTGTTGAAAAGAACCAGAACACTTCTCTCCTGCTGGACTTCAAACTAACACCCCCTCCCTTTCAGTTTCTGACAGGCCATTTTAGGCTTGTAGAATGTTTAAATTACCCAGAAGGCTTCCCGCTGGCTCATACAATCTCCATCCAACATTTGCCGCCGACCGCGCAGGTACGCACACACACAGACACACGCAATTTGGGACCGAACGTTTGTGCACTGATCGTACATTCTCGCACTTCAATTTCACAGTAAGCGGTTTTTGTCATCAATATGGAAATAAAAAATGAAGATGATGAAGATCAAACTGCGGCTCCTGGGCTCCGGTGACTGAGTGCGGCGGCAAAATGAGCCATGACATCACATGGCGCTTTCCTTCGCTCTCCAGCTCATTGCATATCTCTTCGTTTTGCATCTTCTTTATTTGACTTTTAATTTTCTTTCTTTCTTGCTTCAAAAAGAAAAGGAGGGATTTGTTCTCAAATATAGTTTTTATTGGCACAGAGGGCTGGGGTCCTTCAGAGGAACTGCCAAAAAAATGCCTGACAGAATCAGAGCTAATGTGACCATTTCAATTATTCTTCTCACACACGGAGAATCTGGAAGCCATTATTTTGCAACCCCCTCAGTTTAGGTTTGATGGATCCCAGGTGAAGGTTGTATTTTCGATGCCCGCATGCATTTCGTCGGTGGGCACAATTAGCAACAACTTCGACTGATTTCACTCTTAACCCTCCCGCCGAAAACTGCCATGTTTGAGAGGGAGAGCTGCCATTTCCACTCAGATTAATGTGTATACATACGCTTGCATTCTAAGCAGGGAAGGAAATGAGCAGTCACACGCAAGATGGTACGCATCAGTTGGTTCTAGTTAAAATGAGACCATGGGGTTTTGGGCTTGTGACAGCAGCTTTCCTTCATGCACTCTCGGCCACAGTCACGCACACACCTTGCCATTGTGACAGCGACATTAAAATATAGCGATTCCTTGTTGCTATTCGTCTGTTTTTCCAGAAGTCTTCACTTCTGTAAATGGATTCCCACAACACCTATGAAAGTGAGTGAGGCACGCAATCATGAAAAATCAAGAAAAGAACAGTACTTCCCAACCTAGATCAGTTCAGAAATCAAGTGTGTATAGAAAAGAAAAAACCCTTTTCCGTGTTATTGTGTTTGTTTGTGTGCGGATGTGAATAAAAAGAGAGAGAGGGAGTGAGAGACCAGTGGTTGGTGAAGGTTGAGCGCTTCCACTCTGACAGCTCCAACAGAAGATTTGTTGAAAGGAGGAAAACGAATCCTGCTTTCTTTCATTTGCGTCAGCCTGTCTTTCATCATGTGCTAAGACAGAGAAACCAAGGGGAAGAGAGAGAATCAGGCGTGATGGAGGAGAGAGACTGATATGGGTAGATAATGCATATGTGTGCCTTTGTCTCTCTGTGTGGCTTTCAGGGTACTCAGGACTGACCACAAACATCCTGGAAATGAGAACTTCAGAAAAACTAAATGTGCAGACGTACAAACTTATTTGTATGTGAGTGTGTGCGAGTAGTCATGATGCATGTTCCAGTTGAGCATGGGTTTGATTAATATGCATAGACTAATTAAAACATTTATAAAACCATTTGTCAAATGTGGAAATGTCTGCCAAATGTTTTACACTAACTTAAGATCTTCATAATCACCAGGCTAAGGCCAGTTTTAACACTGGGTTAAGTAATGTCTCACATCTGTAGTTTTGAAAGAGGATTATCACTGCTTTTAACACTTGGTTATGAAATGATGCTGAAGGAATATAGTTTGAAACAATGCAGCGTTAGAATATTATGGTGAGCTGTTTAGCAGCAGACAACCAATCATAAACTACCTCACTGCTTACCTCATTAAACAGTCACAGAAACTTTCACACATCTGAGGAAGAAATAAAAATGTCAAAGAGTGACAGCAGCATGTGCCTTAACTGCAGGGTTATTAAAAATGTTTTTTATTTTTGGAGTATGTCTCAGAACCGTGATTTCCACACTTTTTCATGATTGATCATGATTAAGATGTATTATCGATCAAAACTTTTTAGAGTGAAATGTGAAAAACACAGTTGCTCTATTTTAATTCAGATTATTATTTTTTTCTTGTAACAGCACGCTTATTAGGTAGACCAGACCTGTTTAGAAATAACACTGCATTACAAGAATTATGGCTATAAAAATTTGTATAACCTCAAACAAGTACTGCACACTAGATTTAGGCTACAAATAGAGTAGGCCCCTATTTTTCTTTTGGCAGAGGGGCATAATGTGTCTTTCAATCCAGTAACTTAGGCTACATAAATTCTTGATAAGGCTACATTCACAAATAATTAGTTTATATACGGGAGTGACAACCATATTCTGTTACAAAACTCACACACATGTAAATTTTATTAATAAATGTTGTAAAAATGTATTTTATGTTAGCTATTACCTTAATTAATGTTAAACCTTACTGTAACATGTCAACATTTCTTTCTGATTGCCTTCTCTCATTTGTTTCATGCTGTATGTAATTTTGTTGTGATTAATGGTGATACTGCATGCATGTAGGCCATTCATCTTACTTTTACGAGATCTATCTGCTAAACTTTCATCTGTCTGTCGGCTCCAGATGTGCTAAACTGCCAGGATGACTGACAATCTGTTCATCTTTAGTGTAGTTAAATGTTCCGGGCAATTACATTTAGTATTTTGTAGACTGAGAAACTGCTTTTGGATGAACACCAACTAATTGACACACAAATATTACACACAAATTTACCAGTGTAAACACAGTTATGCATAACTAGACTCACCCAGACATTTCATGGTTTGCTTCTCTTATATTCATGTATTGGCTGCTTTCGGTTAAAGGTTTAAGTCATCCATAAAATTTCAATCAAGCAAGTGTTTCTTTCCCAGATTTTTATTTGTCTGAGCCACTTTAAAATGTCAGTAGGCATTAGAATTTTTGTCTCATCTGTTTTATAATTATATCCTTGTCCTCACTCAGTCCCAATCATTTTCAACACAGTAGCAGAGGTTTTCATTCGAGCATTTGGCAGGTGCCAACAGTTGAGATTGTACCTTTCAACACCTTGATGTTATCACTACACAGTGGGAAAAATGCTATAGACAGTTGACTGCACAGCTCAAGCAAACACATACTTCTATAGGGATCCATGGGATTTGATTTAGAGCTCTGGTCTAGGCAGTGTGCACGAGGGACAGACGATGGAAAGTCTGGTTGTCAAGAATGAAATGTTATAATAACAGTGGAGACTTAGTATTTGAGATTTAGAGGATCTTAGAGAATTAGAGACTTAAGGGCAGATGTACCTCTAAAATTATGTGTGTGTGGGGGGGGGTGGGGGGGGGGGGGCTCACATACACACAACTTTTTAAAAGTTTGGGGTCTGTAAGATTGTTTAATGCTTTTGAATGTCTTTTGAGGTCTCTTATTCTCTTCATTTATATGATAAAAATTTTTAATTTTCTATGTTAATATATATATATATATATATATATATATATATATATATATATATATATATATATATATATATATATATATATATATATTACTGCCATTACTGCAGTCTTTACTGTCACACAATATCCTTCATTCTAACATGCTTAATATTTATATTAATATTAACTTTTTTTCTGTGTGTGTTAAAATTTGTAATGCATTTTTTGTTCAGGATTCTTTGATCAACAGAAAATGGCATTTATTTAAAATAGGAATAGTCTGTAACAATAAAAATGACTTGACTGTCACTCTTAATCCATTTGGGTTTTTACTGAATTAAAGTATTAATTTCTTAAATTAAAATCTGACTGAATGGGGTATATAAGGATTATATATGTTAACAATATATATATATATTAAAATTAAATAATAAATATGATATTACAATTTAAACATATTAAACAATAAAAAAAAATTCTAAAGCCTTATAAAATATTCTAACATTTTTTGTATATTTAACACTCTCTTGAACCATTTATTACTCTCATGAACTGTTAATCATTTAGGATGTTCTCTTTTCATGCATATGTCATCAGTCAGCAAGAGTTCTAATTACATCTCAGCTTCATGGACAGTTTGCATCTCCGTTATCAAATGTCTCTCATGGTTTTTATACAGTCTACTGACACTAAGAGCAGTTCAGTGTTGAGTACTGCTTATCTTCATCCGTGTGTTTGTTTGACACATGCAGCGCTTTAATAAAGTAGCAGGGTAACCTCTTTTTTTCCTTCGTCTTTTAATCATATTTCCATGAAATATTATTTTTAGGCCTACCATTCCATTGTTCACAAATTCATAAAACACTTTATAATTATAATTGTGTCCGAGACCTGAACAACATATAGAAAGCAGTTATCTGTACATCTTTAGTAATATTAACGTGCATATTGAATTTAATTTTGTGAGAGGCGGCGAATGTCGACGATAGTATATTTATGTCCAGTTTTAACAGTGGAGGTTGCTCAGGCCATCACCTTCAGGCAAAGCGTAGAGGTCAAAGTTCAGTTTCGTTGAAAGGTTAACGGTCACCCGCTCCTCCCACACTGACTGCACTTTACTCTGGCCATCATGCCAGGCCTTGACCCCACATCTTAGGAATCTGCCAAAAGAGGAGACAAGAGGTCAAAGTTCAAGACCCCATGTGGGTGGAAGCACACTATTGCTCTCTTTCTCTCTCTTTTATACGCTTTTTAAACGTACTGCATGATAGCAGAGACCTGAAGTTTAAAGCTACAGATGCTAGTTTCAAATAAAGTAAAGCATATAGCAGGTACATAAATGGTAGCATGCTAATACACATGCGAACACACCCCTCCTCTGTCATTAAGGACCATTTTCTAAGCTTCCTGATCCTTCATCAGCACCTTCCGCTTCATTCCTGATTGGCAGAAACATGCTGACCTCGGCAGACATCTGATTGGACGACCCTAAGGTCGACACCCCTTGTCTGAGTGTCTGGGGTGGATGTTTGTTCAGGTCTTTGATCGGTTAGAGCTGACAGGATGGGAAAAAATACAAAGGAACTTTTGAAGTCTGAATAAACTGTAAGCATACACATTCTGGTCTCCATCCTCTAACCATCTAAATAAAACATCCACTTTATTATTTTAATAGCTGGTAAATGGCACACTGATGTGAAAAAAAAGCAACTGCAAGCCCTGCAATAGTTTTATCCATTAGAGAGTAATGAATGAGTAAAGCTTAGTTCCGGAGAGAATATTTTTCATTCATTTTGCGTATTGTATAGAAACGATAGTTTGTCTTAGTGTCAATACACAGCACAAACTTACAGCAGCAGCTATGTATTATTGACATTGTCTAATTACAATTAACTAACTAACATATAGTATATTTAAATTTTTAAATATTATTTATCTCTTAATCATAATGCAATCCTAACTGACAGCTTGCAATGAGACAGTTTTGTGTTATCACTTATGTTATAATGTTGCACTGCCCCCTGCTGGATAAAATATTTATTGACCGAAATGTTGTCTATCGATATTAAGCATAATAAGATGATATATTATTGTTTAAAATAAATTTCGAAACACTTGACAAGATGTTTTTATTAGAATATTAACATTTATGTTCAAAGATATCACCACCTAATTCTCGCATTTATGACTTATTTATTTAAATGTTACATTACATGAGCATTCTGCTAACAGACATACAAAAATATGTGCTGTGCACATCTACAACTAATTATAGCCAATGATCATTAATGTGCGTTTTAAGTTGTAATCTCTAAAATGCCCTATTCAAAAATGTTAAACCACATTCGTGGACTGTATTTTTTATATTTACCTTGTATATAATCATATTTACATATGTATATGTTTCAGGTATATGATGATGATGATTAACACAGCTATTAAACTACACATCATTAATGACTGTTCCCAAACAGCACTGATTACATGATTAATATGCCACCCGTTACTGCCATTGATCTGCATGACAGTGATGGCAATTAGTAAATATTCTTTGATGGAATTAAATACCAGACCATTGATAAAATACCAGTGTGACTCTGGCCTACAACTCCTCATCCAGGCATTTCCAGCATGTCAATTTCCTATTCATCCTCATGTGTCATGCATCTTTTACTTGAAAAAAAAACCCAGACAATTTTTACTTGCTCCAGCTTGAATGTTCTGGTAATTGAGGTCTTGGTGAGCTGCACAATGAACTGTTTTGAACTATTGTCACATGGAATGCTTCTCTGGTTAATTTGGAGCGAGGCCAAAGGTTTTGTTTAGCATGTGAATGCATTTTATCGACTGCTCATATAGGATGGCATAGGGTGCACATTTCCTGGAGATTATTTTATGTGCTCATTGGCTGGCCTTTCCCTGCTTCTTCTCTCTTTAAAAGACTACAATTAGGGGAAAAATATGTATACATGCATCTAATAATTTCTCAGTAACGCAAGACAAGCCACTAAGTAAGGGTTTAGTTATCAAATCATAGTGAAGTCCACTTAGTCCCGAATAGTCTTCATCTTCAGGCCCGTCTTAAGAAACCTTCTGCTCCTCTTTCAGCTGGACCTGTCGCTCTGTTGCTATGAAACACTCAAGAAGGTAATTAGTGAATGAATGAAGGTGGGTGCTGTGTATTAATCTATTAAGTATGCAATGCTGTGAGTGTATCATAAGGAATGTCTTTGTCAGTATGTTTATTTGCACATGGCCAAATATATAAAACCCCTGCGTTGTGCTTGGACTTCAGTGAACGATTGTAAGATGTCCTACTTCACTCTTGTCTTTTTAGCCCTCGGCACCCTGAGCAGCTTCATGCTGAGGGAGGTGATGGCTCTCAGATGGCCACTTCCTGATGACAGTGATCCTGATAGATTTACATGGGGACAGTTTCTTGAGGTAAGTGCTTAACACTCTTTCTTTTTCTTTACTTCCTTTACTATTTTGGGTTGAAATATACAGTATGTGTCGAATTGTGGATACAGTAGTTTGCCCAATACATAATAGACTTTGATATAAGTCTTCATGTCTAATAGGATTGAAAAAACTTCATTACATGGGGTTGCACCGTCATAAAATAATATAATTTCAAATGTTTTTTATTTATTAAAATGATGATGATGATGATCATTATTGTTATTGTTATTTTCTTTATCTTTGATTTACTAAGGCTTCATGTATAATATTATAGAATTATCTTTTTTTAAATTAAGTTGAATGTAGAGTGATAAGAATGCAAAGTTATAAGAAATGTAAAGAACTGTAGGTCCAGTTACTGTAAGTATCGTCTATACTTCTGCTTTTAATTTGAAAGTGTAAATGAGGAAATAAAAACATAATAAGAAAACTATAATAATTGTACATTTGAAAAAAGTGAATGCAAATTCTTAGTTATAAAGTGACATCAGTGACTAGTGTATCAGCACAGTCCACTGATTTCTTCTGCTACATTGTTGTTGTCAAAGAATGCTCAAGAGATTCCCCGGAGTCTGGAGATAGAAGACTTCACTCTTAATGTAGCTCCAACCAGCGCCCGTGTGAGCTCTCCCACCATCCTGCAACTTCACCCCAAAATAACCAAACCAACACACCTGCATGCCAACCTCCCCCTTCGCTTCGGGCGGGATACAGAGATTACCCCAAGGGAACGTGCTAAATCCAATATCAACCTCCCTCAGCGCTTTGGCCGGTCCTGCACAACGTGTGCGCGCTCAGGGACCGGACTCTCAGCCACCCTACCGCAAAGGTTTGGGAGGAGGAACATATTCCCTTTAGACCCTTTCCGTGCATTGACTCTCTACACACGCACACCTGAATCACCATTTCCAAAAGAAAGGTAAACTTGAATATTTCTGGTATCAATTGTAACTGATTTTGGGTGATTTTATTTTAAATATAATTTATATATAATGTATTAATTTCATAGAATTTCTAACAAATTGCTTTATTTGATTTCTCTCACAGGACTCAAGTCCATGACTACATGCTTGAAACAGTAGAAGACTCTGTAGAAGAAACTGTAAAGAACAAAGACTACACAGTTTTAGACTAACGAAGCCCACAAACAACAGCTGTTTATGAGAGATGTTTTGTTCACCAGTTTTATGAATTTCCTATTCTCTTCATGCATTTGCATCTGTACTTGCCTGCTTGTAAACTGTTTGAGTAAATTATGAATAACACTACACTTGTGACATTGTGTTATTATTTATATATGTTTCACAAGAGCTTTCTCCAGTCATTCTCCTGCAAATGCACTCCGCATACAATGCTTAATGAGGTCGAGGTGTTATAAAAACATTCTTTAATTAACTGGAATGTTTGATGTTGATTCTCTACAAGATGGCCTGTTACAGGTTGCTGAGGAACAGTGAGACATGCCATTTGACCAATGACTTGCTGAACACACACACATCTAACCAAGAATAATGATATAAAACACATACCTCATATAGGTGCACAAGATGCAGAAGATATATGATCCCTCCCTGCTTTGCAGAGTTTTCAACCAAGAGACATCCCCGCCTTTCCCCTGGACAGCGATTTCAACCTGCAGGGAACAAATTACATAAAAGAGAACTGGTGTTTGCAATATCAAAACCATTCCTTGCTCTCAGTTTTTTGACCTTTTTCTGACATAAATATCCATCTCTAGTTTCACAAAAACTCATGAGGTGAAACTTCACACAACCTACATACAGCAGTTCTCTTGCTGTAATGCAAACTATATAGCAATATAACTGAAGTAGGCCTACATTATTTCCCAAAGCATCTAACTGCATCAGAGATGTGCAAAACTGGCACAAATGTCTAAACTGAATAACACATGGTCAATTTTTATGTCTTTTCTTCATGACAAACAGATTACAGATTATCCACTGCTATGGGTGTAAGAAGATTACCTAAAATTGTGTTACATTTACTTAAAAATGTATATATATATATATATATATATATATATATATATATATATATATATATATATATATATATATTTAAATACATTTCACAAATAATACAAACTCCCAAATCAAAATGAGCAGTAGCAGTCATATACATATATATGATGAGAAAAAGACTTGATTGTCCGACAACTGAGCAGTTTACAATCTGTTACAAATAACAAAACAGATAAACCACATTTTATTACTAATAGATGATCACCCAAATTCTAACACTGAAAAAATATTGTCTTGTAAAACGTACTTCAATAATCTTTTAGTCTTATTCATAAAACTTTTTTATGTTCAGATATATGTAGGATATTCACATCCACCATGGTCAGACTGATTTTGAAGATGTATTTGTGAAAGAAAAAAAAAAGTTTCACCTGTCAGAAACTGAGAACTGGATTGGTGAAATCTGGTGGCAATTAGCCATTGAAATTTGACAAAATAATTATAGTAACATATCTGAGTATTCTGAGTATTATATACGACGTCTGTCATTTAATACAGGCCTACTAATACATTAAGATCAATATACATCAAATTTTGTTACGGTATATTAGTTTAAGATAACTTTTAAATGTCAGTATCTATTTAACGTTTACAGAAACACTAGTTCTCAATGTTTTATTCAATCGATGTTCATTAAATTTTTGTAGACAAAGATCATTTCATTTTATTCAGATCCACCTGTTGTGAGCATTAAAATGGGAGAAGACAGAAAAAGGAAATAAGATATTTGTTCATAAATGCTCTCAGTATCACACTGTTGAAGCTGGAGGGAAACACACAGTTGGTCCAAACCTAAATGGACTCTTTGGTCGCTTGACCGGCCAAGCAGCTACCTTTACACAGGACATCATGGAGAAGGGTGAGTGGTCACAGGTCCTGACAAGCAGGTATAGTTGCAAATAGAGAAAATACTTTCATTGTGTAAAAGTACGTAAATGTTCAAACAGCTTAACGCTTTCTGTTTAAACTTATTTGTGTCAAAAGATTGTATCCTGATTCAGTTCACACTAATAAATTAAGAAATAAATCGAGAAAACCTATTTCAGCATTGCTTTGGTGTTGTTTGGAAAGAATAAAAAAGACCTCTAACAATACCTTGCTCTATTTTTTTCTATTCTATCGGTTTTCTTTTTATTTATTATGTTATTTAGAAGCCCTTGCTACGTGTTCTGCGTTTAAGCTAAGTGAGACTTGTTCTAGTACTTATATCATTATATATATCATTTATATATCATTTAATATATCATTGCTCTTTTGTTGTTTTTGATTGCTTCCATTGTCCTCATTTGTAAGTCGCTAAAAACGTATGCTAAATGACTAAATGTAATTATATATATAACGTCTTATTAATTCAGAGATCCGTACAATTAATAATAATTTTACTTGAGGAAAATAGTTTGCAGTTTCATCAGCAGAAGTCAGCTTCAGTACCCTCGATGGAGTTCGTAGGCCGCTCTGCGTACAATTCAAAATCAGCAACAATTATACCCTGACAGAGGATACTAATTGCGTCAATGCATTAGTCAACAAAATTCTGATTGGTTCCAAAACCTAGATAAACTTTTCAAAGACGTATATCTGATACGCTGGACATTGGCAGTTGAACGTTTGTCCTGGGACTGTCTGAGCTTCTCCCTGTACAGACAGATACTAACACACATATGTATAAAACTTATCAGAACTTCAAGGCCACCTAGCTCTAGCTAGAATTTTATCAGTATGGTTCGTTATACACACACGCTATGAAGTCATCATCTTAGAGAGTAGAAGTACAGCATAAAGCAGGATTCTTTAATATCTCATTAGCGCACACAAGGTTACACATTTCACTCTTGCCATAACTTGATTAATAGTCAAACAAGAAATAATGTAATAATATAATTAATTTCAATATGAATCACAATCAGAAAGATCTTTATTGCCAAGTATGCGCATACAAGGAATTTGTTTTAGTGACATAAGCTTCCAGTACACAGAAGCAACAACACACAGACTAAAAAAACAAAAAACTTTGCAAATATGAACTTTGCAAAGTGTATGAACAATTAGTGCTGGAAGTAGCAACAGTAACTAAGGGGGGCGGGGCTCAGCGAAAGGCAAATTGTGCTATAAATGATAATGGAATAGGATTAAGTAAGATGCAGGGTAAGTAAGGATGGAGGGGTAACAAATAAATATAAGCATATTGCACATTTTTAATGCATAAGTGGGGAACATTTAACTCTTCATGAAGTAGATTGCCTGTGGGAAGAAACTGTTCTTATGCCTAAATGTCCTTGTATTTGCGGCTCTGAAGCGCCGGCCAGATGGCAAAAGTTCAAAGATGGGGTAACTTGGATGTGAGGGATCCAGAGTAATTTTGTGAGCCATTTTCCTCACTCTGGATGTATACAGCTCTTGAAGGGTGGGCAGGGGAGTACCAATAATCCTTTCAGCAGTCCGAGCCGTTCTCTGTAGTCTTCTGATGTCAGATTTTGTAGCTGAACCAAACCAGACAGTTATTGAAGTGCACAGTACAGACTCAATGACGGCTGAGTAGAACTGTTTTAGCTGCTCCTGTGGAAGGTTAAACTTCCTCAGCTGGTGAAGGAAGTTCAACATTTGTTGGGCCTTTTTCACAATGGAGTCAATGTGATTCTCCCATTTCAGGTACTGAGAGAGGTGGTTCCCATCTGAATGACTCCACTGCAGCCACAGTTCTGTTCATGATGGTGAGTGGGGTGAGTGCAGGGGGGTTTCTTCTGAAGTCCACGATCATCTCCACTGTTTTGAGCGTGTTCAGTTCCAGGTTGTTAAAAGGACATGGCAGGATATGGCAACTCGGCATCCACTCCTTCACAACTATGATATTCACATTTTGGGACATTTCATTGAATGTTTTGCATAACCATAAAACATCTTCTGATGTTTCATTTATGCCATCTAATAACATGCCACACATTTGCCTATTTAAAGCTATTTAAAGTATCCTATAATCACTATTTAGCTAATGTATGTAATTACCATTCCGTTATATTTTAGGCCTTTTTTGGACTCAAAGTACCTAATCCATTAGACCTGGAAAGGTGAATGAATGGACATGTTTCTGCTCATAATCCAAACTGACTCAATTTAATCTTAATTAAATCCTAATCCGTTTAACATGAAATAGTCATTTACACTTGCTGCATATGTACGTCTGTTAAAATGATGGCATTATAGAAAATTAGTGCATATGTTGTATTAAGTGTTTTCCTTTGTCTTCATGCATCAACCAATGAATAAAACAGAGAAAAAAAATAATACATTGTTTTATATTTATCTTTTTGTAGATATTTTCAAATGGTTTTAATTATCTTAAGCAAAGTGTTTCTCACAGAGAGGTTAATGATTTGTCTTGCCAAATAAATTGTCTAAACTAGACATAGATGAGTAAAAGAAGGCAAAGAAATGGCACACAAAAACATCTGATGTCATATTTTCATCATATTTTCCATATGCTGTACTTGTAATCCACTGTCATGGGAAAACTGTCATTTCCCAGAGCTGACAACATGACGTCTATAACACTTCAGTGTTTAAAGTGCTGCACTCATGTGTAAATATGACTCTTTTAAAACATACCTGTTTCAGGTTCACTGGTTTGGTACATTCCACTGAAGGGAGGATTCCCTTTCTAGTGTAGATGGGTGTTGGCACTGAACTAAAACCTTTGTCGTTAAGGCAACCCTGGGATGACATGCAAAAGAGCAGATTTGTCTAGCATAAATTAAACCACAGCATCACGGATTCCCTATTCCTTTCGTTAGAGCTTATGTTGACCTCACAAAATACTTATATTGCCCACCCAATACCTGGTTATTCTCTGGGTTAGTAGATGGTTCGACTAATTTGACTGTAACAGACAGACAGACAGACAGACAGACAGACAGACAGACAGACAGACAGACAGACAGACAGGACAGGACAGGACAGGACAGGACAGGACAGGACAGGACAGGACAGGACAGGACAGGACAGGACAGGACAGACAGACAGACAGACAGACAGACAGACAGACAGACAGACAGACAGACAGACAGACAGATAGATAGATAGATAGATAGATAGATAGATAGATAGATAGATAGATAGATAGATAGATAGATAGATAGATAGATAGATAGATAGATAGATAGATAGATAGATGAACCGTTTGTCTATGCGTACCTGAATTACACAATGGTCTCTGTTATGTTTTAAAATGCCGTTTCTCGATAGGCTACATATCACGCTTCGGTTGATTTTAATTGGCTTCCTAAACGTCAATCACCATTATGCCCCGCCCACGTCATGCTCGCCTCACCGCGGAACTCAAAACACAGTTCGAGGTTCAAACCTGAGCTGGAGGGACTGGAAGCCGAGAACTTAAAACCTGCGGTCGCCTCCACCTTCCGCTTTGCTCTCGGATTACATCGGTGCGTCACGGACATTTCGTTCGTGATATAACCTTTCCAGGAGCGAAGTTACCTAAGAAATGACTTCGGCAGGTAGAAGAAGTGCGATGGTGAACCCGGTGACAGTCACTTGGTCCAAAGTATAAATGTGCTGATAAGGAGTTTTTAGAAGTGGACCGTCAGTGACACGAAGACGGAGCCGTTGCGCCACGCTGTCACTCTAAACCTGGCAACCGCGGTAGGCACAGAGTTTGTGTTAAATCTATCTTTGAATTATCAAACAAGTCCTAGCTTGTTGTAAGAGAAGTATTGTAACTGTGATTCATAGTCACTTTTACTGTGGGAAACCTCTTACCTTTCAATGGAATATGAATAATATGATTATAAAAGTGCGTTTGGTTAATACTGCAGCCCTGATCACCAATCATCGCTTGTTGTTTGTTTTGAGTTTATGACTGTAGTCTTAGAAACCCTTGAAAGTTCTGTTTCGGTACCTCATAATGGATAGACTGACTCATCGATGGGCTTAATTTTACGTAGTTTTTCTTTTTGTCGTTTGACCTCAGGTGAGATGTTTGTGGTTTTTGGTATTGATTTGTTTGGTCAAAGCCATCGTCGCATCGCGTTGCTGTGGAAACAAAAAGAGACCCGCATCGCGTACAAGAGTTCAGGTGGCGCCTGGAATGCAAATTTAGCGTTTTATATTATGTGTGTATTTTTTTGTTATTCATTTAATTGGGTACGACGTCAAATATTGCTCCTTGTAAGTAATCTCATAAGTAATCTCATATGGGCTATGGTGTAATGTGACTTCAATGGAGCCATGTTAAACTTTTAAAATGTTTGTATTGACTTAAAGCGACAGTACACCCTATAATGAAACTTCTGTCGTCGTTTACCATATTGTTATGGCTTCCCTTCTTCTGTATACAGAAAATTATATGTTTGCTAGAACAGCCTCAAGTCACTATTCTCTTTCAGTTCATTTTTTTTCTTCATGTGCAATGAAAATGAAAGGTAACTGAGGTCATTCTTATTTTGTGTTCCACTTTAATGTTGCAAAATGCAAATATCGTGTTGTATAATAGTTTTACCTCTCATTTTATGTAGTTTTAAGTACCATTAATATGGTTAATTGTTTATTTTTAGACCACAAGGAACATTGTCAAACATTGTTCCCCATTATTTTGTCATCACGATCACTGTGGTTAAGTGGGACTTAACTGAAGGCATTACTTGTTTTGAATTGAATTATGTGGCTTATGGGTTGTTTCAGTAAGTTTTTCCTAAATGTACTCAAACACATCCATACTTCCTTCGCCCTAATGTACAGCCCTCACCCTATAGCCCATTTACTGTACTGACTAAGTTAATGATTGGCATCTATTATAAAGGGCCAGTCCTTATATTTTTTGCATATTTGTATGTGTGTGTGTACATTACTACTTGCACCCACATTCTATATTTTCAAACTCCATTAAAGTATAGACAATTCCATTTTCTGTTGATGGTTTTGCATTGTTTGGCCCTACAACTAACTCTGACCATACTGTGCTGGCAATCTCTTCTCCTGTGAATCATAGGTTACTCACCCTCATTAGACAAGACAACCTGTTCTCAATGTCACACATGCAAAGTTAATATACACATGTAAATATGCATGTCAGTAATTTAGAGCATTAAGGTTAAAGGGATAGTTTACTCAAAAATGAAAATTCTGTCATTAATCATTAACCCTAATGTCGCTCCAAACCCTTAATACCTTCATTCATCTTCAGAACACAAATTAAGATATTTTTGATGAAATCTTTCTGACCCTTCATAGAGAGCAAAGTAACTGAAATCTTCCCAGACCAAGGACATTGGTAAAACAGTCCATGTGACATCACATCAGTGGTTCAACCGTAATTTTACATAGAACACACTTGTGCTGAGCCTCGTTTACGTGCAAAGGAAAGCAATGTGCATGTGTCATGGTACTCTCCATAATGGCGGAGTTCGTATTTGGAGGACAAGAATTATTGAATAAAGTTGTTATTTTTGTTTTCTTCGTGCACAGAAATGTATAATTGTACCTTCATAAAATTGTGGTTGAACCACTGATGTCACATGGACCATTCTATCGATGTCCTTATAATGTTTCTGAGCCTGGGAACATTTCAGTTAAATTGCTGCCAATGCAGGGTCAGAGAGCTCTCGGATTTCATCAAAAATGTCTTAATTTGTGTTCCCAAGATGAACGAAGGTCTTAAGGGTTTGGAAAAACATGAGGGTGAGTAATTAATGACAATTAAATAATTTTTGGGAGAACTATACCATTAAGACTTTTAGGAATTAAGAAAAAAAAACATCAAAAGAACAAGCCGCCTTCTTTCTTCCACCTCAAAAGCCATATAAAGTAACAACACTAACACCCATATGCAAAGGAATTAAAATGATTTTTGAAGGATCATGTGACACTGAAGACTGCTTTTTTTTAATAAAACATGCTCACAGATCACTCAAGGCTGTTCAGATCAGTAATTTTATCCCACTTTGCGTCATGGATAACTCCATTATCGCTGTATTATTTGTGTGGTGTGGCTGTCTTTTGAATCGGTTCTCAGCATAATAATAGGAAACAAAAGGGTTAAAGGAAAACCCTGCCTTTCTGTATTTGCATGTCTTTCTGACTCTCCCTTTGAAAAGAGACCGTGGGAGCCTATAATTGCACAAGGGACAAGGAAGCTTGGAGAGTCTCCTTTTTAAAGTCTTGAAGATTTTATGAGTTTATCACAAGAGATTTAGTAACACATTTTGACTGATTAGCAGAAATGCAAATAACCTAAAGTATATATTTAAAACCTAGCATGCAGGGCAAATCTGGCTGAGATGTTTGTAGTGTGTACAAACGAGGAGATACGAAACCACAGGAATTCATTTCTCCCTAAACACCAACTGCATACCTCAGTCCGGCTTTAGACAAGTCTGGCTTTGCAAACTAAACAAAAATCTGACTTTGAGTTCAGTAACCTGGAGCTGGAGTTACTGGTATTTACATATAAATTCTCAAACACACAAATTAAAAAAGAAGCAAGTAAGTGAATGCCCTTGAATACTCGGAAACTTACTGTGAGTGTATGTGTGGAATAACAACATGTTTATCCTAAGGCTAGAGTGGCTCACAAATACAAGAGGAGCTTTTGTGTGTGTGGTCTGTCTATTCACCACAAATTTGCCCTGTGACTCATATCATGAGAATGACCTGAGCATTAGTAGGCTGTGGTGTCGTTCTGTCCTATCCACATGTTCCCAGTGCTTTTATCCTAAAGATTTTACTGTGTATGCAAATAAGACACATGTTGCTTGGTGTGGATGTATGGTAAAGTCATGTCACAAGTAGTTTGCTGGTTGTGTTTGAGTGAGATATTTTGTTTGAGTTTGATCAGTGTATCTGTGAGTGGGTTAGACCTATTTGTAAAAATTGAAGACGTCTCTCAAATTAAATGTCAGATCATATTTTCACATTTAGACTTTGTTACTTCTACAGTTTGGCATTGTGATGTCAAATTAGTGTCATGAACCCTCCAAAAATGTGGTCCAGTCAGGTTCATTATTGGAGGTATGGGTTTCGAAACATCTCACAAATGCTTTCTACAAATTTACATTACATTTTTTTCTGTATTTAGTTTAATGTACTAAATATTTGCTGAGCCATTGTCGTTCATACTTTATTATCATAAATGAGTGTCAAATTGTATGTGAACAAGCTTTTACATTTTTAATAACTTAATGCACAAATATATGCTGCTGACTCACTCTTGCATCCAAAATTCAGAAATAGTACATTTTGTAAATGCACAGTACATTTCATAAACACACAAAAAGGGCCATTTTGTATCTGTAATTTTGTGTACAGATTTTCTAATTTTAGTGTATTCGGAGCCTTTTTTTATTTGTGCTTTACATTGAAAATGTTTATAAATCAAAAACTATATCAATTTTTCAAAATTGAAAGCTGAAAAAATAAGCGTTTCATTGATGTATGGTTTGTTAGTATTTGACAATTTTTGGCAGAGATACAACTATTTGAAAATCTGGAATCTGAGGGTGCAAAAATATAAAATACTGAGAAATTCCCCTTTGAAGTTTTCCAGATAAATTCTTAGCAATGCATATTATTTATTAAAGTTAAGTTTTGATTACCGATCTATAATATTTACAGTAGGAAATTTACAAAATATCTTCATGGGACATGATCTTTACTTAATATCCTAACGATTTTTGGCATAAAAGAAAAATCTATAATTTTGACCCATACAATGTTTTATTGGCTATTGCTAAAAATATACTCCAGCGACTTAAGACTGGTTTTGTGGTCCAGGGTCACATATGTCAATTAGCTTTTGCATTCTTAATAACTTAATGCCCATATATATTCTGAGCCATATGTGAATAAGCTTTTACATTTGTAATAATTGTTAAGCTGTCACACTGATGCACAAAAATATATCTGATCTGTTAAATGTGCTCAAAGTGGATGGATGAATCACCTGACAACATATCCATAAATCTAGAAACTCTTCCATAAAAATGTTGCAAGCAAGATTTAAAAAGTTTTAGTTATTGATTGAAAGCCTGTTTCTCTGTTGTGGGAGAAATGCAAACAAACTCTTGTTTCAGAAAGAACTCCCTTTCAAGTTTGTCACTGCAAAAAGGTCACACATGAACAATCAAGACACACTGCTGATGTAGATAAGCACTGTACTAGTTTTGTACCATATGCAACACAGACATATGTGCATGTTATCGTATTAAAAACATGTTTATGACCCTTAAATGTTATCTGTTAAAGTTTAAATTTTAACTAAGTTCAAATTCAGAAAGAGAGAAACATCACCTGTTTTTGCTCTTAATTGCATACACACGGGGGGCATCTGACCAGCTGGCAGATGTCTTCACAGACATCTTCAACATCTTCCTGAGCCAGGCTGTGGTCACTATATGCTTCAAAAAGACCACCATCATCCCAGTGCCTTAGAAGTCAACAGTGACACGTCTGATGTCTGTTGATTACCCCCCTGTAGCGCTGACTCCCATCACAATGAAGTGCTTTCAACATCTGGTTAAAAGACACATTCACTCCACCCTCATCACTGGACCCTCTACAATTTGCATACCGACCCAACCGCTTCTACACCCTGCTCTCCATCTTATCCCATCTGGACAGAAAAGACACAAATGCCAGAATGCTGTTCATTGACTTTAGCTCAGCATTCAAAACAGTCATCCCCCAGCAACTAGTAAGTAAACTCTCCCTACTGCGTCTCAAGATGCCACTCTGCAACTGGATTCTAGACTTCCTGACAGAGAGACCACAGTCAGTGCGCATGGGTGGCAGAACATCAGGCACCATCACATTGAGCACAGGTGCCCCTCAAGGCTGTGTGCTCCGTTCACTGCTATTCACAATGCTCACCCACGACTGCACAGCCAAGTCAGAATCTAACCTCAATATCAAGTTTGCTGATGACATTACAGTAGTGAGCCTCATCAGCAACGACAACGAAACACCCTACAGAGAGGAGGTGGAATAACTTTTGAGCTGGTGCCACAACAACAATCTGTCTCTGTTGATTTCTGGAGAACTTCAACTGACAATCTTCCTCTGCTCATCAGCTGCTGCTGTGTAGAGAGTAAGAAGCACCAAGTTTCTTAGTATGCACATCTGTGATGACCTTACCTGTCCATCAACACCAACTCCACTGTGAAGAAGGCACTACAATGTCTTCACTTCTTGGGGAAACTGAAGAGAGCCAGCCTTCCACCACACATCCTCACCACCTTCTACAGAGAAACTGGAGAGCGTCCTGGCCAGCTGTATTACTGTGTGGTTTGGAAACTGCAAACTGCCACTGTGAAGGATTCATCTCAACCCTCCCTGCGCAGTCATCCTGCCATCATTTCCTGGAGACTATGCAGTTTCAGGACCCGCATGTCGGCATTTTCCCCCAGGCTGTCAGAATCCTGAATAAGCTGATACCATACTAAATAAGTTGATACCGCCTTCCCATCCCATGCCTCCAGAAAAAAACACTCCAATGGACATTCACATACATCTGCACTTGCACTTTAACTTTGCTGTGCACTATGGACACTTTTGCACAACTGCACAATGGTCAGTTTACATACATCCACACTCAGCCTCCCTATGTGCGCTAAAGACACTGTGCATATGCACATTATTTAACAGTATTTTGTCTGCTCTGAGCCACCTCAATTGTGCACTAGCACTTTATTCTTTCACTTCTAACATTTCTCACATTACTACAATTTTACATTCCTACCTCATATTTATTGCTCTTGTCAAGTTGCTATATTCTTTTTATGCTCTTATGTTTAATGTGCTCTTATGTTTACATTCCTGTTGTCATGAACGTTTAAGTATACTTGTTTTGTCACTCTTGCACCTTGGTCCATCAGAAATGACATTTCGCTCTTCTGTATAACGTGTATATGAAAGAATTACAATAAAGTTGAGTTGAGTGTGTGTGTGTGTGTGTGTGTGTGTGTGTGTGTGTTTTTGTTAATATGAATGTGAATTTGAACATTATTGCATGGTCTGCTGAAATTAAAATTAAATTAAAATTAAATTTATGCATTTAGCAGACGCTTTTATCCAAAGCGACTTACAGTACCCTATTCAGGCTATCAATTTTTACTTATCATGTGTTCCCGGAGATTCGAACCCCCAACCTTGCGCTTGATACCACAATGCTCTACCAATTGAGCTACAGGAACACAAAGAAAGAAAGAAGAAAGTATAGAGACACAAGAACAGTCTGTGCCAAGTTTAGGACATGCCTGAGCAGTCAAAACAGTGTGTTCTGAGCGTGCACACACACGCACACATACACAAATAAAGAGCTCAAGTGAGGGAGAAAATAGTGTCTTCAAATGAAAAACAAGCCTGATAAATTATCTTTGTTTCTTCAGGTCAAGGTTTTTCAAAATTTTTGAAGCCCAGGTGAGCCAGGTATCAAGGCAGCTTTTTGGATAAAAATTATGTTTGTGAGATTTAAATAATTGCCTTTTACATTTTATATATCAAAAATAAAATATTGTCTTGATAACAAGTTTATTGAAATTAAAAATTAGAGCCTGTATCAGATTGCCTGGAGATATGACTATTTCATACTGGTGTTTTATTATTTATTATTTTTTTTATACCTTTGTGTTGTTACCACTGTAATATTTGTATCAGGTAGATTTGTTTTTCAAATGTTTTTTAGTTTTTTCCTGTATTCAAAATTGTGTGTTGAAGTGCTTTTTTTAAATTAAATAAAAAAAAATATCCAGAAAATATTAACTTTGTACAACGACTTTTTACATTGTTCCTACCCACTATTGCAAAAATGTAAGCTACATAAAATTATTTTGAGGGAGAAAAAAAGAAAGAAAATAAAGCAGATGTGACTTCTCATAATTTAGTTTAGGTGTGAAATATCTGATAATTTCACGTATGCTAATATGTAAATCACCTTCATTTATTTGGGCACAGATTTTCTTGTCATTTCCTGATTTTCTTTGCCACACTCACTTGTTCTTGCCTATGTCTCTGTTGCTCTCTGCTGGCCATATTATGTAATTCAGGTACTGTAATTTTGTATTGAGTGTTGCCCGTTTTTGTCTCCACAGTAAGTTAATTGCAAGATGAGTACAGAAGACCAAATTGTACCGCAGTCTCCCAAGACATCACCCTCCACACCAACCATGACACCATTTACGCAACGAAAAGAGAGTAACTCCTCATCTGAAGACAACAGACAGGTATAAGACAAACCACTTCAGATATTTACTGAGGACTTAAAGGGATACTCCACCCTAAAATGAAAATTTTTATTAATTACTTACCCTCATGTTGTTTTCCAAACCCGTAAAATCTTTGTTCCTCTTCGGAACACAATTTAAGATATTTCGGATGAAAACCGGGAGGCTTGAGACTGTCCCATAGACTGCCAAGTAAATTACACTGTCAAAGTCCAGAAAAGTATGAAAGACATCGTCAGAATAGTCCATCTGCCATCAGTGTTTTAAATGTAACGTTAAGAAGCGACGAGAATACTTCTTTTTGTACGTGAATAAAACAAAAATAACTGCTTTATCCAACAATTCCTTTGTCAATCATCAGGATCTACTGCAGCAGTTTTTAACTGCCTTCTTGGGAAAAAGTCCATGTTTTTTCTTCCGTGAATTCTTAAATAAAATAACACACATTTTTTTTAGGACAGCTGGGAGTTGGTTGATGACTTGCGCGGACTGACAGGAAATATTAAGAAGCCTGAGAAGCAGGAAGGTTTGCTGTTGAAAAAGAGAAAGTGGCCCATGAAAGGCTGGCATAAGGTGATTAAAAGACATCATTGACTTTAATGGCTTTGAATACATGCATCTTTCACCTAAGTGTGTTTAAAGGCTTTTCTCTTTGTCTGTCTATGTTTAACAGAGATATTTCCTGCTTGAAAGGGGCATCCTTACATATGCCAAGACAGGAACTGATGTGAGTGTGAAACCATGGTCTAATCCACACACTTTCTCTAAGGCTTATGTGGAGTAAACTTGCTTAAATCCTGTCAAATATGCTCTTTCATCCCTTATTGTGTGATTGATTCCTCAGCTGAAGAAGGGGAGGTTACGAGGTCGTATAGATGTTGGTCTCTCTGTCATGGCCATGAAGAAGAAGTCAATGTGTATCGACCTGGACACAGAGGACAGTATCTATCACCTCAAGGTATTGGCACACGCTCACCTACACATGCTGGGCTCTGAATTGTAGTTAGTTACTCTCATTTTGAGATTTCACATTCTCATTTGCTGTATTTATCGTGACATTCACAGGCAAAGACTCGGGATCTGTTTGAACAGTGGGTGACAGAACTACGCCATCATCGAATGTTCCGTCAGAATGAGATCGCCATGGAGCCTCCCGAGCGACAGCTGCAATCTGAGCCCACCTCCAACAGACGAGTATTTACCCTCCTTACACAGTCATCAGTCACGAGTGTAGTATAAAAGTCAGCCTTTAGACTCAACATCCCTTCCAACAGGATAAGAACCTCTAAAGCGCTAAGGAAGTTTCAATAATAACAAGATCCACTGATATGCCATGATTTAGCCTGAAACAGTTACTTCAGTTAGTAAAATACGTATGAAGTGTATGTGTTGTGTATATTTATTATGTATATATAAATATACACTGTACACATACATATATTATGTAAATAATTACTTAAGTTTTGGATGCAATTAATCACGATTAATCGTTTGACAGCACTAATTAAAATAAAGTTATTTTAAATTGCAACAATATTACTATATTTATGATCAAATAAACACCGCCTTAGTGAGCATAAGAGACTTCTTTCAAAAACATTGAAATATTATAATGACCCCTAACATTTATAGATGTAACTCGTTATTTCCAGTTGAAACAAAGTCACACAGATTACATATTTTGTATTTTTACCTCTTTATTACCAGCGTTCATTTCTCTCCAAGCAGCCTTCATCCCTTTTGAAGAATAGCTGGCGCCAAAACTCGCAAGATATGGAGAAGTGCTGCAGAGGTAGATGCAAAAAACCTGCACTAACACATCATTCTGAAATATTATTCTTGGCAAAAGTACTGTACAACTAATACATAGAGAACATTTTAGAGTAGTGGTTTTCATGAGCAACTTTTTTTTTTTAGATCTGTCAGAGTGTGAGTCAGGGCTGCTGGAATTAAATCTGCTGCTGAAAAATATGGAAGTTCTTCACAGAACATTCTCAGCACCTGCCATTAACTTACTGCAGGTAGGGCTGTTTGGATTATTTGGATTGGTCTGTGTGGGTGGGTTTATTAAATATTATAAAACATTCATTTGAGGACATCCAGGTGAATCCTAAATAGCATTTTTGTATAAAATACAAAAATATACACTATTTGGGTTTTGTTAGATTTATGAAATATTTTTGAAAGAAATCTTTCGCTCTTTATTTAGACAAAGTAATGTATATATTTGTGTGTGACCCCAGACTGAAGGCTCTAAAAAGGAGAAAAGAGGACACAAAAAATGGGGATCAAAGAATTATAGCAAGGAACATAAAAGCACACAACAGGTAAAACAGCTCTGTTTCTAATTGCACATTACACACACAGACACTGCATCACACAGTCTCTCTCATTCATTTAACTGATCTGTTGTGTTCTAGCAAAATCCTGACACTTCATCTTCCCGTCTGCACGTATCTCACCCAAACTTGATGTATTCAGAGCCAGTTTCACCAGACTCATGCCTGGATAGCCCAGACTCACCAACAGAAGCCTCTCGAATGCAGGAGGAGTTCTGTCGGCTCGCTGGCACTGGTCAGTATGAATGCTCACATGCATGCTGCACTGTTTCAGGAATATTTCTATTAATAACTATGTTTTAAAATAAAAGAACAATTAAGTATTGTTATCAACTACTGATATTTTGGGAACTACAAGATGAAATGACACATTCTTTCTTCTTTCTCACTTTTCTCCCTTTCTTTCTTCTACTAGTTCATTCCACTCTTCGGTCAGCGTACACTTCCCTTTGCACAGAAAGAGACCGAGTCAGGAACACTTTAGATTGTATCACTGAAAAGGTATTCATGCAGACTTTAAGTGTTTATATGCTTAGTTGTTAATGGCCAAAATCAACAAAGCCAATTCGGACTTCTTTTGATTTTCTCAACCAATCAGGATGTCCTCGATGGGTCACGCCCCCTCCTGCAGCAGGTGTCCAGTGAGAGTCGAGGGTCAATCCCAGAATCCCTGTCAGAGTTCTTTGATGCTAAAGAGTATCTGCTGTCTGGCAGCTCATCTGAAAATGAGGTCAGGGTAGTCAAGTGTTCAAAACGCAGATTTGCATGAATAATCTGTCAATTATTTAAAATTGAAACAAAATATATTTTTCATCAAAAAGATTTTGTATTTTTTGTGACCAGGCGTCTGATGATGATTCGTACGTCAGTGATGTGAGTGACAGCACGTCAGTAGAGTATTGCAGGAATGAGAACGGCATCACAAAGGAGATTTTAAGTGAGGCACTATCCAAACTCACCTTTATGAAGCTTCACCTTTCTTTACAGCCATTGTTAATGGGTTTTTTGTGTATGTCTTCAGGTAATGGCAATGACTACGCAGTGAAGAGGCGAAACCGTTTGCCGAGTTCACGCATGAACGAGAGCGTGAATCTGTGGAGTATTCTGCGTAGTAACATCGGTAAAGACCTGTCGAAAGTTGCCATGCCTGTTCAACTCAACGAGCCCTTGAACACCCTGCAGAGACTGTGTGAGGAAGTTGAGTACTGCCACCTGCTGGACACTGCTGCAAACACACACAACCCACATATGCGCATGGTAAGAGCAATCAAATTAGGTTCTCATGCATTCTTGTTGGTCTTTCTGTCTTCAAAACTGTTTTTTGTTATAAGGAATTGTTGACTCAAAAATTCACATTTACTGAAAATTTACTCGCTCTCAGGCCATCCAAGATGTAGATGAGTTTGTGTCTTCATCCAAAAAGATTTGGAGAAATTTTGCTTTACATCACTTGCTCACCAGGTCCTCTGCTGTGAATGGGTGCCGTAAGAATAAAAGTTCAAACAGCTGCTAAAAACATCACAGTAATCCACACTCCTCCAGGCCATCAGATAATGTCTTGTGAAGTGAAATGCTGTGTGTTTGTAATAATGTTTTTAATTTCTAAAATCTGTTCTAACCATAATCACTGCTTTCTCTGGTGAAAAAGCGGTCTTGTCTGAATCAGGAGAGAAATATATCCAGATCAAAAAAACAAAACAAATATGTTTTAAACAAATATGTTGGTGGATTTTGAAAGATCAAAGAGGAATGGACTTTTTCAATTTTCAAAATATGGATTTTGCATGGTTACGAAGTAATGCACTTTAGTAATGGACATTCAGCTTTTCACTTCACAACATGGTAATTGATGGACTTGATGGTGTTGATTACTTGTAGATTAATGTGTTGCTTTATCAGCTGTTTGGACACCCATCCACTGGTGAGCAAGTGAAGTAATGCTAAAGTTCTCCAAATCTGTTCTAAGGAAGAAACAAACTCATATACATCTTGGATAGCCTGTGGGCAAGATAATTTTCAACAAATTTTCGTTTTTTGGGTGAACTATTCCTTTAACCATGTATTCTATTCTTGTTTGTAGGTGTATATAGCAGCTTTTGCTGTATCTGCATATGCGTGTTCGTTCACTAGAGCAGGAGGAAAACCGTTTAATCCTATACTGGGAGAGACATACGAGTGTCTCCGGCCAGATAAGGGCTTCCGCTTCATAGCTGAACAGGCAAGCATGCACATTTCTCTTTTTTTTTTTTCTTCCAAAACACAAATGTATACATGCTCACATGAACCATTACATTGTGTACCTCAGGTCAGTCACCATCCACCTGTGTCCGCTTGTCACTGCGAGTCCAAAAACTACAAATTTTGGCAAGGTAAGTGAAGCACACTTGGCCAGAGTCAAGCCTTTTAGGATTTAGCATGATTTTAATGTCTATTCTCTGTATGCCCATTAGATGTCCGGTGGAAGAATAAGTTTTGGGGAAAATCCATGGAAATCGTTCCCATGGGAGTTACTCACTTAGAGCTGCCAGGGTGATTTCATTTTGTCCTGAATTGTTCTGATTCCCATTCACTTCCATTATTCCATCCTGCACTCTCCACCATGTCTCAGTATCTTGCTCTCTCGCTCTCTTTTACCCATTCCCTCATTCTCAGTTTTGGGGATCGTTACGAGTGGAGTAAAGTCACTTCATGCATTCATAACATTCTGAGCGGTCAGCGCTGGATCGAACACTATGGGGAAATGTCTATCAAACACTCTACCACCATGGGAGACATCAGTCATTGCAAAGTCACTTTCCTCAAGGTGGGGCCATCAAAACATGCAAAACATGCAAAACAGGCTTTAATTCCATATATGCGTGTGTATCTGTTTATCATGCCCACATCTTCATCTTGTGGAATAACTTTGACCAAATTTTCATTTTGTGTGAATAATTACTTATGATTTGTTTACTGCATATCCTACATGCAGTCAAGATCTGGAGGGCTGAATGCTAATGATGTAGAGGGTGTGGTCACTGATTCACATGGGCGTGTCATTCACTCTCTGTTTGGAAAATGGAGTGAGGCCTTGTATCTGGGCAAACCACCTTCGGTAACCTGCATCTGGAGAGCAAGTGAGTCTCAGACCAGTCCAGAATAGTCTGTTTAGATGGATTTAAATGGTTCAAGCGTCTAACTTCTTTTCATTGTTCTGTCTCAGATGTATTTGTGGATAATGACCTCAAGAGGGCGCTAACACAGCACTGTTTTTGTCTCCACATGTGTGCATTTAGATCCCATGCCTGAGGACCATGAGCAGTACTATGGATTCACACAGTTTGCAACGGAGTTAAATGAATTGGAGGAGGGCTTAAAGCCACTCTTGCCTCTGACAGACAGCCGTTTTAGACCAGACCAAAGGTACAGACATATGAATTATGCATATATGTTGTCCCAAAGTGAACTTTTACCAGTATTATATGCTCTTGGCTACTTACTGGTCCTCTTTTTTTAAGATTACTTGAAGAGGGTGATATTGCCGGAGCAGAAGAACAGAAAGAAAGAATTGAAGTCCTCCAAAGAGAGAGGAGGAGAGTCCTGCAAGAAAACAGCATGGCACACTCGCCCCGATTTTTCAAGTAAGTGACTCTTACGAACACAAAGATGCAGCTGTTTTGGGTGTGTCACGAGTTTCTGTTCGTAATTCTATTTCTGTAATTCAATCAGGCGTGCTGAAGATGACTCTTGGGTGAGCATTGGCACTTACTGGGATCTCAGGAAAGACCCTGGATTCAGCAAACTAGAATTCCCTGTGCTCTGGTGACCACCAGTGGATTTGTCATTGACTTTCTGCTTTGGCTGTATATAGATCCCTGTTATTTGTATGCAATCCTGCTGAATACTGTGGGATTTAATTTACCACACATTTGTTGATGTTTGTGTATTGGAATTTATCTTTGTTAAACAGACAATTTTACAACACAAGATAGAAAGTACCTCTGGAAAGACATTTATGCCTTACTCGAACTGTGTAGTTGATGTTTAGATGAAAATGCACTGACCAATGACATTTGTACGTGCCTGGATCTAATAGTTTATTATTAATTAATGAATTAAGTCAATTAAAAAAAAAATCCTCAAATTGAATCAATCAAAAATAAATTACACAATATTAAGATGATATTAAGATTTTGAATCTTAAATATATATAATTAAGCCTGTATTTTGGACTGTTATAGTTTTTTTTTTTGCATTATGACTATTTGTTATTGTCATTCTCATTACTGTAACGTGAAAAAGATAATGTATTTAAATTTTAAAGTGTGTATACAACATGATAGTATTTTTTACTTTTCATTGTTTTTCTTTTAAAATAAACACAAAACATTATATTAAAAAAATCGAAAGTATTACAGTGATGAGAATTTAGGTTACTTATTTGTCATGCAAATAATGTCAACGAGCAAATTAAAAAAAATCTAAGTCCTAAAAATAGGCTTTATGTTCTTTTATACAAAATATAATTTCTCATTTATTTGTTTTGTTTTATAAAATAGTAATTGAGTTTTTTTGAGTGACCTGGGCTGAATGTTATAATGAGATATACACCAGGAGAGTTCGCACTATAAGTGTTTGAAAGTCACAATTCATCCATTGCGGACTCACTCACTCCACTTTATAATCAGGGAATATAGAAATCAAAAACTATATCCATAAATATTTGTGCACATACTACAATGATGATGTGTGCAAATTTAAAGGGAGCTTTCTTAAATTTGGTTAATAATAGAAAACTAATATAACAGTATACAAAATATATGTTTGAAAGAAATGGCTCAATTAATGGCAATGTATGGTAATTTTGTTTTATGTATATGCTTGTCCTCCTTTTCTGCGTATGTTTGTTAAAGAGAGCGAGTGATAGTCTACATGTGCTTCTTGACGTGCCTGTTACACTTGATAACTGTTCTGTCTCACTGTGGGTGTGGTGTTTCAGATGTGATAAACACAACATTTCTTTCAAGACTATAAACAAACTGAGGACTGTTGCTTTCAGAGGACTGGGTATGGATTGCATCAGTGTATGACTGACCACATGTTTTGTTGCACAATAAATGCTGTGAGCACAAATCTAAGGAAATTTTCCTTTTTTATTATACAGACGTTTTTGGATAGTCACTTATTGCTTAACTTTTATGACGATGGTTGTTTGCATTTTTTTTTTTTTATTATTATTATTATTATTTTTTTTTTTTTTTTGTTACTACAAGCTTGAATTAGTAGGAAAAGATATTATATCATGATGAGCTTTGAAGCTATTGTTATCAGGGTTTACTAATAGGAACTTTGCTTTCCCATTCAATGGCTGGTAGGAATTGTGTAATACTAGAAAGATCCCCTTTCTAGACATGATGGATTTTCATTTAGGGTTTTTTTTTTTTTTTAAATGGAGATCATTTCATAAACACATACACGCACAATGAACGTCACTGGTGTTTCCCTGACCAAGGAGCCATTGCTATATAATTCATGTTTGACTGTGATATCCAAACTAAATTCTGAAGCAATGACATAAACCAGTATTGCAACAACTGCCAAATCTGAAAAATGCTAATTGATGCATTTGAGTTCCTATTTGAAGTGTTCAAATGTTACTTTACATATTGTACAGAAGTGAAGAGTAGATGAGTGCGGACACAGCTAGAAGGTATAGAGTAAATAAAGTGAGAACATTTAAGCAATCTGACCACAGCTTCCTTTATGGTTGTAACAATTTGTAGGGTAAATTCCCATGAAAGCTACAAGCTCTCTAAATGTTTAACCCTGTGTACTCCTTTGCACAGACCGTTAGATGTTCTTGTCAAAGAACTTGAATACCATTCACTAACTTGTGTAGCCTAGTTCAGGCAGTTTGAGTGATGGTGTCATTAAAGCCAGTGATTGGGAAGATAACTTTGGAAATGTAATAGGTTAGAGATTACAAGTTACCATATTTAAAATGTAATAGCCTAATTAGTGTAACTATTTCAATAACATTATTAATGTAACTAATTACATTTGATTACTTATCTATATTTCTAAAAAATTATTTTACTCAACACTGATTACTGTCAGACTAGTCAATATCCTTCATCACTTGAAATAAGATTATAAAAATGCAATTTTAAAGCACAGCCACCACAAAATCAGATTTTAGCAGATATTTTTAATTCATTAAATTGAGGTTAAATACAGATTTAAAATCATAATGAGTTATAGCCTATTAGTTTAACAGCTGTTCTTGAAATCTTTGCATAGCTATGACAGGAAAGAGTTCATCTTAAAAAATAAAACCATATAGGCCTAGCCTACATCAATCCAAATGAGAAATAAAACAGTTATCGAATATGCATGTGTCCTAAACTCCTGAACGCTGGAGAGTCTCATATTTTAGAGAAGTCAATGCAATTTGTAATCGTACAAATTTTTCATAAGTAGCCTAACTGTAATTTAATTACATTTAATTAATTAATTTTTTTCTCGGTAACTGTAACAGATTACAGTCAGATTATTAGAATATGTTCCTGGATCAACACCTTTGATGATCCTGGATCAACATTATTGTCCAAAAATATAACCTTAACCCAATCCTTAACCCTACCCATAATTTATTCCTAAAATCAGTGGGAAATTATATCTGATTAACAAGGGTGTAGAAACACCTTACCCTGATTTTAAGTTTAAAACAGATATTTCCTGAAAATGTATATCTCAATTCTGCTTGGTTGATAGGTATGTTGATCCAGGGGAATGTTGTAGGCTACTTGGTGAAATCACGCTCTCCAACAGATTACAGTTACAATTATTTTGTAGTTCAATTACGTAACTTCTGTACATGTAACTAGTTACTACCCCACACAAATACGAGTAGTGTAAAACATATAGCAAATTATATATAGCATACATATGTATGGTGTGAAACAGGTAACTCTCATCGTAACATTTGCTCTCTTCAGCTACATAAAACATGTCCTACTTCATCATAACCAAAGCTGTTTTTTTATACAAATAACCCACCACCTCATCACACCCGAGTTGTTGTTTTTTATCACGTCTATTTATTTGTTTGTCATTCTGTACGCTTCATCCAGTCAAGAACATTATTCTTTATTTTAAAACTGCTAACAAAGCATCCCAACGGTTTTATAATACCCTATTCTTTGAACTACTCTTCGTTAGTTCATTATTTGTAAGAATGATTATTTATTACATCTAGAAAATCCACCAGACTAGCTACTAAACGAAATCTCGCTTTAAAATTCACTAGCGTTAACTCGAACCGTTAAAATCAATGAAAGGACAAGCCTGTGCTTGTCCCACCGATTATTTATAGTTGCGTTCATATGATTCCGATTACAGGAGCTAACCTTTTGCCAGAAACCAAAATATTAGATCTCATGAAGTTCAGCGCCGCCTCCTCCTCGCAGACAGTCCAGTTAACGCGATGCTATCGCATTACGTGTGAGGGGACTTTCAGGAGGCGAGGAGGCGTTTAAATGTGCGTGCACTAGATGATGTTTTTGCACTTTCTGACCGACGAGAACAGTACTCTTTAAAAAAAATCATAATCTATCACTGTTTCCGCTCTCCTTTGGCTGTGGATCTTCAACGTATCACCAGCAAACTCTTAACAGCGACAGGTGTGTATAAACAAATAAAAAAATATCTGTATAATCTTACACATGATCACAAGATTTGATGCGGGACTGCATGCCTTTGAGGAATGTAGTCGTAACGTGATCATTGATGTGATGTTAAGCCATTGGCAAATGTCTGGAAATTAATGCTGCTCTTTTGTGACTAAAGTTGTATGAACATAATCTTTGAAGAGCAACATTCATTTTGCACATTGCTTGTGCTCCGTCTTTGTAAATAAATGATGTGAAAATAGAATTTAAGTATTTCGAGCAGGGGTCTTCAGCCTTTTTCAGTTGAAGTAGGGACTCTATGGAGGTAGAGAGATGGAGCAGTAGTATTAAACTGAGTGTTGTATGTAAATCTAGTTTACATTGACATGCATATTCAAATTACTTTCTAACTAGAATAATATGCTACTTTTGGGTTAATTGTAGCATGGTTTATAACTTTTAAAGGGATAGTTCAAGTTCTGTCATCATTTACTCACTTTCATTGTTTTCCAATGACCTTTTCTTTCCAAAAAAAAAAAGTAAATAAAATGTACTTTTTACTTTCTTTCCATGCAATTGCAATGAATGTAGACTGAATATGTCAAGCTTCGAAAGGATGCAAATGCACAATTGTGCGAAAATTTGTTCGGTAGAAAAAAATAAGGTCAAACAGGTTTTCAACAAGAGGTTCGTAAATAATGACAGAATTTTAATTCTAGGGGAAACATCACTATTCTAGAGAGTTTAACATCATTATAAATAACTCTGTAATGCTGTTTAAAAAACACAGCTGTCACTTTAGACTCACTGGCCCATTGTCAGGGCAGTTTCACTGACTGGAAGGTCCTCAAATAAAATTACCCTGATTTTTCCCCAGTTTAATCTCCTTATAGCAGGAGACCAAAGCTTTTATGCCGTCTTATTCTGTTAGCATGATGAACCATATCTGTAACTCCTACAAGCCACCATCTGCAGTGCATGATGCAGCTGAAATGCTATTTTCAGCTCTTCTCAGCAGTCCATGACATCTTAATTCATTGTGAGATTCGATTTATTTCACCTTTCACTAATCTCACCTAATCCATGCAATTCATATTCATCTCTTCTGTCTTCTGTTATTTGTTCCTGTTTTTGGTATTACTTCATGATTTTGGCATGACGAGAGAACTCACTAGCACACCGCTATTTTGGGGTTTTATTATGCTCGGTATCTGCTGTGGAATGGCTGTTTGCATATGTTATGATATTTCTGTGATTTCACAACTAATAAATGATTATTTCATCTAAGTTATTGTATATTTGGGAATTAACAGCAATTCGGTTACTGCTTTTATACAGTTTGCTTCCATCTTGAGAAAAGTCAGTGAAAGTGTTCACTTTTTCCACTATGGTTTGTTTAATGCTGTTTATGTGTTTACACAGAGGATGTTTGAAAAAGCGACAAAGAAACTGGTCCAACAGATAGATCCAAACGGTGCTCTTATTGCGGCTTCCACCCTAAATAATTCCAACAAATTAAAGCCTCTTGCGGTGGTGCAGAAAATCCAGAAAACCTGGTTCTGGCAGCAAACTAAATACAAACCCACAGAATTCAAACTCAATGACCTGCTGGAAGGGGATCCAATTAAACCAGGTAAGTGCACAGTGAATAAGTATGTTAGATGTTTGAAGTTAGAGATTGATATGTCTTGCGTCTGGCCTTTTTGAAATTAATATCTCTCTATGTTTCACCAGTGTGTGAGGAGGAAGAGCTTGTAAAGTTTGAGGGAGAGTATAAAAACCTTGTAGCTGGATCTGTAGAGCTGGGATGTACTGCTGTCTGCCTAAATGCGAATGGACAGAGCACATCGAAACTTTATTTATCCCTCGGAACACTTAAGAAGGAAGCTGTGGACATTCCCAAGCTTGTGAAGCTCACAAATGGAAGGTAAAAGAAAAACTATATATATATATATATATATTTATATATATAAATCTTTTTTTTTTGTCGTTATTTGGAAAATCAGTTAAGGTCCTAAAGCTGAACCTTGCTGTATCCCTTGACAAGACAGTTAGTTCAAAAATGATTATTGTTATTATTTAAATTTTTTAAACATTTTAAGTTTTTCACCCTCATGTTATGCAAATTCTGTAATAAAGATATTTGTAAAAATGTCTAAACTGTCCAAAACAGTTCTGGATTTTCATTCAGACATTTGTTAAGTTATACAGGTTTGGAGTTGCATGCGGATGAATATATGATGACGCTTTGATGCAAATAAGATAACAATGTGATGTGTTTTGATATTCATTCCTCTGCTCTCGACCTTGATGACCCCTGTAGGAAATTGGACCTCACGGGCTCTTTTTTCAAGAAGCTCCCCAAAAAAAACAATACTTTAACCCTCCTTAAAGAGCGAATTTTAAACACCAGTGACTGCTTTATCTGCTACATTGAACGGGAGAAGGCTGTCTGCTGTGCTGAGATTCATTGTACTGAGGTTTGTAACAAGTGTGTAAAGAACAGGAGTTTAGCTTCATTAATAAATGTCATTCTCATATCATATGATGCCATTAATAAATCTGCTTTCCTGGCTCAGTGTTGTTATTGGTAAATAAACTGTTTACATTTTCAGTAATTAAATCTGAAATAAAATAAAATATAAATATTGAATGATATTCTGAAACTTAATACTAAGAAGCTCTAAATGACTAAAACTGAAATAAAACATAAATTAAAGCTATACAGGAAAAAAAACTACATTAAAAATAAATAGCACAACATAATATGAATGAATACTATTTGTATATAAATAATACAAAAAAGAGACACACACACAGAACTGTTTCTTTGGCGTTTCAGACTTACATGAAAGACAGCGGTAAATTTCAGTATGGCTGTAAGACAAAATTTCACATCCCACCGGACACTGTGATGGCTTACAGTGTCATTGAAATGACCATCAGAAGTGACGGCATCTTTGGTCAGTGACATTAACTGAATATGGCTGAACAACATTACAATACCTTTAGATTATTTATAACATGTATCAACAAATACTACATTCATCACTATTATTTTTTCATGTATATGTATTTTTTATTATTTTATATAAATTTATATAAACAGTTTGACAAATGTGCTTTATATGTATTTGGGCTTTCCATGTCTGAGTTTTGATTTGTGTGTGAGTTTAGAATTGTGCGTTGGGCCCAGTGGGGTGGAATCGGATGATATTTCCCAGAATCCCTTTCCCACTTTGTCAGAGGTTGACGGTCAATGGCCACTTATCCAGGAAGGTTTTCCCCTTACTATTCTAAAAAAAGGTGTGTGTTTCAGTTCCTTTGTTTTCTGCTCAAGCTGCTGTGCAGAAGCAGAAGTAGGATTTATTTTTCTTTCCCTTTTTGAAGTTCCTAGTTATTAGGATATTTTTCCATTTTAATAATGAGACACTTTAATGTAGGTTGTTACAGGATGTAAATGTATGGTCTCTTTGCAGCTCTTGCAGATGTGCAGGCTAGATTTTGTGCACTGGCCGACTTGTGTGCTGAAAGCCGTTCTTCCATCCTGCTCCTGTTGAGGAAAATATTGATGGACCGATCTGCCTTGTCAGCTTTGGTGGATAGAGTGAGTGATAATGCTTGCTAAATCACACAAAAATTGCAGAAGGATATTGTGAAATTGCATAAATGAGGGATTCCTTCTTTATTTTCCATAATCTAGGATGGTTTTAATTTTAATTTTTGTGCCTGTACCCACAGATTTATTTCTCTTCTATATTAAATTAGTAAAAAGTGTTAGTTGGAACATCATTAAAAATTAAACAACTTTAATTTTTCAAGACTTCAAAGTCAGGGGTCCCATAACTAAAAAAGAATACACAAATATAAAAGAGTTTGTTCCTCTTTATATCACTTATATTTATTTTTCTCATATTTATTTTTCTCTGATCTCATTGTCATTTTTAGCTTGAGGTGTTAAGCAGCGGTGAAGCTCCCAGCTTCTTAACCAGCGAGTTGTCTGAAGAACAGAGTCAGAACATTAGTGTATTTTTAGACTTACTGAAGTGTGAACAACTAGACAAGATGTCATCAACGTCATTGTCAAGATATAATGGATGTCAGATATCAACAAACAACCACAGCGATCCTTCCTTGGCATCTGAATTAAATGGATCAAGCTCCACACCAGAAGAACAGAATGGATGTCACACAGCCGTATCCCATGAGAATGGATGCTCAACAAAAGCAAGCAGGAAGAACGTGGAGCTCATGTATGCCATGCAAATGCTGATGAACGCTCTTGAGGGTTAGTACTATACTTAAACTCAGAGGTTTCTTATGCATAAAGACTATCTATATTCACTCATAAACTTATTTGTTGATTTAGAGCTGATGGATGCTCCACTGGACTTGCTAGAGCCGTTCTGCACTTCTGAAGGTCTCCAAAGTCTACAGAATTTAGTGAGTTTAATATTATTGAAAGCTAATGCAGATTCTGCATTAAATGACATAATTTTTTCTGTTTCCCATAATCGAATCCTTTTTGTTTTCTGTAAACCTAGGTAATTCATCTGACTACAAGCGGTATGCCTCTCTGCAAGGACACCATCTCTGTTTTCCTCCAAAGTGATGATGACTTCCACAGAGTGGAGGAACTTTTTCAGTCATGCAGTGTTTTACTGAGGAAAGAGAATGACATGTTGACCTCAGAAATAACCTGTAAAGAGGGATTCCTCCCTATGGTTCTGTGCATTGCCATCCATGGCCTTGCATCCTTTGTTGCTGCGTGAACTGACAACTGAAATAGGCAGTTAAAGTGAATTCATGTTTTCCCAGTTACTAAGACATATTAATGTAGTTAATGCAGAAATAACTTGCTTTAGTTTTAATGTTCCTATGTGTAGACATTTACTTGCTTATGAATATTTTTTGCACTCATTTTATTTTAATTTATATTACAAATTTCGTAATAGTAATATATCTTAAACAAGGTGCTTTTACTCACACAGTTTTTAAATATTTCTGCAAATAAAGTTATATTTATACACTACCTTTATTTTACAGACAATTTTAGTTTTAATTTTTCAAAACTAAAATACACTTTTCTTTTATTACAGTGAAATTGTAGTAAAAACAACATTTAAAAACCTTTTTAAATTTAGTTAAAATTAGTTTATTTTGTTCTCTGAAACTGATTTTGGTTTTTCGTAGACCATTTATAGATAGCAGTGTTAATTTAGTATTTCTTTATTAGTGTTCACGTATTAAAGTTCATCAGATCTTTTTTTTTATATATATATGTTTGATAATATAAATGTTTTTGTTATTTTGTGTTACCATATCATAATAATATAATAACAATCTTCTCATTAATGCACTTCAGCTATTTTTTTTTTACTTCTATGTAGAATACAGTATATGACATTATGCAAATACCTTTATTATTGTGTATCTCTCTGCACATCAGGAGTGAATTCAACGATTCTTTCCAAAAGCTTCTGTTTGGTTGCTTCATGCACTTATTATTAAATGAAAAAGAGGAACAAAGAATAACAATGGTCCATCTGTTTATTGCCTTGTACTGTTCTTGTTGACATAGAGACAAAAATACATTTGGCAGATCGGTCATGACATTCTGAGACAGAATTTGAAAGACATTCAAGAAAGAAGAAAAAGATGGAACTCAACAGGAATATTTGTTCGGTTCTTTAATGATAATAAGACACAGACACAACGTGCAGCCCAACATTGTACAACAGACAAAATCGGTGTATTAAATATTACAAAACACACACACTATAAATAAAACAAGCTGCAGACATTGATATGGACTTTTGCATAAAAGAGATTTAATGCATCTCTTCTGGATATGAAGAGAAGCATATAACCAGATCAGGGTCTATGTAAACAGTTTTATGGTTCATGGTTTTGGATCTAGGAATGTTCTACAGGAGCCCTTGGCCTGCTACACTCGGTCAGGTCAGTCCTTCATTATGAATATAAATCAAAATATCACAGTAGGTTCAGGTACTGCAAAAAGGAGAAGCACGTGTAAAAACAACTACAATAATAAATTTAAAAATGGCCTCTCATTCCTCAAGGCCGGTTTCAGTTTTCCTCATTTTTCTTTTCTTCCAACTCCAAAGATGTTACAAATAGAAAGATATTTTTTTAAAACTTACAAAATACTAAAATAAATAAGAACTCTTCCCTTTCAGCTTCAGTAGAAAAATCTTACATTGTGTGCACAATAGTGAGGCTGGGGCTAACCGTGCTTTTGTGGCAGACGACTCTCATTGGGTTGGTGAATCCAAACGGTCACTGACTTCACTGCCCCGCATCGATCACCTCACATATCAATCATACGCATACACGCATACAGACACACACACACTCAAACACTTTTGTATGGTGATCTTCTTAAGATGCCCCTAGTAAACCCAGCTCACTGGAACCCACTGCGGTTCAGTACAGAGTTGGTCCACAGCTGACTGCAGTTTCTCAAATGCACCGTCTAGGTTATCATTGACAATGATGAGGTCAAAGTAGTGTCTGTAAGCCCGCAGGACACGAGCGCTTTCATCCACGGTCTTCTTCAGGTCCACATCCTGTGTGAGAGAGAGAGAACAGAATTATTACTTAAATTAAGAAGGATTATTCAGTCAGTGTGTAAAACATCCACTATAAATGACACTGAATATTTATTGCAGCTTTTTACAAATATTGAATTCCTTCCTCTGCCTTTTTGCAGAACAATGATACATTTATAAAGTTCATTTTTCAGACAGACTGAGGGAATTCATTAAGAGTTTAAGACTAAATGGAGCTCTGTTGCTACAGCAGTGGGTAGGACTAATGCACAAATATTGCACAAGTATTCTCTTGTCACTGTCTGCACTTTGATGTTAGCGAATCACTTGAGCGAACGAAGCGTTATTAATATTTATGAGCTCATGGCCTGTATATATACAGTACAGACCAAAAGTTTGGACACACCTTCTCATTCAAAGAGGTTTCTTTATTTTCATGACTATGAAAATTGTAGAGTCACACTGAAGGCATCAAGGGCTATTTGATAGTCATAGTCATGAAAATAATGGATAGAAAGTTCAAAAGAAACATTTTTTTAATAGAATGAAAATCTTTTGTAACATTGTAAATGTTTATACTGTCACTTTTGATCATTTTAATGCATACTTGCTTTATAAAAGCATTAATTTATTGTTTACATAGAAGCACGATTAAAAAACATGCCCTGTACTCAGAATGACATAGCAGCAGTTAAAACTGTCATATCTAAAACATCAGCATGCAAGAATATTTCAGAGGCAGAAGAAACTTGTGAGGTGTACCACTAATGATATAAATGCTGAAGTAGGTAGGTAGCACATCTCACCAAGCAGGAAATGCTTGCAGGATGTGCTACCATCATGGGTAGCATAGTTTCCAATGCCAGGCTAACCAATAAACTTACAACGATGCAAATATAGCGTAGGAAAAGTTGAACGAGACTCACTGTGAGCTGTTTGGTGGTGAGTCCAGCATCAACCACAGCTTGGTGCATAGCCTTCAGTGTGTCGAACTCTGGCGCTGCGATGAACACGACATATGGCATGAACTCTGCCGTTTTTAACACCTTCAGAGCCTGAGGACAGATGATGTAAAAGTGAAAAACTATTAACATTTAGAATACAAAGATAAAACGTCCATATCAAGGGGTTTGATCATATATTATATGATTTATGGATGTTAAGTCTCTGATATCTCATGCATGTATTAAAGGTGCACAAAGGTTTGACCCTCTCTGCTTCCCACACTGAATACCTGCATGTTTATATGATGGTTGACTGGTGCACAACATAACAAGATGAAGCTCACTGGGAAAAAGTGTTTGGTCTGTTTGTCTAAAGGTTGTGTTTATTCCACAGAGGGACCACCTTTATGTAGGCCACCAAAATGCAGTCTAGGTCTCGTGAGTGAGAAACATTTGAGTAGAAATATAGAAAGGAGAAAGTAGTGTTCCTGATAGAATAAATGTTATGATTATAGAAAATGTGCTTGTAGATAAAGGGGACAATTCCTGAAAAATATCTTAACTATTTATTTGAAATATTTAATAATTAGATTAAATTGAATGATATATTTGAATAAAGTCTGAAGTCTCTAATTTTTGACCAAAGTTGCATTTATTTGTTCAAAAGTGCCCTTTTTTCCAGAATTTGTTGGTGAATAGAAAGTTTAAAAGAGCAGCAATTATTTGAAATATAATTTTGTGTCTTTACTGTCACTTTCAATCAATTTAATGTATTCTTGCTGAATACAAGTATAATTTTTTTTTTTTAAATCCTAACCTCAAACTTATGAATGGCAGTGCATATAATTTGTCATTTGAATTAGCCTAAATGACATAATATAATATCTGTGAGCCTCTCAGACACTCACCTGTGGATTGACATCCAGGATACATGTGCGGCCAGTGTTCACCACCTCATGGATGGAGTCGATTTTAGTACCATAAAGGTTACCGTCGTACTCTCCGTGTTCCAGGTACCGGCCCGCCTTAATGTCCGTCTCCATCTCTAGACGTGTTACAAATCTATATGACTGACCATCTTGCTCGTCACTGCGAGGCCGCCGAGACGTGTCTGAGATATTGAGACAGAAGAAAAGAAATATGTAAACCTATGGGCGAGAACAAAACATTGCTTTGCTTTTTGTGTTTTATTATATTTTGGAGGTAGGAGTATTCATTAGGTACTCACGTGGTACAGTGGTACCAAAGCGAGCGGGATGTAGCACAACTAGTCTGTTTTTCAGGCTGCGACGCCCCACTCCTTGCGCTCCAATCAGGATGAGGGTTTTCCTCTGAAATGGTGGCATATGTGCTACTTCCTCGTAGATCTGAAGCTCATGCCGATCAAACTCTGTAGGATAACCATACAGGAGAGGAGACACATTGGATTTATCAATATTAGGGTAAAGATGTATGTGTGTGTTAAGTCAATTCTGAAATTCTATTTGAATTTTAAGGTGTTGGGTTTTATTCAGATGCTCCTCCTAGAGATTTAATCAGATCAACACCAAATTTTGCTCAGTGTAATCTAAAGCCCTTTGTGATGTTAAATTGCAAATATCTTGAGTTTTCATTAAAGGGCATGTCTGTGGTGATTTTTTGGATGTTTCACCATGAAACAGGAATTTTATTTATATATATATATATATATATATATATATATATATATATACACACACACACACACACACACACACAATTTAATTAATAAATGTATTTATTTAATTAATTACATTTAATTTATTTATTTTTAAAAAAAATTTAAATTAAGCATCATATGCTTACAATGGCTGCATGAAGTTGATTAAAAATGAAGACAGTAATATTGTGAAATAAAAAATATATATTAATAATAAAATTCATTCATAATTTTATTCAGCAATGATATTACAGTGAAAAAGAAAAAAAAAAGGCAATTATGATGCCACAAAACGTATCTATAAAGAAATCCTGTAGTTTGAACTTTGTATTTATAAAAATAATTCTGAAAAAAAGAAATTAAATATATATATCATGGTTTACACGATAAAATTAAGCAACAAAAACATTTTCAACATTGATAATAATAAGAACCATTATTAATCAATTATATAAAAAAATATTTTTAGCAAGTCTCTTTCAGATTACAATTTTATAACAAAAACAAAACAAAAAACATTAATACAATAAACCAAGTATTTTATCTGCAAACCTGCATTTTTGGCAGTTAGGTACATCATTTTTTTCTTCTTTTTACCAGTTATTGTTCCACACAGGATTCCTAAAAAAAAGAAAAAAGGAGAAGACGAATGAAAGAGATATATTATGTAATGTAATTCTATATTTGTCCACTAGATGGCACTACGTTTGTTTTTTTCTTGTAGGCTTGTGGTACTATTATAAATGGACACAATTGTATCTCATACAAAAGTATACCATTATCGTTGTTAATATAGCGAAAGCATAATACATTAATACAATATGTCCTTGAAACAGCTTTAGAAGTTTCAGAATATTCCTGTCATTTTGATTCATTTCATGTTTTGGCAAGAATAACATGTTTAGGTTTATCACCTGTTCCATCCAGGTCTCTAGGAACAAAGGCTTTCCTCTTTTCCTCCAGAAACTGACTGGGAATCAGCCCAGTACCTCCTTCCGTTAAATGGCATGCCTGTCAGTCAAAAAATATGGTCAGTGACGCACAATATCCGACCAATATACACACGACTGAGAACAGGTATGAAAAAAAAAAACAGTAATCACACCTGCCACCAGTTTGGGTCTTCTCGGTTGACAATCTGCAGGATATCACCCCTTTTGAAAGCAAGCCCCGCCTCTCTGCATGGAATTAGATTGTCATTGGCTGGATTGTAGTCAAAATGTGGCAGCACATAAACCTGAGAGAAATAAAACATGTGGAATTAATCCAAATAGTTTCATTCAAGTACTGTGCTGTCATTCATAGGTGTTCATCTCATATATGCAATCTTTTTTAACATTATAACTTTACACACATAACTTCATATTAGATCAAACGTCATGATTTGACAAGTGTAGGGACTTAATGTCCATGGCAGATCTCCACAGACTGAGGAGGAGGGGATGATATAATATTTACATAAATGTATTTAAATAAGAAGCCTTATTTTGGAGCCTAGTGTCATGGACTTTGAAAAATTGAATCACAATAACAAGATGATTTACGTTATTAGCGGAATCCCTCTTTAAAAGCTTCTTGAGAAGCCATAAATACATTATGTGTACAGAGGGAGATGTGAGATACAGAGGGAGATGTGAGATACAGAGACAATACCAGGAGCCATGTAATAAGATTTAATTGTGTGTGTGTGTGTGTGTGTGTGTGTGTGTGTGTGTGTGTGTGTGTGTGTGTGTGTGTGTGTGTGTTTTGCCCCAGATAGCATGTGGAGTGTTATTAATAGGGCTCTTTTAGGGATCTGTTTTACTATAAAAAATAAGGGGATTTAAAACAATGGCCAAATGCAACCCCAAAGACAAATGCTGAATGTGTGACTTAGAATGCCCTATTTTACGGTCATGAGTGAATATTGTTGAAAAGTTCCACTCTAAATAGTGATGAAACATGACCCATTAATACGTTAACCTCATTTATAATCACAACATCGTCTAATAAAATCAACATGCATAAGTAGATGCATGTTGAGCAGCTATGCAGTGGTTTTGGCTATAGGCATTACTTTTCTGTCTCATACAGCTCACTGCCTGCGTCTTTTATCCAAAAAGGTTGCTAGGTTAGTCAGTACATATATTGTACAGTAAAAAGCAGCTAAAAGCATCTGAAAGTTGCTAAATCTAGCGCTGTGGTGTGTGTGAGCTGATGGCAGTGGGCGATGGACATGTGTGGTGGTCAGTGGATATTGTGGACGAGTTCTTCTGTCATCACGTTCTACAGCTTCAGTTTCTGAACTTTCACGCTTAGTAACACATACTGCTGTGTCCTCGCCACAGTGCAAAAGCAAGAGACCCCTCTCAAACGCGTTCCGAACATTATTTAAACGACACTGGTATTACAGTATTTTAAAAATTCATATAATAAGAAAAATAAACACCGGTATTCGGTATGAACCGGTATAACGCCCAGCACTAACTAACTAACAGTGTTGCAAAAGATTTCCCTTTCAATTAATTTTCTATTTCAAATTAGAATGTCAGAAAGATTTCTGAAGGATCATGTGACACCAACGACACTTAAAAATATATTAAAATAGAAAACAATTATTTTTAAATGCAATAATATTTCATAAGAGACTTCCTTCAAAAACAGTGAACAAATCTTACTGACCCTAAACTTCTGAGCAGTATATGGATATTTGTGTGTGTGTGTGTGTGTGTGTGTACCTGTGGTGGCGCCACCTGGTCTCTGTAGCTGGGCAGTATTTTCAGTGTTATTCCTCCACTACTTTCTTTGAGCATCTCCTGGAGTTCAGTGGGATTATTGCCGACATCCTTCCCGTTCACCTCCTTTATGATGTCACCCACATGCAGCAGACCCTGCCTATCAATCAGCCCTCCGTGGAGGATGCGAGCGATTACCAGGTCACCCTTGTCCATTCGGAAGGTCACACCCTGAGCGAAACCACAGCATGAGTAATGACACACATACAGGCGCTTTCATTCTGAAGCACTAGATACTGACTTATTAAGTTATGACTGGTTGAGAGTTTAAAACATGTGGTCACATATAAATATATATATTTGCAAACACACACCAGAGGTTCTCCTGCATTCTTGCGGATGCCAATCATCCTGACTGCATCAGCCTGCATAAGAGCATTGTTTACTGCCGCATCATTGGTCGCTTCAGGAGGGGGTGGGGCTTCATAGCACTTAGACGCCACCATGTCATGGGCTTCCAGAAGAGACTGAAATTAAGAGAAAAAATGTGAACAAAATACAGCAGAAAAAAAATTATAAAATATATTGAGGGATATTTAAGAAAAGTTTAGAAGGTACAGGACGAGAAGGCAGAGATGAGATGAAATGAGGTTTGAGATGAGAGGTGAAGGTACAAGGTGAGACAAGATAAGAAGTGGTATAAGATAAGATGAAGATGAGAAGAAAAGAAGATGAGCTAAAACAAGAAGAGAAGGTATGAGATGAGAAGAGAAAAGAAGGTACAAGACGAGATGAGAAGGTATGAAATAAGATGAGACAAAAGGAGATACAAGAAGAGAAGGTAAGAGATTAGATTAGAAGCCTTGAGAAGAAAAGAGAACACAAGGTGCAAGATGAGAAGAGAAGGTATGAGATTAGAAGAGAGTAAAAGGTACAAGATAAAACAAGAAGAGGGTGTATGAGATGAGATGAGGAAAGAAGTGAAGGTGAAGAAAAGGCATGAGAAGAAGCAAGAAGGTTGTATGAGATGAGACGAGACAAGGAGAGAAGGCATGGTATGAAATGAGATGAGACGAGACGATACAAGGAGGGAAGGCATGAGATTAAATGGGAGGAGAAGGTACAAAAAGAGGTGAGACAGGAAGATCCTGTACCTGAAAATGGGGCTCCTGCAGGATTTTGGAGAGCTCTGCTGCGCTGTCATCTCGTACGCTCAGTCCGCTGATGTCACCCAGAATCTCAGTCACAAGCTCCACGTTATTTTCCTGCACTGCTTCCAACTTCACATCCTCCAAACGCTCATGAGCCTGATCACAATCATCTCATCATTTCATCAATCAATCCATGAACTGATATTTCTGACCGTGTCTAGCTCCTCTGTCAATTTGACATGAAACGGCATGACACCGTTTCATTGAACAAGTCTACATGACTTTGAGAATGTGTTGTAAATGAGTGTGCTGTTCAAACACAAGTTTAATTTCCATATCATTCAGTCTTAATCAGTCACAAATTCAATTTGTTTGCAGATTAACCTCATAAGCAATGCAAATCAGATAGAGCAAGGTCGAGGCAGCTGGGTGTGCTATACCTTGGCCAGCGAGCGGACGATGGGACTCTCCATGATGCCTTTGAGGAAGATGAGGTCAATATCTTTGGCCCCAGTGGTGGCAGGCAACTCGCCAAGGTTATCCAACACCTGCTGCATAGCTGCATGCATACAGAGAGAGAGAGAGTGGTTATGACATGAGACACACCTGGCTGCAACACGCGGAGTATTACACACCAGGGTCAGAGGACAGGGCAAAAGATTCACCTGCAGGATTAAACAAACTTTATATCAGCCAATAACGGATGGCTGAAATATAACACCCCCCTCCACGGTACTATCATCAGCTTATCGTACACGTTTAGATATTCTTTTGTCTTCAGTGTTCATTTGATCCTGTCAGGTCATTTCCTGAGTGTTAACCAGTATAGTGCGTGAAACACATGTTGTTGTATGTGTGTAAAAAGAAAGAGACACCAAGAATATTGACTAACCTCTTATATTACTATAATCAGCAAGGCTATATAGTCATAATAAAATAGAAATAAAAAAATATATATACAGGTCAAAAGATAGCGATTGTTAAGACACAGTGAAAAATACAGAAAACAGTAATATTGTGAAATATTATTACAATTTAAAGGATCTATTGTCTGTTTTAATATATTTTAAAATGTAATTTATTCTAGTGATGGCAAAGCTGAATTTCCAATGCTGATTTGAAAATGTGTATGTTAAAAAGAGTTTTCCTTAATATTTTTGTGGAATCCATAATACGTTAGGTAATTTTGAATCATTGTGTCTATTGCCTCTTAGGGAATAAGAGATTTCTTTCAAAAACATTAAAAATTCTTAATTATTCCAAACTTTTGACCACTATTATAACAAGATCAACATAATTATTCAATTAAATAGTAAATGTAATAACACACACACACAAACACACACACATATATATATATATATATATATATATATATATATGTGAAGAGTTTGGTTCTAAAATGCAATAAATCCATTTAGATTAATTTGAGTAAAAATTTGTTTTCTTTACAAAGAAATTGGCAAGATGAAAATGACTATTTTCTGTTTCAAACTTTCACATAACATCTTTAGATTATAATAACATTAAAAATTCAAATCCAGGATTTGATTTTCCAATATTTATTATAAAATTGTATTATTATATTTTCTCAAAATGCAGTAAATCCATTGAATCAATATGAAAGTTATTTTTCATATTGAAACTGATGAAAATACACAACATAGTAAGTTATCATAATCAGTACTTAAATACAGGCACTGGACTAAAAATACATTCATCAGTCATTGCTTCCAAAATGAATTCAGTGGGTCATCTTGTTAATGCTATAAATTAATTACAGCAATAATATAAAATGTCATCATGAACAGCAAAATCCCATTAGACCACTGAAATTCCAAAATGATATTTCCCTTACATTCAACTTCCAAAAGTGCATTAATCTTTGGCATGTTACATTCATTTAGTTGACTAGTGCTATATGCTGTATGAACAAAAACATAAATGGCATTAATAAAAACACTAACACTGAAACGCTACGCAATTTCACTTTCATAATCGAATGCTATTCATCTAATGAACATGATATAGTATAGCTTCTCAGTGATCAACGGCTCTGTGTATTAAATGTTGGTCCATCTGAAATCACGTGATGGAGATTTATCTGTACCATTAATCACAGAACCGGCTTTACTGATGAGATGCACATGACAAATCACATGCGATTTATCGTGCAGCCCTTGTTTGTTGATCAAAAAATACAAAGTAGATGAGTAAAACTAAGATGCAGAGTGTATTCAAAGCAACGCCATTACTGTCTAGAGTGCATGGAATGGTGTGCTGTGATTGGTTGTTACCATTTACAGTGTGAGAATGGTACGCTGTGATTGGTTGAGCGGATATATCGCATTATGCAAAAAAGGGAGACAGGCGTTTGTCGAGGTATGGGGGGAAAAAAAGGGAGAAAACATGACCTAATAACTGTGCGAACACCGCATTTTGCGTAAAATTAAGAAAATTACTTTTCAGTACAGACCAAAAACAAAACTAATTTTGGCAGAAACTAAATGTATATTTACATTTGTTTTAGTTTTTTTACTTTGTGTAGTCATACTGATAATAAGACCACTCTCTAACAGTCACTGACAAATCTCCCTCTGTCAAACACTCACTGAGCACTTGTGTGCTTACACACTTACTCTCCTTCAGGAAACTAGACCAACAGATGAATATTTAACATCATTTCAGTGGTTCAGTTCCACTCTCTTAATTCAGGTCAGACAGTGTTGTAGTTCAGAAACAACCATCAGCAAGCTCTGACATTGTGCCACTATAACACATTTTCTATTGCAAATATGTCACAGAGAGATGCACCCTGGGGCCTCCCTTATTTGGCTGAACAGAGTACATAATGGATAAACTGACAGAGTAATAAACAATTGAGGAGGAAATAAAACACAAATGAAATTACGAAATAAAATGAGATTAAAAAATGAGAGCATGCAACTGATGTTAACATATGTGTGCGGTGTGCGCACACACATCCTTTAATAAAAACGTCCTTTCATATCTGTCAAATTCTGTAACCTGTGTTTTCATTTGGTTGATTTAAAAAACATAATAAAAGACATAAGCGCTCTGTTTGACAGTTAAATGACAGTTTTGTCATGTACTGGTATTACACTCCCAAATATTTAATTACACAAATGATTTACTGTATATTCCATGCAAACAGTCAGTGCTAAATGTCACAAGAAGAGCTTTTCAAGTAACATATACACATACACCCACACACACATTTTTACCAAGGTTTTTGTGCTCCTCGAGGCTTTATTTATTTGACAAAATACAGAAAAAAAAACCTGTTGCAATTTAAAATAACAGTTTCTATTGTATTATACTTCAAAATATAATTTATTCCTGATGCAAAGCTGAATTTTCAGCATCATTTATCCAGTCTTTTTTGTCACATGATTCTTCAGAAATCATTCTTATATGCTGATTTATTATCAGTGTTGGAAACAGTTGTGTTGCTTCATGGTTTTTGGAAACTGTGATACTTTAAGGATTATTTTATGAATATAAAAGAAAAAAAAAACTGTATTTATTAAAAATGGAAATATTGTGTCACAATATACACCATTTAAATGTTTTTCTTTCTTTTTTTGAAAGTAATGAATACTTTTATTTAGTAAGTATGTGTTAAATAGATAAAAAGTTATAGTTAAGACTCATTGTTAAAAATTATAATTATACATTTTAAATAAATGCTGTTCTTTTTAACTTTTTATTCATAAAAGAATTATGAATAAAATGTTATTCATATAGAATTATTATCATTATTTCTGAAGGATCATGTGACACTGAAGACTGGAGTATTGATGCTGAAAATTCAGCTTTGATGACAGAAATATATTATATTTTAAAATATATTAAAACAGAAACAAGTACTTGTTAGTACAAGCTAAACAAGTTAGATACGGAACAAGTACTGCGTAAGCCCTTTAGGCTAAGACGCTATGGGAAAAGTCCTTTTCTCCAATTTCTGAAGCCTTTTTCAATCACTCAGTGAAACTGCACGACCATTGGTTCGTGGAGTTCGATGGAAACTAACCAATAGCGGCGTGGCGGAGCCACACAAGCCTATGGTGAACGAGCCCGCCTGAGTCCGCCAAAAGGAGCGAAGCATCGAACTATATAAACAGTCGTCTCACCCAGGCAAACTGATTTAATCTGACTGAAGTGATGTCCTTGCGTATCTTGCGCCCTTTCGATACTGCGTCGTAAGCCGTTTCGGCTAAGATGCTATGGGGACAATACAATCACACCGTGCTATCAGGAAGGATGACCGGGTATTCGCCCAGAGCACTAGGAGGGGCTTGTAACGAATATGTAAAGTATCCCAGATCAACTGGGGATGTAGGTACATCAACCATCTTGCTGGCCTCGTACAGTTCATGTGCCAAGGGGCCCTTAAACTAACACCAAGAACCCGGATGCAGTTGGAGAGAACCTTCGTTGGATGCAGTTGGAGAGAACCTTCGGGACATAATCGTGTCTTGGCTTCAGGACAACCTTGGAGTCGTTAGGCCCGAACTCAAGACAAGAAGGGCTCACGGAGAGCGCCTGTAAGTTTCCTACTTGCTTAACCAATGCTAGCGCCACTAGCAGAGCAGTTTTCAGTGACAGAGAACGTAAGTCGGCAGTTTGAAGTGGTTCGGAGGGCGGCCATACATGAAGAGCCCACAGCTCGGGTCTTGGGTGCCATATCGTTCCATTCGTTTGAGAGAGGAGGTCCTATCTCAAGGGGTTTCAGCCATGGCTCATCTAGCGACAACCCTGATGGTCCGAGAGTCATGGTTAGCAACTCCACAGAGGGGCTACCAGGAGGACCTTGTGGGCAACCTCCCTGATTCGTCTGATGGCCTGGGAGATCAGACCAATCGGGGGAAAAGCATAAAGGAGGAGACTGGGCCAGTCTTGGGCCAGAGAATCCTTGACTTATAGGGATAGAGCCTCCACTCCTCCAATGCCCCAGGACAACATGTCCGCCCCTGTGTTCAGAACGCCCTGCACATGTGCTACACTCAGTGAGAGCAGGTGGTGCTGGGCCCACTCTAGGACACACAGGACTCCCCAGCCTGTCTTGGAAGCATCTGTGAAGATGACTTTCCGCCTGCCAACTATCCCCACTGCTGCCCCCTGCTCGTACCAGCTGGGGTTCGCCCAAGGGGCCAGGGTTGCACTGCACTCCTGGCTCACCTTGATTTTTATCCACGTCCTTGATCTCCGTCAGATTCAGACCACCACAAGATTCCAACACCACCAAGCTGGCCATCGAACGGTTACTGCCATTGGTTACGGCGTCGTATTAGGCTTACGACGCAGTCAAGTGTAGTATCGAAAGGGAACCAATATTAGAAATTGAAATAATATCTCAAAATATTAATTTTTCTTTCTGTATTTTTGATCAAATAAATACAGCCTTGATGAGCACATGAAACTCCATTAAAAATCTTATTGATCCCAAACTTTTGAACGGCAGTGTATATTTGTATATATATATTTATATATATATATATATATATATATATATATAAATAATAATAAATAAAAAAAACCAGAAAAAAGCAATATTTTTATAAGGCATACTCAAACTGTGGCCCATGAAGGATTGGCTGATAATAAAAAAATTAAAACAAATAATTATTATAAAAAGTACTGACTAATTAATAATATTCAAAAATGTACTGATTTAGGTTCATTAATTAGCAATTTAGTGAATTCAGTAAAAAAAAAAGAAAACACTTCAGTCCTTCAAATACGAGAACACTAAATGTGCAGGTAATTAATTTGAGGTAGCAGTTTCCCTTTGATTTAGTGTGTTCGTTTGTCTGTGATATTTGATTAATTGTTGAAGCATTCCACCACCTAAAAAATATCTGTTCAATATTAGACAACAAATGAATGTTTCTATGTTGACCGAATCATGTGTGTAACTTATACATTACATTTTTCTCTCAAGTTCCGCAAGAGATCCTCTCTCACCATCAATCTCTATATTTATATATATATATAAATACATAAATTGAACAAATATGCAACACATCTGTCAAACCATTGCTACAAGCGACCGACATACTCTACTCTGGTCTGCACACTTTAGCACAACCTGGCAACCCACTCATGTTCTCTTTTGGTTTGCTTAACACCCCTCGTCTAAGAGCCATGAAATGCCATTCACTTCTGAACGCATAATTACAGAGGATATGAAAAAACAAGAAGATCTCTAACCTCCAGAAGTGTCTGCGCTTTCAAGTTCAGACACCGCCTCCCCAGTTTCTCCAATGCCCCCAGCATCCGAGTCAGAACCTGCTCCGTTTGAGAACGTTTCACCCACAGTGAGAATCATTCTTGCTGTCAGATCTGACCTCTGCTCTACTGGACTGCAAGAACAATGCTGACTTGACAGTGAAAGCAAAAAGACTGATAAAATAACAACCTACACAGACACAACTCTACTCTGACTCTATAAAAAAGTGGCAGGAGGTAGAGGAGTGAAAACAGAATGACAGAAAAAGAGTACGAGAGACATACAGACAAGGAAAGTAGAGAGAGTATTCCAGACGCCGACCAAACACAGATGTGGAGACACACATACACATACATAAACATACACAGATCCTCTTACTAGCGCTTCACTTAAAAACACACATACAGCCCACCCTCTAAACATCTAATCCCACAATCCCCTCCTGCTGCTTTAGACTCCACCCCCTCACATCAGAGACAGCCCATCGCCCAATTAAGCCCCCAAATGGATCTTACATAAGTGTCCTTATATAAGCTCTCAAACAAGGGGACTGAGGGGCCAACCTGAGATTCAGCCACCCTCATTCAACATGTCTCCCGCTGGTTTTTCTGGAAGTCTCACTCTCTGTCACAATCCTGCTCATAAACATAATGCAAGTCCATGCTGTCATTTCTGGGCTTTCACAATGAAAAATTCTTCAACTCAAGAAGACCAAATCATCTGTATATGAAGGAGGTTCATATTTACTGTCACGTTTTGAGCAGGCCACATTTATTCTGCCAACAGTCAAAAGCTTTGAATGCCTGTATTGATTGTATAATGTTTAACGTTTAAACTGAATTAGTTGGTAAGCTGCTGTGTTTTAGTGCTGATAATGTTAGCTGGGGTCAAATGCATTAGCTTGCTGGATGTATTAACAGCAGCTCACATAGTTTTACTCTGAAAGCGATGACACATTATAATCTTTTTTCATTTAGTTTCATTTCATGAGCATCATAGTGAACCAAGAATTCCAACCAACTTGATTATTAAAGCAATAACCACCTAATTTTGGATTTATGCAATTTTCAAACATATATCATGCATATTTTAGGGACGAATCAACTTGGTTTCTTTACACATAACCACTAGCACTAATAGCTATCTGAAATGTATAAAAATACACTACTGTAAAAGTGTAGGGGTCTTTAAGATTGGTTAATGTTTTTAATGAAATCTCTTACCTAGGCTTCAATCGTTTACATATTACAGTAAAAACAGCAACATTCCTTGCTGAAAATAAAAAATAATTATAATGAATGAATGAATGAATGAATAAATAAATAAACTAATGAATATTAATTTAAATATTCTACATATTTATATATATGTATGTATATATATATATATATATATATATATATATATATATATATATATACATACATACACACACACACACACACACACACACACACACATGGTAAACACATTTATGGCCCACAAAGGTAGTAAGGATATCTTTAAAGTAGTTCATGTGACATCAGTGGTTAAACCTTGATTTTATGAAGCTACAAGAATACTTTTTGTAATTGTAAGAGAAGACATTATTGAAAAAAGTTATTTTTTGCTTTTTTTTTTAACACAAAAAATATTCTTGTAGCTTCATAAAATTATGGTTGAACCATTCATGTCACATGGACTATTTTAACAATTTCCTTACTATCTTTCTGACACTTTAACATGGGTCTGTTCTCTGCTGTCTATGCAGATTCAGAAAGCTCTTGGATTTCATCAAGAGTATCTTAATTTGTGTTCCCAAGATGAACGAAGGTATTACGGGTTGGAAAGAGATGAAGGTGAGTAATTAATGACAGAAGTTTCATTTTTGGGTGAACTATCCCTTTAAAACTGGAAATTCAGTTCCTAAATGATGAAAAACTAAAACTAACAGAACTTAGATTATTTTCCAAACAAATATAGTCTAATTGAAAAGAAAGAAAAAGAAAAGAAATAGGCTAATCAATAATAATAATAAAAAATAAATCATATAACAATACAATAATAAATTGCACAATATTAATTGTACAATTATTTAAAAAAATTTTTTTAAATGAATCTTCCTGTTGTTAACATCTCTTCTTCTCGTACTATGACATAACGTATATGGAGATCAATTGAGCCTTCTGATTTTTCTGTTTTTATCTATTCTTCTCTAAGTAGTTTCTCTTCATCTGATCCTTTGGAGGCTAAAGTTTAAATGTTAAATTATGTTCTCCTGTCTGCACTGACTCATTTGCTCCTCAAAAATCACGCTTGGTTTCATTTGTGCGACCTGCTCCCTGGTATAATGATAGTTTACATGCAATGAAGACTTCCTGTCGTAAGATGGAGCATATGTGGCGTTTCTCTGGTCTGACTGTTCATTATCAAGCATGGAAGGATTGTTTACATGAGCATAAGGCTGGAATTGTTTCCGCCAGATCTGATTGTTTTTCTAAGACAATACACAATAATCAAAACAAATTATTGAATTGTAATTGTCTTTCGCCTGTTATTGTTGCAACCCATCTTTGTAATACTTTTCTTTATTTTTTTGGCACTAAGATTGATAATGTACGAAACTGTGTCTGTACCTCTACATTGTGTTCTTCTTCGGCAAATAGTCCTTTTTATACTGGTATTACTTTTCACATCTGTGCGCACTTGACACATATTCCCTTCAAAAGGAGGTTTCTTAAATGAAAGCCACTTCCTTACCCACTAGTTTGTTTCAATCATGTTTTGTATCTTTGTGTCCTGTTGTCTTGAGTATTATAAATTTGTTTTTGTACTGGTGTTGTGCCAGCAGCCTTTAAAATAGCTGCTGTTTCACCTGTACCAAAAAAGACAAACGCTGATTATGAAAACCTTAACAATTTTCATCCCATTTCCAATCTCCCTTTTTGTTGTTGCTACTCAGTTAATTTCTCATTTAACTGAAAACAATCTATTTGAGGCTTTGGGGAAGTCGTGGCCTAATGGTTACAGCTTCGTTCATCTTCAGGACACAATTTAAGATATTTTGGATAAAAACCGGTAGGCTTGAGACTGTCCCATAGACTGCCAAATAAATAACACTGTCAAGGTCCAGGAAAGTATGAAAAGCATCGTCAGAATAGTCCATCTGCCATCAGTGATTCAACTGTAATGTTATGAAGCGACAAGAATACTTTTTGTACACGAAGAAAACAAAAATAATGATTTTACTCAACAATTCCTCTCCTCTGTGTCTCTCCAAATCAGCGTATCGCCATTTTGGCAAATCTGAGCAGTACACAGATGGCGCATGCTCTTCTGTTTCAGCCGTGCTACAAGGATGCATTTTTGACATGTATTTACGCTTTGGTTTGAAAGCAAACAACGCATCAGCGCAGCGTGGAGCGTAACGCCATCTGCGTACAGCTCAGATTTGCACAGAGACACTGAGGAGAGGAATTGTTGAATAAAGTTGTTTTTTTCTTGTACAAAATGCACTCTTGTCACTTATATAAATACACCATCGCTTATGTGTTGCATTTTTATATGGATGTTTTATTTGTTATGTAAAGCGCTTTGAGAAGTAACATTAAAAAAGGCACTATAGAAAAATATAGATTATTATTATTATACTAAATAAACTGTATATACAACTATATTCAAAATAGCATAGCATGGCCAAACTGTGCCAATTTGGAAAAAGACTCATCCAAATGGCTGGTCTAAAATAAACCTTTCTCCGTTTAATACTGAGACAGTAGCCTAGTCTGATCCGAGGTCAGTTTGTAGAGGCCTCCAGCAATGATAGTCACTCTCTTGCACAGCTGAGCCATAAGAGGATACGATCTGTCCTAATCCAGCACCCCTCCCCCACATCTCCCTTTTTTTCCTCCCCCCTCTCACAGCATTGAATTCAGTAAATCTGAGTCGGATTTTAATCTCAATACAACCGTGGTGGTGGATTAGAGAATGCGTTATGTGCTTGTTGGAGCAAGGCTGAAAAGGCACGTCTGAGCATCAGATGTGTAAATGATTCATATATAATATGAATGAATAATGCCTGAGGGGTGAGATACTTCCAGTAAAGGTCCATATGTTTACTGCACATGTGCTTTAAATGATGCATTTAGTAGGAAACTGCAGTGTATTTAGAAGCTGAATTTTGCTGCCATCTTATCCTTTAGCATTAGCCAGTTGAACAAATAGCAATTTTGGTTAATTAAGCACTCATTTTCAAACATAAATATGAGTAAATGATTCCAAAGAAGTAAATCAGGAGACACAGAGTTAATAAATTACCTCTGACAGCCCATGGACATGCAAATCATCATCGGCTCGGCTCTTAGGTACAATCTGCAGTCGCAGAAAAAGCCCATTATCTTTGTATGGTATTAGCTTGCAGGCTAACTCCAAGCTACACATAGAGAGCCTTTGCAATTTTGAAGTACTAATATAAGACTGTAGCAACTGCAGAATGTGCCTTTAGCAGAATTTGATGTCTACAATGTCCCATTAGACATAATTAAAAGAAACCAACTTAATAAAACCCAAAACAATTGTAAGTATATTTAGTTAACATTAACATAATATTAATATTAAACATATTTTAGTAGGTTTATGTGTGGAGAGAGACTATGAGGACTTATCTGACCAAGTTACAATATATTGTCAACCTTCCTAAATAGACATTGATATTGATGATCATTAAATGTAAATTAAATTATTAAAATCCATTTGTGTCACTTGAAATAAAAATACATATTTTCTCATTTCCATTTACTGTAACTTAACATTAAAATCCTAAATTAAAACAATTAAACAATTAAAATGTAAATATATATACTTTTATAATTATAATAAAATTATCAAAAAAAAAAAACAAATTATTTTTGTACTAAAATTTGAATGAAAACAAAAAATACATAAAAATTAATTCAAATAAATACAATTAATAAAATCGAATTAATTAAATCCATAGTAAGATCTCGATACTAAAATAAAACTGCTGATATTACAATTTAAAATGTCAGTCATTTGCATCTTATGCATGATATTCAACAATTTAAAAAGCTAAACTTGTGAAATGAAACTCTTTACATCACTTTAAACCTTATTTATCTCTACCATTTTATTTGTGTTTACATCTCACGGATCCCTACAACTATTTATATAGGTGGCCTTATTTACTAATTACATGCTATTTTGCAGACGTTTAACAATTTGCTTACAAACAGTACTCTTATAGAAAGTTGCAGGCCAGATAAGTGCACTCAATCTCTCTCCTGCTCACTTCACCATCTCTACCTGTGATCATGGCTGCGGATCAATGAGATTCCAGCTGTGAAGACAATGTCACACTCACTAATACAGTTCATATCCTTTCAAGTAACAATCTGGATCCATGAACAAACATATGCTCCTTTGATCACAATTACACACAACTCACTTGTGGCTGATGCTGTTCCCACTCCCTCCCCGATCTGCTACAAACTTCTCATCCACTGCTCCAGCCAAGTGCCAAATCTACAGAGAGAGAAGGACCATTTAACACTGCTCGAGCAAACGCAGACACTAACACACAGTTCTCCTCTCGGGTCGGGACGGAGACTGTCACAGCCCTGATCCTGTCACAGCGGGACATTGTGTGAACTGTCATTTGAGGTCAGGAGGCAGTTGGCTGTTTTGTTCCATACCACATTCATCTCTTCATGTCACAAACATAAAAAATTATTCTTTATAAAAGCAATACATGATGATGATGATTTATTAGCATTATATTTGCCATCTGACATACATAACGATGTGATAATCATATTGTTTGAATACATTTATGCATTTTTGAATTATAGTAGTCAACATTTGAAGTGGATCAAAAAAGTTTTTTTTTTTAACACATTAACGCATTTTGGTTTTAGGACAACTCTGATGAAAGGTTTTGATCCACTTCAAATGTTGACTAGAGTAATAGAACAAGTGTGAACAACCATGAAATGTGGTTCTTAAAGGAATAGTTCGACCAAAAATGAATATCTGCTGAAAATGTACTCCAAAATGTTGGCACTTGAGTTTGTTGTATGAATCAGGAGAGAATGTGCAGAGATTGAGCACCATTTACAAGTCAAAACAGTCCAAAAGAGTTCCAAATGAAAATGTTGTTTTAATGCGAAACAATAGGAGATGGATTTATTATAGATTATAGACCCATATTCTGGCCAGAAGTGAATATTTGATCAGTTTTCCCTTCACAAGATGTCCATTGATGGACTGGAGTCATGTCGATTACTTGTGAATTATTATGATGTTTTTATCAGCTGTTTGGACTCACATTCTGACGGCACCCATTCACTGCAAAGGATCCATTGGTGAGCAAGTCATGTCATGCTAAAATTTCTCCAAATCTGTTCAGATGAAGAAATAAGCTCATCTACATCTTCATGGACTCATTTTTCCATAAAGATGGGAAATTTTTGGTTGAAGTATTCCTTTAACAGTCTATTTTCAGGAAAGATGAGTTTGACAAATGGGACATCCAGACAAGTAAGAAGACAAAGAGCATTCATAGGCATATTTATTTTAAATGAAAAAGCTTGAGAGTGTGCAATGGATATTACTAGACAGATAAAAATAGTTGTAATTCTGCAAGCTTCAGTGAATATCTGCCATTACTGGACGCTTTCTTTACATGAACATGTTACTATAAAAAGGACAAAGTTTGAAAGTAAAGAAAAAAACATTTTCTGAGCATTAAAACAGGTGCACGAAAAGACAGGCGTAATCATAAAACACTTAGCCTAACAAAAGAAATTATAATTTCAGTGTTTTAAAGTGTCTAAAATAAAGATATTTATCCATTGACATTCTATTACGAATCTAGTCACAAAAAGAGTGGCTGGTAACCTGGATTTGCCAACAGCCTAATGTCCTTCCCACAGCCTGTGCTACTGCAGCTGACATCAAGAAATGCTTGATAATTAGTGAACTTGATGGAGCGCACACGCACTCGTCTCTCAACAAAGAGCATGGCACAAACCCCCCTCGCATGAAAATGTAGGTCAGTTTGCATGATGAAGTGCCCTGCAAATAAGAGGATTACACTAATTGTGCTAAATGTTACAGAACAACAAATAATGAAAAGCAACAACAACAATTCTCATCATGTTAAGTATGAGATAATTCTATTAAAAAATTGAATTTGTGTTATTTACGCTTCATTTTTTTGGACAATTTTTCTGTCGGGTTGAGGGCAAAGTTTAAGTAAAAAAAATATAATGCAAAACTGAACAGCATGCCAAGTAGTATTGTGAGGGAGACAAAAACTCACTAGAGATTTGTTGAAGAAAAAAAAAGTTTTAACTGTAATAAAAAATAATAATAATAATTATGTTTCTTGAACAGCAAATCAGCATATTAGAATGATTTCTGAAGGGTCATGTGACAATGAAGACTGGAGAAATTATGCTGAAAATTTAGCTTTGGTCACAGCCTCAGGAAAAATTTAATTTTAAAATATATTCAAATAGAAAGCAGTTATTTTTAAATAATAAAAATATTTCACAATATTACGGTCTGTGTTTGCTGTATTTTGGAACAAATAATTGCAGGCTTGGTGAGCAGAATAGAATTATTTAAAAACATTGAAAAATCTTACTTTTCAAATACTTTTGACTAGTAATGTATATCTGTGATTTTCCATTTTTAGATGAACCTGTTAAAGGGGAACTTATTTTTATTTGAAGAAGTAGGGGTTAATTTAAATGACACATTTATAACAGCCTACAAATTACAAAAAAACACTGAAGCTTTGAGATAATTTATGTAGCAAAAATAAAATGCCAAAAAAGACAAAATTCTACTATGAGCAATAAAGACAATAAATTGACAAAACAAAATAAGTTAAATTTACTGTTAAGAAGTATTTCATTAGGTAAAATGTATGAATTTTCCTAAGACATTGTATGTTAAGGGTGGAAACAATGAGTAAAAAAAGTGTGGAGGTGTGAAAATGACTTTCCTGACATGTTTCCTTACATTAACAGGTAATTGAAGCCACGCCCATTTGGAACCCCAAGTCTTCTGCGTAATGACGTAGAGGGATTCCCCGGTTACTTCTCAGGAAATGTTTACACAGGCAGATGTTCAGGGTTCGAGTGTGAGTAGGACACTGCGCAATAATGAATTAAACGAGCTATCATGATGCAATATTTAGCCAATTTCTTTCACGCTAGAACGGTTTTCAATTGACAGCCGCCTTTAAAACAACACAACTGAGGCCGACAGAAGCTAAAACGCGCAAGGACACCCACCCTGTCCTCTTTCTACAGAACAAAGTCTCGTTTTACATACAGCAAGAAAAGGAGACAATCGCAGCTGTGTTCGATTAAGATGTATTTATGAAGAGCTCCGCTCCATCAAAACTGCAGCGCGGGACGTTCAGTCAATGAATGATAGCAGCCGATGAGCAAAAACTGATCAATATCGGCAGAACGAGGCAAACTAAATCTATTCTGGCAAAAAAATAATATGTATTAACAAACTATATTTCTTGCACATGTTTTCACACACGCGGCCATTTTTGTTATTTATTCAAAGCGCAAAGCAGATAGATAACCTGTTTCACCTGAACCATGAATGGACAGATGAGGATAGACACTACAGTCACTGTTCCCCATCAGAAACCGAACCTGGTGCTTTCCAAACACGCACACGCGCGCACACACACACAACATGCAAAAATTCACGCACGCTGAAAAAGGACAGCAGGGGGCTGGACTTCCGAAGGCAAAGTCAATTCTACCCAAAAGTGGCTCTTCCCCATACACATAGTGTTACTTTTAAATGAAACACAACTTGCTCCGATCCGTAATTTGCAAATAATATAATCTATGCACTCACCTTGGTTGTCCCGAGTCCTCTTCAGTCGTCCCGGCCAGATATTCAAAGCTTTCAGTATTCTTGGGTCCCGTGGCTAACTATTCGGACACACACAATGCCAATCAGACGCTAAGCTCCGCCTTTCACGTGACATCTGTGTGAATGGGCCAATCAGAACGCGCTCTTACTGTACGCCTCGCCCTCTCGTGGCAGATTATGCTATTGGTTGCATTGATTAATGCGTTTGAACAATGTAAGAGAAGAGAAGGCCGGGCAATGTGTGGATGTTTTATATAGTGAATAAGAATTAATTAAGTTTAGCGTTTATTACTTTTGTATATAAGCACATTAGAATTACTTTTATATTAGAATTCATATTATCAAAAGACTGAAACAGGCTAAAAAAAGAACAAAAGCAAGATCCTGGATGCTCGAATACACACAAGAGGGCGCACTTTATACAAAAGTTTGCGGTTTCCTCTAGTATCTGGAATCAGTATACAAGGGGGGTTTCAGGCAATATGCTTAATATTGAGTATTAAGCTGAAAGAAGTTTGAAATATACCCTGTGTCCGAATATGCCCTGTAGTTTGCAAAAAATAACACTACTATCAAATGATATTATGTCAGAATATGCAGTATTCATAAAACAGCAGCAGCATGGCTGATGTTGTACAGTATGGTCATATGGAGATGGCAAAATGGTAGAAGTAGTGCAGGGGTACCATCCTGTTCCTGGAGATCTACCTTCTTGCAAAGTTCAGCTCCAACCCTGATAAAGACATCGGACCCCAGCTCACTACAATCTTCAGAGCTCTTGATAATTACAGGTGTGGAGCAGGGCTCAATCTGAACTCTGCAGGCAGGTAGATCTCCAGGAACAGCCCTGATGTAGTGTGTCAATATTCTGCTGCACACATGATGAGATACTCTGACAGGATGTACTTTCAGAAGAAACTAAAATATATGAACTGGGTGCACAATTAATATGACAGGAAACGTAATCAAAACTGGAATACACGACCAAGACAAAACATAAATGACATGAAATGAAAGACCCAGGAGACATGCGTGACAGGCAGTCTGACAAAACTGTAGATAATAAAACACTGAAGAAAATTATAAAACTTTGCATATGTAGAGCAATGCTTACATTTTTAATTCTTCAAATGTCACATTTTCATCATCTTCATTGTAATGCAAATTATTTTTACAGAATTAATTATTTTCATCTTTCTAATGTTCGAAATATGTAAATTTTGGCAAAGACCTTCTCTGATGTTCTAAACAAACTTAAAATCAGGATATGACCACTAGGTCATTTGTTGCTAAAGTATACAAAATTAAAAAGCTTCAAACAACTTCACAACAACTTTAAATTATGTATACGCATCAGAACAACAGTGTCACAAACACTGGTGATTATCTGGAAAGTTCTTTTTAAAGCATTATCCCTCACTTTCAACACAGGAAGTCCCTAAGTGACATATAAGGAACACACAGGTTCAGTCATGTGACAATGTGTGCATTTTTGTTGCCATGACAACATTTCCAAAATGGTGGCCTGTCTGGGCCTGTATCATTTATTTTTATTCAGTTTGCTAATTTTCAAGTTGCGGGGGAAAAAAAATCCAAAATTTAATTACTGGTTAAACCATATACTTGAAAAGGTAGTATTTTGACATGTTACAAAAGTGTTCATAGTAATGTGGTTTTGAAATATGTTGTGGCAAAGTAAATAAAATGCAAAATTGTTTAATTGTTTTGTTACTTCTGAAAAAGGTTTTTGTTTTATCTTCTCAGAAGTTTACATTTCAAGTTAAATTTTTTTTATATATGTAGTGTAAAAGCAAATAAACAGAAAAAAACAGAAAAACAAACTGAGAAATAAACACCCAATGTAACATATATGTAACATTAAAAAATTATCATAAACGCCCAGTGTCATATAGATTTCAGATTACAGATCTTTCACAAAGAGGTGTTGTATTTAAAAAACAACCCATTTGGTCTGTTTTATATGCCCCATAATTTTCCTACAAAGAGAAATTAATCCAGACTCTTATGGGTTAAGCAAGGGCTGGTTTTAAAGCATAATATTACTTTTTGAATTGTATTTTCTTGATGAAACTGCCAGAAAAACATTGCACTAATTTTTGGTTATATTCTTAAACTTGACTGACTTGTTTTATTGAGAAAAGAAAACAAAGACGTCTCTTTCAAATATAGTGGATTTTATTAGCATGGTTATACTGTACAGTCAGTAATGTTCTCATTTGATATTGAGGATTAGAATGGACACGACACACATACACAGAGTAAGTCTCTGTACAATTGTCTTGTTGAACGGCTAATTGAACTTCGCTGAGTCTAGGGAGAGCACATGTCAACAAGACCATATTCATATGTTAAGAGCATTTCACATAGACGTGTACTTGCACAGACATAATGATCTGATGTGTTATTTGAATGTTCTGCAGTATTTTCACTATCCTGACGATGGCTATGGGTTTTTTTCAAGCAAGTTGCAGATCTTGATGATGTAGAAGATTTCAATTTTATGAGATCTGGTTGCCGTAATAGTTAACAGGATGGCACATGGACATAACTGGATTAACACAGTTACTGGCATCACCACACCAAATGGTCCTCATATCTGTGAATAAACAGAAATAAATCCTTATTATTAAACACAAATCTTTTTACACGATAAACAGTGTTCATCAGTCACACATTGTGTTGAGTGGAACGCTATGACTGATTATATTATTGCCATAAAATAATAAATTACGAGCTTCCTAAAGTCCGTTTATAAATCTTACCTTGTCTGGGGGTGAGACTCTGTTTCACCAATCAGAAGGTCTGAAATTAAGGTGTCAGCACTAGACCTTTTGCCATACCTGTCAAACAGAACAAAGAAGCAAAACTCACACCAGTGTAAGAATTATACACTAATTATAAGTGGAGTCGACTTTTGCAAAATAATTCTGAAAAAGAAAATTTCCTCAATATTGTTGCCCCATCCAACATTTGACATCAGCCTGCTTAAATATTTAGTAACTGAACTTCAGTGTTCAGAGTAAGGAGTACTCTAACTGGCTTATTTAATGTAACTTTTGTAGCTATTGAAACTTTGAAACTTTGCTGAAAATCACGGAAATCCAGATTTCAGGTTTCACTTGTTTCTCACAACTTCAAGACGAATGCACTTTTCAATTTCCAGCTCACTTGTGATATATGTTCTCCCCCTTTTCTAGACCAAAGTCTAAAAAAAAGTTTGTTATTAGGATGCATTTTTGATTGTAGCAGTTCCTTAGAATTACTGGTTGTACTTAACTCGCTGTCAAAAGAAATGTAAAGAAACAGACCATATTTCGCCTCGAAAATAATTAAAGAAGGGCATTAATAAATGATTTTTTTGTAAGTAGAAAACCACATCCCGCTGTTTTAAATCAACAAAGAATCACATTCAGTGCGCCTCGGTTAATTAGAGAGTCAGCGGGGTTTTATCAGTGGATTAAAACGGTGCTTTTGAAAAGAAAGAAACGGGACTGTTATAGTTTCCCAGCCCTAGCTGCTTCAATGTGGAAGGACTGATAGTGTTTTAAACCACTAAATCTGCAGAAATAGATCAACTTTAGTCGATAATAAAATTAAAGTAAAGGGTGTTTTGAGATTTTGAGAACAGAGAAAAACAGACATGAGAGACAGAAACAACTTGTAAAAGAATTAGTGAACATTTGTGTTCAGTTCTTTTGATGAGTAGGCTAAACTAGCCTATTTACAATGAGCTCACCTCTGCCGTGTTATGAGGTTGATGTAGTGTCTTAGTGCAGAATAATACTTGGCGAGCTCCTCCGCAGGTGCGTCCTCTCCAGGGTTGTCGGGTTTTGTCGGATACCCTTCTGTTAGAGTTCCCAAGCAGGCGAACAAGAGGAAGGCGCATGCTGCCCAGCCGATCCACATTTTCATGTTTGGATGCATCTGAGGGAAAACAAAACAAAAACAGTTGTTATAAAAGGTAATCTGTTCGTAAAACTCATAGCCCTAAAACAAATCTTAACACACACGGAGGACGTTTGTGCTGGAATGTGCTATGCATAAAATAAAAAATAAAAAACATAGGTTTTCTGTCATCATAAAACTTTAAGTTTTGTATCTAATAATGCTAATAGAGATATTTAATGATACCAGCACAATGAATTACCTTCTAAAAATGATAAAACTTAAAATCAAATGAAGCTTTAAAAGTTTCAAAATGTGAAATTCGAATAAAAAAGTGTTATACTTACAATCCCTTGTATGAGGTCTTGATTGCACTTCTTGCTCGGTGGGTGTTGACTTCTCCGATTTTCTGCACTCTGAGTCGTGCGTCTCCTGGTTTTATACCTGTACAGCTCGTGCCGTAAAGGGCAGAGCCCACGCGCAATTGCGCGCGACGAACCCGCGTCACGGATTAAATCCTTTCATCAGTGCTTTAAAACGCGCTTGTTTGGTCCTCATTTGAATGAATGTGTGGGAGGTTATATAGGGACGCTATTTTGCATTAAACTAGAGGAACTAAGAGTCATGATCTGAAAATGTAAATTCTGTCCACCTGTTGCACCTTTTAAACTTAAGTTGTTCTGATAAAATATCCAATCTGCTGTTCCTGATAAGCAAAGTGTCACCAGATTGCTTAATGAACTCGTTTTATGATTGTCATGATTTTCATTTGTCCATGTCCATTGTTTTCATAAAATAGACAACTGTCAACATACAATATAAATTATCAGTTTATAAAATGAATGTGGATAGGTTAACTTGGAAGAATTTGATGAAAAAATTGTCCTGCTCGTATTAAAATCCCTAAAGATTTCTGAGTGCAGACTTCCTATTTTTCATTTTTGAGACATTGTTGGAGGAGATGCAATTGTGGTATTACTGGAGTATTTTTCTCAGATGTAAAATCTGAAAAGCGGGAGTAAGGAAGTAATTTTTTCCCTATTTGATTCCCTCAGCAAAATCATGCAGTAAAATAGACACCACTAAAAAACTATGCATATACAATGATGTTTCTTTCTGGAGTCTGATGAAATGAATGATAAAAAGCTCCTTGAAATGGAGAGGAAATGGAAAGCATTTGAATGATTCAGGCATGACATGAAACTGGGTAAAAATGCATTGGTTTTGCCAGAGCTGCAAAAAAACATGTACATTGTGCTCAAACCATAAGATAAAAGAGTTAGGGCTGCATGAGAATTAAGAGACTTTGGAGATTGAAAAATGATTTAATGTGTGTGTGTGTGTGTGTGTGTGTGTGTGTGTGTGTGTGTGTGTGTGTGTGTGCGTATTATGTAGTGTACTTAGATACTTTGTCAGTAGAACCACAGTATCCAGTCATTCCTGACAGCTGCAGTGCCACAACATGGCTTTGCAGTTTTATATTTTCACTGTCACCTGTTTCTGTTTATCTGAGAACATCGGAATAAGCTGTACTCATCACAGTAAGAACCACAATCCTTCACTTCTTCAAAGGCAAACTGTCTTCACAAAAATGACAATAATGATAATATGTTCTTGGTGTTATTGAATGAGGCTGTGTTGTGACAAGGAAAATGCGGTGGGGCCGTCCTTTGTTGTCAACAACTGCAGATAATTACATGCAAAATCAATTTTTTTAGTTGTTGTTACATGGGGAAGTTTTTCCTATCCCTTTCGCTATCTTGGTCTTTTTCGAACTGTGATTGCCAATCTGTGTTTAATACTGAGACGATAGAGCTCTGAAAGGAAGCACCTCAAGAATTCCTCTCCAGAATTCACCAATTCATCTCCATTTATTACTGCACATCTGCTTCCTCTCATACAGACTTCCGTTACTTTTACTAACACTTGCAGGGTGCTGTTTATGTCTCTTTTTTCACTATATTACATATAAGAAAACAAGTCAAGAAAAAGTACATTTCTTACCCAAAAATATGTCATATTAGGTTCTTCCTTGTATTAAAACATATTTCACCTATGTTTCCTGCCCTTTAAAAAAACAAAAATACAGTATGCTTTGAAAACATAATAGTGTAGAATATTGATAACACTATAAAATGCTCTGCCTGCCTTATTATTTTGAGGTAACTGCATGATAATAGCCTGAAACATGCATATTGAGTTTGCGGTTTAAATCTTAAAAGTAGAATTTAAATGACCACATTATGTCAGAACAAATTTCCTAGAAAATAAAGCGCCTGTGATTACTGTGTTTCATAAGCTTATTCAACCATAGAAAAAAAAAATTATTCTTTAACTAAAATGATAAGCGTGTGTGTGTGTACATTTCAAGAAGCAATTTTTTCAAGAAAATAAAGGACAAAAGTAAACCACAGAAATAGTGGTGCTGTGGTGCCATCTGTCACCTCCAGTTCTTTGCCTTCAGGCTTGTGCAAAGCCAGAGGGTCAGAGTCACAGGTCAGACACAAAGGTGAGATATATCTTTAATGAAACCCCCTGCGTCTCTGTCTGACCCATAAAATCATGTCTTTGAGCTGCCAATCCAATAATGTCTGTCAAGAAAGCAGGTAAACTGGGAACATGATGCTTTTCCATCACCTGTTCATTCCTATACATAAACATTAGTGTATATACAAGCCTGTTAAAATGTTAATTTGAATCTTCACCAGCATCACAGCCAAAAATTCCCATTTCCAATAGAATTTCAGTGGTGTTATAGACCCTTGTCGGGATAGATGCCTGACACATAGGCTACTGTATGCAAAAAAGGCTGTGAGGGATAGATTTACAGTATTTACAGTGGCTTGCATTGTAAGATTATGTTAGGTTAAAGATTATGTAATTTTCATCAACACACAACTTTTTAATGTATCATGTACAATATAATGTATGTACAATGAACTGAGCACACATGATTTGATCACACTGTACTTCAATCCCTAACAGACTCATTTTCATTCTTGTAAAAATTCAATATAGCACTACTCTGACTAAAGTCTATATTTATGGGGATTTATCAATGACTCTTTAATGGAACAAAGACATGCCAGTAGGTGGCGACAAGTTACTGTTTTTATGTTATTTACTCGTTTATTCAGCCGATTTGTTCAAAGGAGCTGAACCATTCAGGTGTTTTTATGAGTGAGTCATTGAATCATTCATCTAACTGAGGCATTCAAAATCCTGAATCATTCAAGAAGGAAATGTCATTGCTGCTGGGTGTTGTAGTGGTTTTGTTGTGGCTTTGTTTGTAAGTATTTTTGTTTCACAGAGAAAGACAAAGTGACTCAAAATATTCTATTTGAAATTTAAGTTAGTTGATTTTAACTCAGTTTTAATAGATTTTAAACCATTGTAAGACACACACACGTATGCAATGGCCCTGCAAAGGCTGGTGGTCTGAAAAAAGGTTGTATTCATTCGTAAAAAATTTATGACTCACTATGTGCAATTATTGTTTCTTCTTCTGCTCATTGTATAGACTACTTAAACATGTTGCATAAAAGCCTTTATGTTAAAGAAAAGAGCTAAAAGCTGAATAAGAGACCTGAGATAAGACAGTCAAACTAATTTCACTCCACTCAAACACCAATTGTCTCTTTTCTCACTTTTTCCACCTCTCCCTTTCTTTCTCCTTATCTTTTTCTCAGAGTGGTTTTACAATGTCTATAAAAACATGGAACTTCACTGTTTTGTAACATTCTTTTGTTTTTCTGAAACAGTCTGTTTCTACTCTCTCATCATAACTGTTATTAGGCTCTGTTCATTCCTGCACTTGAATCATGGAAGTCGACAAATACAGATTACTCACTGAGCCAATGGGGCCTCCATAAGAGGACACCTAAAAACAAGCTACAGCCAATGTAAAATTTACGTACTGTAGTTTAGACAGACAGACAGTGCCAGAGACTATTGCAGTGTGAAATTAATGAAGAACTGAACAGTGCTTTGTTATTTCTTTATCAGTTTATTAGATTCAGGGTTCATTCTTGTAAATCTCACATTTTCACTTTTTACATCTCTGGTATAATTGTTTGTAATTCATATTTTACATTCATAAGTTTTTTAAAATTGTGAGGGATCATTAAAGTTGTGTTTCATTTTTTTGGGGGGGTGCAGGCCTTATGAAGCTATTTGACGAAGCAGATATTCACAATTATATTTTACAGAATGAATGACTGAATTCACAGATTATCCTTTTCAAATGTTTGCATAGCCTTACTTTTGTGTAAAATTAGTTATCTCTGTTTCAAGCTTATTCAAGCTAAGAAAAACAATATTTGACTAAAATGATAAGCGTGTGTATGTGTGTAGCTTTCGAGAAGCAATCTTTTAAGAAGCAATATTTTGCAGATTCTTCAGGAATTATGCTTATTTATAAAATTTATTAATACAAATACATCTCTCAATTGTGACCAGAGGAGGCCTTGTTGCCCCGGGTCCTTGCGGACCATAATCTGTTGGTGGCGGTCGGTCTTCAAAATGCCGTCATGATTCTGAGGGTGTTTGAGAGTGTGTGGATGCAGTATGAGGGCAAATCGGAGTGTTTTGATGCACAAACGACAGAGATCATCTTTTATTACTGTCAAGCGAACCCTTATTGATTTTGCACAGCTGCGTGATTCCACACTCGCTTTTGTTTCCCCCTTCACACTCATGTGCTCGGCTTGAATAAATAACGCTTCCAGTCCCACAGTCTTCATCTCTGCTCCCTCACTCCTCCTCTTCCTTTTTCAATCCTTCAAAGCACCACTGAGCAGAATAAAGGATTGGAGAGGAGCAGAAGCACCTCGAGCCACGGCCACAACGTCGATTTTCAAGCTTTTTAACAAAGAAATTGAAAAAGCAATTGTCTTGACGCACTTTTAGGTCTCACTGCTTTGATTCAAGGTAATTGATGTTGTTCTTTTCAACATCACACAACATAGACTCTAACAATTGTGCAGCAATCTGTCAGGCTTATGGGAGACGGAGAAGAGGCGACACTTTTCGAGGCTTCAATGCAATTCGGTGTAATACAAACAGACTATTAATAAAGTCTGAACAGAATCAAGAAGCGCCTATGATTCATAGTTTGCTGGACAGTTCCTGACTTCGTAAAGCAAGTTTGCAGTTTGAGTAAAATACAGTATCTTATCACAGTTTTTAAATGTATGTTATTGATTGACAGCTGCTTCATGTGACGAATCTGAGCTATAAGCTAACGTAAGGGGTGAATATTTTCCAGGTCTATTTCTACTCTTTTCTGTTCCTCCCCAAACGCCTGTAAGTCATGCCACCATGGTGCCTCCGATAGCAGTACATCAGTTGCTCTAAAGACCTCAGAAAGGTTTCCATGGCAAGGAGATTAGACTTGTAAGGAGGCATATTTTGAAGTTTTCCATTTTTCCTTGCATGTTTTAATGGTTTCCACTGGTGGAGAATTTGTGAAGTGATTTCATTGCATCTTGTCTTTAGATTAAGGTCATTGGGAGGACATAATTAATACAGCTTATTGAAGGTATTATGACAACAAACGATCTGTGAAGTTAGGCATCAGGGTTGATATCAACACACACACACACACACACATGCACCATCATCAAACACTCACACTAAACTGATATGTCACCTTTCAGGTCAGACATCATCCCTTCCGCTAGCTTACTCCGGTGTTCTCTTTGGACACAGGTGTGTGTTTGTAGATTGTTTGCATGTTTAAGACTTCCCGTGGACACCTGCTTGGGTCAAAAAGGAGACGAAGTGTGTCATAGACAAATAAAGCCACATCAATAATCTGAAGCACAGCACTTCAGTCAGATCTGTGCTCTGACAAACCTGCGTTACGGTTGACTTAATCACTACTGCGATTACTTGCTCATTTCAGCTCAGAATTTAAATTCATGCGCTGTATCACAGCAAGGAAGGGAATTAATCTGATTTCAATGTGAATCACGTTAATGCCGCAGATCTGCTGAATCTAATCAGATTAATTAAACATTTACACCAGCTCCTTTATATGTAATCCTGTCCTGATTTTCCTCTTCATCGTCATTCAAAACCTCCGGCGGATGGTAAATTTATATATTGTTAATAAACTGTTCCTTCTCATTTTTCTTGTGATGCATTTTTAATGAGTTCAAAGAGTCTTTTCAATTCCTTCTTTCATTCTTTTTCTTTTTAAAATTAAAGAAATATACAGTATATACAGAAGCTGGACAAAGCCAGTTTCATTATTGTAGACTTATCACAGTGTTTATGAGTGTGTTTGTGTGCATGGGTGTATTAAATTAAGCAATCCTCCCACCAACAAATTAGTTCATCTACTTGAAATATAGATATTTTAACTTTAAATGCAATTCATTATTTGAAAGCATGCAGCCAAGTGGCCACAGTGCCTAAATGATGAAATTAATTTTAAGCAAGTATCAAGAAACCCTCAAGGGAATTTATGAGCTGGACTTCTTAATATTAAACTTATCTTATAAATTTAAATATAAAACTAGACTTCACTATAGGTTTATTCATTTAAACTTAAGTCTCCAATGACAAATTGTTCTAAATGAACCAGATTAGGGCTCTTGGAACCCTGCTTTTCATTGAGCATAATAAACGGTTCTACATCAAAATCTAATTATAATATTAATATCATTGTCATACTTTAGTTTGGGGACAAATTCTTAGAAATTCAAAATTTAACTAACCAGTAACTACAAATTTTGCCTTAATAAGCTCCTACTTTGCTGCTTATTAAAAGTATAAAATATAAAGTGTTACCAAAATCATTAAAGAAGCATATAATTAGGACAGTTATTAATGTTGGGGTCATCTCATTCCCATTGAATATGTCTTTTTTTTCTTCCACAGAAGACAAGTGGGGATATTTTGAAAAATGTTCACACTGCTCTCTTCCACACAGTGGAAATGAATAGTGGCCATAGGCTGTCAAGCTCCTGAAAGAACAGTTAATCAAAAACAATTAGGCCTATAAAAGTAGTCCATACACCTTCTAAAGCCATTTGTGTGAGGACAGTCTCAAATTTAAGCAGTTATTCACCCAAACTCTTGGTCACTATTCATTTTCATCATTGTATGAAACACAGCTGATAGAAATTCTGCTACTTCTGCGGTTTGATAGAAGAAAGAAAATCATATAATTTGAAATTACATGAGGGTGAGTAAATTATGATTTTTATTTTTTACTTTCGCAGGGTGAATTATCCTTTTACTGAACCATTCGTGAATGTATAGCATTGCCGTGAACATTGGCCAACCAGTGAACTTACACCCAATTCATACTGTTTTCTCCTGCCCTCAGTGTCTTTAACCGATTCCTGTGTAACTGAAGATTTGAAGCTGAGGGATTTGGAAGAGGGGGACAAAAGAAAGGGAACGATTTAAAGATATCATTGAAGAGGTAGAGAGGCGCAGGGTGCATAATATAATACCATCTAAATGAGACTTAATATAAATAGAGGACCAGGCAAAGAGCAGCAGTACAAAAGAGACTTCTAAATAAATCAGCGAGGTATTTTCAGAGTGTTGGTGGCGATGAAACATCCACCAATGAGCCGCGAGTTTTATTTCAAGTGTGGTAATGAGTAGAATCTGTGTTTGGTCTCTTTTTCATCACCGACGTCACCAAAGGCAAGTCTCGCAGGTCACACACACTTGCATTTGTGCATTTCATGAGACAGACAGATGTTCTCAAGAGCAATTGAGTGGAGATGCATATCAGAACAGAGGAAGAGTGTATGAACATACAAAGAGGAAGTCGTAACGAATCAGATCTAATGGAATCTTGAGGAGCTTAGGATGAGTCATGAAACATTCACAAATACAAAAACAGAGCAGCACATTCAAACATATTCTGAGATTCAAAACACACACACACACACACACACACACACAGTGGAAGACAGAGCTAGTCTTGCCCAGCACATACAGCAAACCATTCTAGTGGAACTGTACCAATGATTAGGGGTGAAATTGTTTCTTCTTTCTTTCTGTTTCTTGAACAGAAAACGATTGAATGTGAGCCACAGAGCCTGCGAGGTTCACAGAGCAAGCAGCCCTCTGTGTCTCATAGATAGAGCACAAACACTCTTTTAATTACGTTCTTTAATTGCTATTATTGTTCTGAACATTAGCAAGTAGAGAAGAGCAATTTAAAGCCAATTCATTGAAAACAAAGACACATCTCTCACACGCAGTCAAGTCAAAGCTGGTGAGGTGAAGCAAGCAGAGGCATGTGTATCACTACTGACCTCTGCTGGCCAAAGCTGGAAACTAAAGCAGTAATCTTACAAATATAAACATACATATATTTTTACACTGTAAGCAAAATTTCAATAAAATAAAAACGGTTATTAAAAAGAAATGGTAAAAGGTTTCAGGCATAATATGTACCTTTTAAATTCCTTTTATATTAATATACATTTTAACACAAAATCTTTATTCTGTCAGAAACTTGAATGACATGAGCATTTTTAATAAATATGAATTTTTGTTTAAATATTTTGTACGGGCATTGACAATTAATTCAACCAAATTATTTATACTAAATAAAAAAGTAAGTAAAAAGATGTATTAATTAAATGTAATGTAAATGTAATTAAATGTATTCAATTAAAAATTTAATTATGAAGCATTGAGAATTAACTCAAAGAAATTATTATTACTTAATGAAAAATGTAAAACAAAAAGACGTTGGGGAAAATTTCTTGATTTTATGTATTTTTAATGGGTATTAATTAGATCTGATTATTTTAAATTATTAATGTTAATATCAGTATGAGTTTACTTCTATTTCTTTATTTTATTCATGTTAATATTATTATATAATACAGTATGCAAATATCATAAATACATTTATACTGATGTTATGATGAATAAATACACACTGTTGAAAAATATTTGCTGTAATTAAGCAATATACCACTAGACAAATATAAAGAATTCTCTCAGGCAAAACAGAAAGCATAAAATGTAACATAATTAAACAAGCATAATGTTGACTAATGTTGAGTGTTGACCTAATGCTAACATTCTGTTTGTTGTGGAACCACTGTCAGGTGACATTTAGCCTATTCTGTGTGCTGTTCACATGTATTGCCTATGCCAGCTGGATCCAGTCTCAGGTAGCTGTCCCCCAGTGAGCTGAACCCAGTTAAACCTCCCATAGCTGCATATGGAACAGCTCTGCCCACCGGACGCCCCCGCGTTATACGCTCTTCTGTGGTTTCAACCAGCGTCACATGGGCATATCCAGGCTGACCACATCCGCAGGTGAATGGACTTCGGTAGCCAGTGCAGCGAGTGCCTGGAGGTACACAGGTTTAGATTTGTTTACATTCGATTAAATGCTTATGTGTAACATGATGAATTATGATAATAATAGGAGATGCAATGGTGCAAAACCCACATTTTTTGCACTGATGGGCTATAGCTTCACTGTGTTCACTGGTTGTGTGTTTGCACTGACAGCGTACTGGTTTAGAGCCGTTAATATGAACATATTCATAGGACACACACTGACAACCTTTGACCCTACAAGGCAAGATTATAGGCCTTTCCTTTGGCAACTCCTCAAAGTCTGTGCAATGTTGTTTATACCTGAGAATGAAATAGAATTATTAGAGAATCTGTTTGTGTACATTAATAATGTGTATGATCAGTGATCCATACCTGTGTGTACAGAAGCAAGGTGTCTCTGGTCCAATCAGTTTACAGTCTATCTGTCCCGGGACCCCAAAACTAACATATAGACGGTTTTGTATTCTTCTTGGCACCACTGTCTCTTTGTATTTCTTGTACTCTTCCTCTGAAAACAGCCTCCCTCCATCATCTTCCCCAACAATCCTTTGCAAAACAGGAATGATAGTGAATTACAAGATCACTTTTTCAAACTCGACAAGCTTTTAAAAAATAATAGTCAAATAAAATAGGACGTGAGAAGATAAAAATAATAAATATTTTTGCACTGACAACGTAAATAGACTTTAGTTTCCAGATTTTCCCCAAACAAACCGACCTTTTGTATTCTAAATAGGCCTCCACTGCATTGGTTGCATGTTTGTCGATGTGTATCTTTTCCATTCCCAGTCTTTTTTGTAGATTTGCCTGTTGATATGAATTACTTCTCGAGCTGCAACACTGACTCTGCAACTTGTTTACAATGAAGGTTGTTCTTGGCGCCTGTGTTTCTAGGCAACGACAAAACAACAGTGATAAGTTTTCCCCAAACAGTCTAAATTAGGAATAAGAATCATTTAACATTTTAAACCATAATGTAAAATTTCTAATCAGTAATATTCAATATACACTCACAACGATTTTTATGCATCTCGACTACATTTGTACACGTGAACTACATTTCCCATGCTGCCTTTGACATTTTTACGTGAGTCAGACGTCAGAGAATCGTTTCCTTCAAGTAGTTCTTTAAAAAAATGATTCAGTGATTCTTTTACGTAGTTGCATCAACGCACATTTAAATTCTGAAGAAAACAAAAATATTGTGTATTATAGACCAGTGGTTATAACTTATTGGTCCGTGTATATTTTGGTCATTTGATTTTCTATTTAAAAATAAATAAAGATAAATGAGAAACGGTTTGATTTTCGTTTTTGCGCACCACTAGCAAAGAATCCGCGGGATTAATATGCTCTGCTGTCTGCCGCTTCTCTCCTGGTGAAAATGAACTGAGTTTGCGGTTGCCGCTTGTCGGTGCAGTACAGAAGGATGAAAGGGGCGTTTCAGCGCCGCCCACACATTCAAACAAATATTAAAGCATAATCTCATTTTTTACCCACAAACAAAAATACGAAAAATCCAGCTACATTTTCGTTTTGCGTTTCTTAAACAAAACGAAAAAACGAAAATCAAACCGTTTCTCATTTATCTTTATTTATTTTTAAATAGAAAATCAAATGACCAAAAGATACACGGACCCTTATTATACCCTTATTTTTTTTTTTTATTATTATTATTGAAATGTAAAAGAAAAAAAAAGAAAAAGAAAAGGCAAGTTCTTTACATATTTCTCATAATAACAGATTTTGTAAATGCAAATTGAGACAATTTTAATAAAATATAAAACAATAAAATAATATTAATAAAAATAATTATTTTATAAAATAAAATTAGATAAAAAAAGTAATCACAAGCATATTTTAAATTCATTTAGCAGAGACAACCATGGAGACAACCATAGACAGTAAAATAATTAACGATTTGTTCATTCCAATGTGAAAGAATCGTTTTGATTCATTGAAAAGATTCGACTCAAAAGAAGAATCAATTCACAACCGGACATCGCTGCCTGGTGCGTTTCGTGACGTCGTACGCAATAAATCGTGTTGTCACCGCAGGGAAAAAATACTACTGAAAATGTTCTGTATTAGTTCGTAGTTTCGCCACCACAGTTGGCTCTGTATGATAATCTGGCATTTATTTTAAGGCGTTACGTTACCTAAAAAATAATTAGCTTCATACTTAATACAGAGACGCTTGCTTTGAAGTTATGCTGCAGTTTAAATATTGGTTTTAATATTACTGATTTTTTAAGATAGGCTTGCTAGGGCTGCCATGCACAAGCGCTAAGAAGATGTCAACGATTTGGAGTCCACGAATCCATCACCTTGACCAAAGTATTTAAGGTAATTTCTATATTAACGTTAGCTGTGTTACCGTAGCAGATTCATCAGGCTGTTCCAGCTGTTCAATATCTTTCACACCCGGCCTTGTCTTAAAGCGATAATAGACTGCGTGCAGTAATAAAGGCGATTCGTTAAGCTGCTTAATATCTTGAGAACCAAATGAAAAAGATAAAACGAGCATATGTACAAGCATAATATGAGTTAAACCAGAATGCTAAAAGCTGTTTGACTATATACATTTGCGTATGCTGCATGCCAAATATCAGTGGTCATGTTTTTCTGTTATTGCTAACCTTTTCTCCAAACCAGTATCGCTACAGCAGTTAAACGAGTCAATGAATAACTCTCACATTGTATAATTAATAATCACGATCTTTTCAGAAAAACCATGATATGTCTGACCTCAGAGCTTTAACCTAGTTTTATGCTGCAATTCCCATCTTAAAATTTCACGTGACTATACTTTGACAACTCTATAGAGTTGAAAACAAACAGCTTGACAGGCTGGAACTTGTCAAACTGCCTGCAAAAAGGCTTCATTTAACTTCACTAGTATCGTTCTGCTGTTCCTGTGGAGATGTGATGATTAAAAGTGGTCGTATTTCTCCCCCCGCGTTATTAATTTATCTAAAGCACTGTCTGGATGAGTGATTTGTGACTGGGTGAAGAATAGCTCTGTGACCCCAGAGGAAGAGAGTGGTGACAGGACTTCTATTCACTTTAGGATGGAAACTTAATTTATTAATACAAACTGAAACCTGAGGCCTTGGCGTATTAACTGTAACCTTAGCCATTTAATACAATTATTCTCACAAATTTCTGCTTGTTTTGTGTGTGTGTTGTGTTTTACAGGTATTCAGCAATAGACGATTACTTTCAATCCATCCATCTTCCTTGCTTGTAATTTCCTTGTCAAAACGACTAAACAAATACATGAGATCAGTGAGCTTATTACCGGCCTTTCTCCCCATTTCTAATTTCAATCTCCTTTCGGCTTTTTCATGACTTGATTATTCCCAGCCCTGAACCTGACACCCTCTTATAAACCTGTCCCCACCCCGTCCCCATAACCCGGGTCCCATCAGACCTGCAGCATTGCCATGCTGGGCTGTCTGCTGCGTAGGAGCATGTCTCACAGACTGAGTGTGTTTCTGGTGGTCTTCGGCCTGGCCTGGTGTCTGCTGCTGCTTCACTACACTATCACACAACCACGGCGCCAGAGCAGCACAGAACTCCGCCAACAGATCCTCGAGCTCAGCCATCGCTATGTCAAAGTCCTTAGCGAGGAGAACCAGAACCCTTCAGGGCCCCATGGCACCTCCATGGCAGGATATGGTAAGGATTTATTATTATTATACCTAATTGAATCACCCTCATGTCATTCCTTACCTGTTTGCTGTTTTAGAGTGCCAAAAAACACAACAAATGTTTTATAAAAACAGAAGTCTGTAGCAAATGTTATAGGATATATGCATATTTTAATCAAACAAAATGTAAAGTTTTAGAATTAAGATTTTTTTTTGCTAACACTTTACAGCAGGGTTCATTCCTATACATTAGTAGGTTTATATGAATGCTACTGTTTTTTGCTCAGAACACATTATCTAATGTTATTTAAAATGTTAGTATATTTAAAACGGAACATTAAAATGAGTGCAATTATATATTTTATTGTTAGTTGTGAGTTTGTGATATCTAATGCATTTACCAGCATTGACAACTTAACCTCAATGTAAAGTGAAATTGTGTTTTATGTTTTCCCTTTCTGGTAACAGTTTACAAAAAGGTCTCATTTGTAACATTCATATTTGTAACAAGGTTATATTTGTAACATATAACATTTATTAACATTCCCCAACATATAATGTCTATGAATATTGTTATCACTTACATCAGTAAATAAAAATACATTTGCCAATGTATTGAACGATTGATTTTATTAACTATCATAAAGATTAATACATTTTGTAAAAATAATAATAATAATAATTCTGATTAAATGAGCAATTGTATTTTTAGTAACTAACACAAGCAAAGATAAATAAATGTTGTAAAAAAAAAAAAAAAAAAAAAAATTCATTTCTCTTGGTTCATGTCAAATTAATTTTGATAAGTCGCATCTGACTATAAGTCACAGGACCAGCCAAACTATGAAAAAAAGTGTGACTTATAGTCCGGAATATACGATAGTTCGTCTTCATTAGTTAATGTTCTTCTATCAACTATAATGAACTCCAGTGTTGACAAATATAAATTGTATGTTTTCGTACATTTTCGTTTATAAAATGAACACTATTATTCATATATATATATATATATATATGCATTTAGCAGATTAAATGTATGCATTTAGCAGACGCTTTTATCCAAAGCGACTTACAGTGCATTCAGGCTATCAATTTTTACCTATCATAGCGCAATGCTCTACCGATTGAGCTACAGGAACACACACATATATATTTATATATAATTATTCATTTTTATTAATAAATTTTTTGAAACACTATTCTTATTTGAATGAATAGGCTGCTTGGCATTCAGGATGGGTGTGGTAGAAAGAGGTTTAGAAATAACAAAAAACTGATCCTTGCCCTATCTTTTTTTTCTGCTGAAGCTGACTTGAAGAGGACAATTGCTGTACTGTTAGATGATATTCTCAACCGTTTGGTGAAGTTGGAAGGGAAAGTGGAAGCTGCTGTGAATGCCTCCATACAGAACATGTCCCATCCTGCTGCCGGCACTCTTCTTGCTGCCAGAGTCACCGTTTCCAGGTCCACCAAACAAAATATGTCTGCCCACCGGCCAGAGAGACGTAGTAACCCTCTGCACCTTCTGCCACAATCACCTGAAAGGTCCCATAAGCCACACTCTTTAAAATAGCAAAGTGTGGTCAGGAACATCATCTGTGCCACTACAGCAAAGACTCCGATACAGAGATAAATATATATTTTTTAGACTAAAGCAGCTTTTAGACATCCTTTTTCTGTTGTGCACATGGGTTTCAGCCTGATTGTTTTGTCTTAAATTCATGGACCACAAATATATTTTATAACTTATGTGCAATATGGAATATAAGATATGAGAGAGTGACAGGATGTGTTTTCTAAATGATTTTTCATGTACGGATGAGTGTTTCATAATGAATGTACAGCATTATCTCCACAGCTAGCTAACTGTGTGTAGTGCACTTAATTGGATTCCAGAGCGAAGGTTTACATGTAGCATCTTTTAATTAAGACTTTGTGCTTTGCAATGCATTAGCTATTGAACTGTGGAGGAAACGAGCTGATCCAAAGAATAATCTCTGAATCGTTGATTGATGGCTGTATTGCAGGTTCATTTTTTTAAGGGTGGGGATATACCTCAGCTGCTGTCAGTACATGAAGCTGAACGCCAGCAAAAGTGAACGCAGCATTACCAGACAACACAATCCATACAATAAAACACTTACGATACTTCAGATGTGTCCTTTCATTTGTGCCATTAATGTGATGTGAAAAGTGAAAGTAGGTTTTCCTCTAAGTGCTTCAAATAATTACATGGTTGTATCATGTCAATATATTGTTTTGTTTTATTTGAGATATGTTGATTTTTAATCTATAAATGACAATCTTTCAACGTGCTAGTGTATGCTTATACTATCTATCTATCTATCTATCTTATCTATCTATCTGTCTATCTATCATCTAATGTTGAGGAGGATGTGACGTAGTTGTTGAGTCGTCTCCCATAGTTCACAGCGCGCTTCAGCTGGTCGGCCATTTTCTGCAGTTGCGTGAAGAGCGGAAGTCTTCGAGGAAGAATATCTTCATTTTCACGCTTTTGCCAATCATTTAATATTTTAAAAATGAGTGATGTCGAGGAGCCACAATTCCAGGCGAGGGTGAGCATTATGTTTTGTGTAAACCGCTCCGTCGTTTTCTTCAAATATGATCTCTTTCTATTTGCGGTAACGATCGATTAGTGAACGGCTAACTGCCCCTTTCTTTTGTTATTTACAATTTCACTGAACCGATAACGTTAGATCAGCTGATACATACGTTACGGCTAATAATTCTTGAAACGTTTAATATTTAGTCACTTTATGGTTTATATTTTACTATTTAGTCACTAGAAGTCCATTACGATGTTGAATATCAAATAAATGTAAATAAGCTGCTGTGTTGAACACGGCAATACTTTTTACCACCATGTATTTTTTATATATATAACAATGTGCCCTTTTGATTTATGTATGTATTTATTTATTTTAACAGCCGGTCCTACAATAGCAGATATTGATGAGAAAATTACTTAATAAGTGTTCTAACGTGTTTAAACACGAGTTTGTATTCACACAATAGCAGCCTGAGTACTTTTGGTTTCTCTTTCCAGCATTTCTGATCTTTCCTTACTCTCTCTCTCTCTCTTACACTATGTGATTATGTTACCAAACAAACATCTGTATTTCAAAAGGAGTAAGTTAGTGAAATTTGAATAGCTCACTTCATTTTCCCCCCTAAATTTCCCTTGATCTTAATTGCTCTGAATGTTCTTTTTTCATTAAGGTTATTGGTCGTGAAGGATTTGAAGAGTTAAGGCCAAGAATGTGGAAGAATGTTCAAGATAAAAGAAGGCTTTTACAGAGAAAATGTTTACAGAGCAGACGGTTAAGTGGGAAGGGGAGAAAAGAACGGAAGATCGGTCAGATAGAAGCACGCTCGCGTTATGTGTCTAAAGCAGAAAAAAGAAAAGAGGTTTCAGATTGGGGTGAAGAAATGAAAAGGAGAGGAAAAATGAAAACTGAACAAATGAAGACTGAAGAATAAAATGCCTGAGAGAAAGGAAATAGCGTATTCTGAAAACAGAAGAATGAATGAGTCCGTAGGTTAAGTAAATGCAGAATTTGTGTTCCAAGTGTCTTTCTAATCTCTTCTTGATGATCATTTGCATGTTTGTCGCTTTATTGTGGTGATTCGGCTAAAGAACAAGCATCACAAGGACCTGTGATGACTTTGTAGCCTTTGTAAATCTATTGATCATAATGCTATTAACTTTTGTTGTTGTTTTTATTCCATGATATAATTTAAGTAAATCTAACACTTTCCTCCACAGCTGTGATAAAGTGAATGTTTGGATTTCTGCAATTATGTATGTGGTGTGAATGTGTAAGTTTGCTTGCTTTGTGAACGTTCCCCTTGTAAATGTTGTAACACATTGCTGTGATGTTAGGAATCCCGCTCGCCATCCAAATCGGCGCGGGGCAGTCCTGCCCAACCCAAGATGGAGAGCAGGTCTGGCTCTCCCAGCCCTTCCCGAGCATCCAAACGTTCTGAATCCAGATCCCGCTCCAAGTCAAGGTCAGTTCATGTCACTAAGCCATTTCTTTATTGAAAAGCAAGTTCATTTCTGTTTATTTGGGATATCTCACTCTGTGTTTGGGTCCTTTCCAGGTCTCACTCTCGGCGGCATTCAAATCGCCGCTACAGCCGCTCTCGGTCTCACTCCCACCGGAAGAAGTCTCGCTCTCACTCCAACAGCCCTGACTACCGACGCAGACGGAGCCAGAGCACATCGCCCATGTCTAACCGCCGCAGACACACTGGCAGTCGGGTGAGTGCCATGGGATAGGAGTCGAAGTTTAGAGGGACCACAACTACTGCAACTGCAGTTGCTATTAAAAATATAGTTCATACAAAAATTAAATCTTCATTGTTTATTTACCATCATATCGTTGCAAACCTATATGACATTTCTTTATATTTTTTATGAAAATATTTTATTTTAATAAATAGCAGCATACAGCAGTGGTTCATAGACAAGTGGTTGGGCTCCTTAACAAACATTCAGAAAATCCTGAAAAAAAAATTATAGGAAATAGGGCTGTCACTTTTGAGAAAAAAAACGGATATCGAATATCATGCAATGTATTCAAATATATTCAAATATCTACCCCCCTAATTCATTTCTTAATACTGTTTGCAAGAAGTTTATCAACTTGATCTGGATTAAGTGCGGCTCTCTTTTTATTTACAATGTTCCCCGCGGTGGAGAACACACGTTCAGAGCGCACAGACGTGCCTGGCTACTAGCTCTTATTCGCTAGATTTGGTCATGGGCCTACGCTACAATACGTCTAGAGTGCCCTCTACTGGATAAGATGGCATAGAATAAAAGAAAAAACAAAAGGTCTAATCATAGACTGTAAAAAATGCGCTACACATGGCATTTTAAAAACCGGATATTTTATTTATAGCTCGATTACGGATATTTCACTTCATGTTCGAATGCATATTCGAATATCAAATAAAAAGTGACAGCCCTAATAGAAAAAACTTACTGTTCTTGAAATTTCTGCAGTCACATAAAAACTGTTTATGCTTTATTAATTTAATATGAAGATGCTTCCAGTTACAGTTAACAAAGTGCTGCTAAAAAAGTTTTTAAAAAAACTTTTTGACTGAAAATATCTTGGTCATTATTGGTGATATTATGTTTGGAATAATATCATTAATATTTGTTAATAAACAGAGATGGGGTAAAGACTTTGTCAGCTTTCAGCAGAAATACCATAAATATTTAGTCATTATTGGTGATATTATGTTTGGAATGACATCATTAATATTTGTTAATAAACAGAGGAGTAAAAGCTTTGTCATCTTGCAGCAGAAATACCTGAAATATCTTAGACTGTAGAGCTTGTGTAGCTCTGCCCCTTTTCAGCACTGCGCTTGTTGTCTTTCTGTTTGTATATACGCAGTGTGAAAGTAAAGTTGTTTGAATTTATGAATGAAACGCTTTTTTTTAAAATCACATTGCTCATGGCAGCCGCTTACGATACATATGATGACATTCCTTTACTCTACAATAAGTAAATTCATTTCGCCAGCTAACTACTCTTCAACAGTGATGCTATAGAGCTATAAGTTCAAAAACGAAATTAAAAAAATCTGTGCACTTGTTTCTCTGATGTGTATGGGAGATTGAGTATTAGGGAAATGAGGGACGTTTGAGTCAAACATTTTAAGAAATAATGGCATACAGGTTTGTAACAACATGATGGTGAGCAAATAATAACAGAAATGTAATTTTCGGGTGAACTATTCCTTGAAATCACTTTAATTCCCATTTTTGTTAATTAAAAGATTTGAAATTATGTCAGAAAATAAAGTACAAAAATGTCACTTGGCTGGTACCCTTTCCTTTAACATTACGCTATAATTATGTACCATTTGGGTGTAAATAAGGATCAGAGGTGTACTTTTTAGTCTTTGTACCTTAGGGTACAGCGTTTTTCTATGAGAGTGTAGGCTTGGTTATCTGATTTTGAACCCTACACTTCAAGTGCTTTAAAATATAGAACATGTTATGTATTTTTTTAAAGTGATGTTTTAATTGCTAGTCTTAAAGGTGTGTTTCTGTTTTGTACAAAATGCATGCAAACCCCATCACAGCCTCACAGGGACGAACATGACTGTCTTTAATAACCCCTTTCATTCCTTCTTATTGCATCAACAGAGCTCATACAGCCATGACTCCAAAAAAGACTCACACAGTCATGGTGACGCCAGGGTATGTGGACCTTTTTTAACCTTTTAACAATAACCACTAGACCAAACAGTCTCAATGTTGCCTTTTAAAGGGTTTAAGAGGTCCATGTGGTGACTTTTGGTTTGTAAGAATCACTTTGTCTTCCTGCATTGACTGTGAAGCCCTTCAGATGGCTCATGCAATGACCATACTCATTCATACTGTGATGCCCTAAGACATGTTTTGTTGGACGGAAAGCTGTAATGTTTGTTTTTGCATCAAAATCTCTTTAATGGGGTTATTAAATGCTGTCACACAGTTACCCAGAGAAATTTCAGAGAATTAGGCAGTCATGTTGATTTGCTGCCCCCACCAGAGAAAGCATTGAAGTATTTCCTGAACAAATGGCACATCATCTCTGTTGGAGGGGTGTAACAATAAACACACAGGAACTTAGACTGGTTATTACATACGAAAGGAATGTTGAGCTGCTTTCCATCACGTCCAGTAATTGTTTTTCATGTCATTGCATGTGAATATTTTCTGCGGTATGAAATTTGAAGGTTCACAATCAGAGAAAAATAAATGAATTACAATGCGTTTGTTTTTTACCCCTCGTCAAAGAACAAAATGTAAATTTAGTGTTTACGTATCAGTATGATCAGTAATATTTGTGCACAAAATGTTACAATCGTTCAGTAGTGTTGAATGCAGAATTTTAATCTCACAGTCAATGTTTTATTTGCTCATTGCTCAATTTTTGGTGTTCTCAATCTTTTGTCCTGTGCTCTAGTGCTGACACCTCTGTCCCTCTTACAGGCCAATCCAGACCCGAACACGTGTCTGGGTGTGTTTGGTCTCAGTCTGTACACAACAGAGCGAGACCTGAGAGAGGTCTTCTCACGTCACGGCCCTTTGGCCGGTGTCAATGTTGTCTACGACCAGCGAACGGGACGCTCTCGCGGTTTTGCCTTTGTTTACTTTGAGCACATCGACGATGCCAAAGAGGTACATCCCCAGCTGGGATTATGTGATGTAATCTAATAAACGCATTGACTTGTTTAAGTAAAATCTGGAAATATCAGGCAATTTGTGATTTACAGGACTGGAATAGTCATGAAAACTACAGTTTATATTTAATTGGCTATACATATTGCACTCATGTCAAGTAAAACTTGCTTCAGTGCAGTAGTAATGTCAGTTTTGCGAGTGAATGTTTCTTTTGAAAGGATTCAACAGGTTAATTATGTTCACACATCAGTCTGGATGATCAATGAGCAGTATATTTTTATACCACTTATTAATCCATTATGTTAGTAAAAATCAGGTTGTTCATTATTTGTTTGTTCACAGTGCATTAACAAAATAAGATATTTTTGGTAACCAAGTAGTTATGGTGTCCACTGACTTCCACTGTATGGATAAAAATGTCCTCTTTTATGGTCCATTGAACAAAAAGTTTGGAATGGCATGAGGATGAGTAAATAATGTCAGAATGTCCATTTTAACCATCCCTTTGATCCTTAACAACACTAAGACATTTTCATTAATAGGTTTTTCAGGCCTTCATTGAGCACTCAAATGTTATTAGACTCTCTCTGACTGTATATCCTGTCTAAACAGACCATTTATCCCTCACTACAGGCAATGGAGCGGGCTAATGGCATGGAGCTGGATGGAAGGCGCATCAGGGTGGATTATTCCATCACCAAACGTGCACACACCCCCACACCAGGCATCTACATGGGTCGGCCCACACAGTGAGTATTTTGCAGGCCAGAAAAACCATTCTGCCAAATAAGCTGAACCGGTATGGGTGGTTTGTATTAACACTTCAAATGTTACTCTTTTAGTAATGGAGGTGGGAGCAGCAGCAGCAGCGGTGGTGGCGGCGGACGGAGACGAGACTCGTATTACGATCGTGGCTACGACAGATACGACCGTTATGATGAGTATGACTACAGATACAGGTAACATTGAATATATACTTCAATGTGTCAAACATTTCTAGTGTTTCTGTAAAGGTTCTTATGAATTCTAATCTCTTCTTCTCTTTTCCAGCAGGAGGCGCTCTCCGTCACCTTATTACAGCCGGTACAGGTCTCGCTCAAGATCTCGCTCATACAGCCCACGTGAGTGGTTTTAAAAGCCTTGAGCAATCTGAATTTTCCACAGATGCCCAAATGCATGCCTGCCTGATAAGCCACAGCTTCTAGAGTGCATTACTCATGAAATCCCATTATTCACCCGTTTGCCCACTGAATCATGTACCATGTGATGAACATTTTAATTGTAGACTCATTCTAATAGAACGTTTGTGTTTTGCAGGAAGATACTAAGACGATCCTGAAGACTTCTTTCTTTTTGCCTGTTTGCATCGAGCTATACATTTATAAAGACATGTAAACTCATTGTACTAGAGAAAGATTTTTCTTAATTTGTAGACTTCCCAGTATGTAAGGTTTGTGGAGATCATAAATACTGTCATTATGGGGTTTTATGAGTTGTTTTTTTGTAGTGTGCTTGTAAGGTGTGATGAGTTTTCCTATATACTGGGCATCTTTTAGTGGGGATGTATGTGATACCAAGAGAGAGTGAGTGTGTGTGAGTTGCTGTACATCTGTGAGGCAGAGCATCATATAGAAAGCAGGCTGGGATTGCCTCATCTGTGACAAAATACTTTTATTTTCAGGATTGTGTTGCTTTGTTTCTTTCTTAAGAAATAAAGACCTTAAAATAAATGTTTCTTTTTATTATGACAAAACATGCTTTTATGTGCTACTTAGTCTTTTTAATGTTCTTCAAAGCTAGGAATATAAGCATAATTAATAATAATTTCAGTAATGTACTCTACAGAAATTGTCAACTTGCCTTAAACATTTTAAATGCTGAATTAAAAAAACCGCAGATAAAAATGTGAAGAAAAAAAACCCCATCTAATTTATAGCTTAGAAATTAGTTTTGCAGTGCAGTTTCTAGCACATAATTAATGTTTAATGTCTTAAGGGAAAAAATGGTTTTTAAAATGGTTTTAAACTTAAAACACATTGGGTATAATAATTGGGTCATAATATTAATAACAGGTGAATAGAACATTGATAATTTGCATTGTTATCAGTATGTTACAATAAAATGTAAACACAAGATGTCTTTAAAAATGTCTTTATTTAGCACCTTCTAAAGACAAAACAAATCACACAGAAATAATTAGTACAATACAGTAACAATGTCATCATAAAACTCAAGTAAATGTTTTTTTCATTTTGTAAATCTCAATAATAATAAATAATCACTAATAAAGAGTGGAACAGAACAAGTTTGCTTCAAAGTTGAACATTCCACTAAAGACAAACTGAAGCAGTTATAAAAACTGAACCGAGGAGCCTACGAAATACAGCCATTTTCCCCCCAACCATATACACAAGATGCTTAAACATGGATTAGTGCATGCTGCGGTCACGATTTGTAGTATGGTTAACATAAGGTCAACTAGAATATGATATCAATTATATTTCAGTTTTTTTTTTTTGCCACTTTTCAATAAATCTTATATAATGCTTAACAGACCAGTTCATTAACATTCAATTTGTTACAAATGCCAAGATACATGAATTCAAATACATGCATGTTTGAGTGAACGGCTGATCTTGAGATTTATACAGTGCCACTGCAGTAGTTAAAACTTTGTCAAGAGTGTTCACAGGATCTTACGAGAAGCTTTCATTTGTGAATCTGTGTGAAATGTGTTTGGAATCATCTTCAGTAAACGAGCAGAAAAGCACACAAGGTACTCCATTAGAGCAGTGTGGAGCACTTGGCTACATTAGACTGTCGGCCATATTGTTTTCACCTATCCAGGCATTTCAGATTAGTGGAGTGGAAGAGTAAGTTAGTTCTGAGACAAGACCAATGCTTAGATTTCACTCCCTGATGTGGCAAGGAAGTGACATGAGGCCAACACTGCTAAAATGTTATTAAAAGTACTTTTGAATATACATATTAAAACGTGCAAACGAGTCTTCAGAGACTATTACAAAAAAAAAAAAAAAGACTTCAGTGGACCTAAAGTTCAAAGTCGCTAACTGCAACTCTTCTAAGTCATTTAAAACAAAAAATCTTTTTTTGTAACTTCTCATTATATGAGATCATATTTTATGGAAAATTGACATGCATCAGCTGTCAGTGTATTGTCATAATAATAATAAAAACAGATAATTCATCACATCACAATTTTTCCTTAGAAGACATTTTTAATAAGATTATATAAGAATCTATCTATAAGAATTTATTCTTTTATTGTGCTGTGGTGCATTGAGTTAATATTAAATTTGCTTAAATGTACACATGCCATATGTAGGCTTCTTTGAAAAGGAAAAAATAAAAAACCCTTATATCATCTTCACACTGTGCATTTTTTTTTGCAAATGTTCACTTTTTTAAAATTACTTAAAAAATATACTCTAAACTTTACAAATGCAGTAATAGAATCTACATATTTGATTCAAGAACTTTATCAAACTCAAATGTGAAAAATGGACATCCTCACATGTGTCAACTTTCACACAAAATAAGCCACATATTTAAGGTCACACTACTTGTGTACATCTCAAAAATGTTTCCTGGTTCTACTATTTTTATTCTTATGTTTTCAGACCATCTCAGCAATTAAAATGACTGTTGGGCGCAGTAAATAACTGTCTTTACTCTGTAGCGTAAACAGTCTTTATCTCCTTGAATTTTCTTCAATGTACATTATAAACCTGGCCACCTACAAACATATCAGTGGACACATAGAAAAAAAATTTACTAAATGGATTTCTACATCAAATAAAATAAAAATCAGTCCATACCTATTAGTTCAAATGGACATGAGAAAATTAGAGCACACTTTATGACCTCCCACATCTTCAGTGGCAACCACACACATTAAAACTGAAAAAATACAATATCCATTTCTGAATGAACTCAAAATGCTATAAACTCTGGCCTTGAACTGAACCACTCAAAATATCAGCCTGCAAAGTACAATTTATTCGTATTCTTGTACATTACAAAAATAATTTCTGGAAACAGAGGGCATTCTTAAAGCTTAATGCCAATTAATATTTATTTAAATGTGTGACAACTTTGGTCTGTCTAGCTTTGTTCTGCTTGAGACAATGAATATAGGATTGGACTTGTTTTACAGGTCTGTTAAGAAATTCAGATGTTATGCACTGCACTCAAACCGGCCTCTAACCAAGCATGTATTAAACATTTAAATAAAACCTCTTTTTATTTCCAATCCTCTGTTCATTAGCTTACAAAGAGGACCTGATTAAGTTCGCAGTGTGAAGTCATAGTTTGATTTTTGAGGCCCCACGGTCAAAGGTCAGGCCCATCTCATCACACAGGTTACGCTAACTTGTTTTTGTTCTTAAAATGATTTGAGACAAATATTTGCATCTCAATTTTTTTCTAAGGTCTGTAAAAGATAAATGAAAATAAACTTATGATTTTTAACAAATACTCAGAGACACGACAGATTTATATAGGTCATGGCCTACAAATAACTTATGTAGACCATGGTTTGTTTATTTTTTGTTTTATTTATGTGCTTCTTTTTTTATTCATCATCATCATCATCATTTCATAATTCCTTTAAAAAATGCAAGTACCTCAAAATAAAATAGCTAAGTAAATATGTATAAACTTCCAACTTTCCACAGTGTAAAGCACAATAATAATATTCCGATTACGTGACTTTAAATTTTACATTTCAGCTTTCAAAGTCTTTTAACATTCTTAAAAACAGCGAAACGGTCCCTTGTCAAAAAATCCTATTGGAATTTCACTTTGTCCTATTGGATCTTACCGGATTCTTAGAATCCTATTGGACATTCTGATTGATTTTAATGGAATTTCAATTTGTCCTGTAGGATTTTATTTGATGTTTAGAATCTTTTTGGACATTGTGTTTAATTTAATGGGATTTAATTTTTTCATGTGATCTTTTATTGATTTGTATTGGACATTTTGATTTCTAAATGGAAATTCACTTTGTCCTGTAGGATCTTATTTGATTCTGTTAATTACTTTTTAAGAGTAACTTTACTTTTTTAGAGTAACACTGTGTGTGTGTGTGTGTGTGTGTGTGTGTGTGTGTGTGTGTGTGTGTACTTGTAACCCATAAAAATGCAGCCTACATATACACAAATATAAAAAAATGAAATTCATAATACAGTAAGGCAAATATTTTAAATGATATAATATCCGAATAAGTTAAAATGTAAAAATACTTAACTAGTTAAATACAAATTAAATAAGTTAAATATTAATGGTATAACAATTAAATAATGCATTAAATATTTTTTTTCTATTTTTAGAATTAATTTAGTAAATACATTTTTAAAGTTTTATCTTTAACTGTAAAAGCTGCTAAATATATTCAGTCAACACAGACTTGTTACTGTTGTAGTTTTGTTACTCTGAATTTAGTTTAAATCACATAATGGACCTCTCTATTTTGAATTTGGCTTGTCTTCCATTATTACTGTCAATCGAAGCAATGAGTCCAGAACAATTAAGCAGATTTACCTGCGTAATATTTAACACTCGCGTTTGTCATTTCTGAAATGGTAAATGTGGACATTTCATCCTCTTAGATAAACAAAAATTTTCTTCAAATTGTGAATAGATTTTGTAGGGAAGCTGAGAAAAGGGCACTCCCCTTAAAGCACAGTACAACTGACTGGAAATGACTGAGCTGGCTTATCTAAAACCAGGAAGTAATCGTGCATATGTTCAATTGACAGAGCATTAGTGATGGCTTTGGAATATATTTGATACAATATTTTTCAATATTTTTTTTTCTCTGTTTTTATATTACACACAAACAGTACTTTATTACATGAAATGAACAGTTTAAATTCCCTTTGAGGTGTATTATAATGATTTACAATATCAAATTCTACATATTGTTTAATGTTTTATTGTTCTGTTCTGTGTTGTGATGTGATTGTATTTGCTATTATTATTATTGTTACAGTAAAGTGTTATTTTTATATTCAACTTCTGATCTCCTGTATACACTTTATATGGTATATACTTTATATTTATCCTGTATACACTCTAGGTATATTCCTCCATTTGGTTCTAGAACTGGTTTAGTGTATATTTACATTGGAAGCACAAGTGCTACATATTGTGTGTGTGTGTGATCAATCCATTATCAGTGCCCTAGAAATTTTTGCACTAATGATGTATGCTGCACAAATCACCTCTCATGTTTTTTACAATGTTACTGAAAGTCATGCAACATACAATGAACAATGTCTACATTATGGTGAGTTTAAGCAAACAGCAAGTACTATTTGTTCATAAAACAAATACAATGGAAAAGTGTACCTTTAGAATAAAAAAAAATCCCATATAAACCCAACTGGATCCCATTAAAATCCTATAGGAATGATCCTACAGGATATTTATGTCCAATTAGAATCCTGTTCAGTTTTCTTATTGGAATCATTTAGGATTTTTTGACAAGGGGTGTGAAGTGAATTAATAACGGAATAAACGTACGTAACTTAAACAACGAAATGACTACATACTCAACACATTCCTTAGGATGACATTATAGTAACCTAAAGATAGTTCAATTAAATTAACTACACGAGTTATTTTGACATAAACACAGGAAACAGGTTTAAAAAAAATCTACTGGAATATGTGAAACAGTACCGCCATTTTCTGTATAAATACACAACCAAGAACATAAACATCGACTAAACTTGTCAAATAAAAATGTATCCTTAATCAACAGAAAACTAGTAGTAGTCGGTTTCCAACAAAAAATATTAGTTCAAAAATAACGTTTACACGAAGCTGGTTGCTATACACAAAACTTCTGTGAACGTTTCTGAAAGCAAATCTTCGCATAAACATGGCGTTAACTGCACACAATGCTCCATGCATTCACTCAACAGGGAGCACAGGCTAAAAACACGCAAAAAGTACTTGAAATCTGAAATGGTAAAAAAAAATACTTTTCTTCAACTTACATAGTGTTTAATTCCAGTGTTCTTCAACGAACGCGAAGGCAGCATTTTTTACTTTTGTTAGCCTTTTGTCTGTATATAATATATAGGCGACGTTCAAAACGTACTGTTACCGTTTGGGTCCCTAATTCGATTTAAAAGGCAAATTATCCCGATGTTTTTAAGTAAAGCCCGTATATACTTTTCGTCTAACCGACATACTACCCTCAATCCGCGTACTAGCCTACGTAAACAATGTTTTCCTATAGAAAACGTGTCCCCTGACGGGTGGAGCAACGGGTCGCATTCCTTTCCAATAGCATGCATTTAAAGCAACCCCACAAACATCCTGTACGAATGTAGGTTTGGTGGTTCCACAAAGTGCGCATTCATTATCACAGTCTATACAAAATTTACTATAGGAAATGGACGGTGCAAAAAAGGGGGCAATGGTATGAAAATGGGCTTCCGATTTGACCAACGAATGAGAGGAGGAGAATCCCCACATGTGTGCTAGACAAAAGGACTGGGTATCTAAAGGCAATGCATAAACTAAGACTTTCCGCCACATCTGTAAAGAAACAACCAAGTCTACAGAATCAGAAAATGCTGAATATATAACACATTCATGCGAACTGCCTCGAAATACCACGTGAAAACGGAGTCCTCCTCCATACTTTGTTTTCTTTGCATGTCTTTTACCTTTTGAACTCAAACAGAAAGAAAATGTATGGTGCATAATATGTTCCGGTTTTTTAATTTTGAAACTGAAGTAATTCTACCCCTTATCAGACTTTTTTTCGCGCCTGTATTTGTACCGAAGAGCTGTAGATGAAACCCAATGAATGAACAGCCGATGCAGCAATCAGCGAGAGTAGTAAAGCAGAAAGGAGCTGCGCTCTCATTGGTCTCCTCTTCGACCAATAGGAGCGCATCATCTGTGTACCATTCTACAGTAGTATTTCAGTTGCGCGAGGTATACTTCTGGCATCCAGACCCATGCTGTCTGACTTTACCCACATTAACACGTTGAGAAATCAGATGTTGTTACTTTTTACACTTTTAGTTGCCATTTAAAGTTAATATCTATGGCATTTAAAAAGCTAGTTCTATTCAGTTTTAAAACATCCTAATTAGGATTTCAGGGTTCTTTGTACAAATTATTTTAAACGAGCAACGTGGCAGTTTTACTACTAATATAGAACAAAGCATGATTTATGGTTTACTCTACTTCAGTGTATGTGTTAAAAAGGCTAAATAAATATTGGTAAGGCAGAATCTGGGTTAAAAGTAAATCGTCGAGGAAAAAGAGAGAGAGAAACCTCCTTTGCTTATGCCATTAAAATATTGTTTTGGGAAAGATGGCCAGGGCTGAAAATTAAATACAGTTAAATTAATTAAATCATATAAAGATGAACGTGTATGATACAAAGAGAAGTTTAATTGGGCTAGTACTATCAAACAAGGACGAAATTAATTCCAAAGCATCACTATATAAGGAAAGTACATTAGGCCTACTAGTTTATTTTAAATCAATTTTATCTTGAACAATATGCATGCTTATAGTTACAGAAAACTGTAAAAATGTATCAGCATGATCCTTGGATTCAAATTAAATTAAACGTGTGTGGGCTTCTTTGTGGGGCTTGGTAAATCAAAGAAGAAAATATTTTAGGAATATTCCTCATTTAAATCAAACGCCAGGTAACATAAGAAATAAATTACCTAAATTCCATCAAATTAAATTGCTAGGACGCGCCAACACGTAAACAAACAAATCCTGACGTAAACTTCTGATATAGCCTACGCTTTCCTATCGGCCTCATGGAAAACCAGTAAAAGGATTTACTGTACATTTTTGTTCGGAAAAACCCCCAACAGTGTCTCATATCTCGCGGTCACCAATAAGGGCGTAAAATCTCAATTCGTCTTTATTATCAGAAATCTGTCGAACGTGTCATATCCTAAACCTGCGATGCAAATATTATACAACTTGAATATTTATTAAATCTGACTTATGCGTACGGACACATCTTTTAAAAGAAAACCAGCACGACATATGTGTGTGTGACAGAAAAAGAGGGGGAGAGAGAAAGAGACGCATAAGGGCGTGGGCCCAGCGTAAATGTCTCCGTTTTACGTGGAAGGTCGAGCCATTTGCACGCCGCACATCCAGATATTATGCAACTCTTTTTGCGGAACAGTGAAAGAAATGTGGCGAATTTTCGGGGAAGAAGTCTAAAGTATATTGCATGAACCAACACACAGGCCTATGATCTCCTCCCCACTGTGCCAGAAGGAGGCCCGCCTTAACCACTCGCCATTACGACTTTTCTATCCGCATGGCCCTCCCCATTCTTTAGACACCGGAAGTGTATAATTCGCTTTGTTCAATCTGGTTAGGTCACGTTACACTAGGCCAAAGTAGTCAAAAACTGTAGGCATGTATAGTTAAGAAGCTGCGTAGAGTAACGCAAAATGCTTCACATATGTATGTGTGTAAATAATTATCCAATACATAGTTACGCATGTAGGATTTTTCTTCGTAAAATGGGAGAGTAAAAGACATTATCGCTTGATTGAATGTGGCCTCGATTGTTCACCATGTATGTATGTCATAGAGAATATAGAAAATAAAGAAATAGTGTAGATGCTGTATGAATGGCAGACCCTCCCCCTCGTCCCCTATGTGGCAGCCCACCATAAACTCAGATAAAGCCTCAGCGCTGGTTTCAAGCGTTGTGAGGCGAGCGAGCGTGCGTGCAACGCCTCTTTACAACTCCACCAACAACCAATGAGAGCGCAGAACGGCATTAGGGGAGAAAAGTCCACCGAACGGAATATCGTTGAACAGTACGAGTACAGTTAGCTTTTTGCACGGAATCCCTGCAATGTTTTACCCCCCCCTCTCTCTCCATCTTTATCTGTCCCCACCCCAGTCATCCCTGTGCCATTTCCCCCCATCCGACACTTAATTGAGGAACAGGGACACCTCACGTGCAGGACTGATTTGTAGTTTGAACACGTGGCTCATTGAAAAAGGCAGAAGAACTTAGCGGTTTTTTGTTTCCCGTTCCCTCGATGTTATTAAGAGGCGGTGCCTACACAAACGCGTGTGACAATTTAGTCGCATCGCCAAAGAATAAAGAAACTTTCTCTATCTTCCCGGCCCTTGCCTCGCAGAGGTGACGGAATAAATAATTCAGCGCGTTTAAATCAAGAGGAAACGCGAGAGCGCGCAAGCACGGCGGCGATCTTGTCCATCAAATATCTCAGTAGCTTGGAGTGATTGGGAGAACACTCCCAGACCCTCCGCTGAGCGACAGAGCGGTTCTCTCACTCCCTCTCTCTCTATCCAAACACTGCCCATCTGAGCGACGCGATAAAGGGCTGCCCTCTGCAACACGTTCGCTCTTTTCCGTATACAACAAAATGAATAAGCTCTACATCGGGAACGTGAGCGAGCAGGCGAGTGCGCTGGACTTGGAAAGTATCTTTGAGCAGTGGAAGATACCTTTCAGTGCACCCTTTCTCGTAAAGAGTGGCTACGCGTTTGTGGATTGCCCCGACGAAAAGGTAGCGATGAGGGCCATTGACACTCTTTCAGGTAAGACTTTTGTGCGTATGTGATTTTGTCCACCCTCCAAATGAATTACAATGCACATGCAGCGGTCGCGTTTAACAATTAGACGCCTATGCAAAACAGGGATGTGTTCGTACATTGACCGAGTGTAGGCTATTCACTTTCAGTTTTTTTTAAACCACGGTCTTTACTCGCCGAGAACGCCAAGTCTCGCTTTAGTATCAAAATAACTGAATGGCAACTGTCTATCAAAGTTAAAGCATTGCTTATGTGTGCAATAATGTGAAATAATGTGTTTACAAACTCCGATATCCAAGCGGCGAGAGGCTGCACATAGTATTTATTTGAATTAAAATGTACTTGGTGTTTCGTGTGGCTTCTAAAGGCAGCTCGTGGAGCACTTTCTGGAAGTGAATTAAAGTGTTACACAGAACTGGAGGTTTTGTTTGCATTGTAAAAATGTATCACTTTTGTCGCTGTAATTACGAGTTCTGAAACACCAGGTGGTTGGGTTGCATTGGGGGCTTGTAGGCCTTTCGACTACTCCCTTTTCTCTTCATTATGGGTTGATTATGTTTTGAACGAGTGTGCATTGTGTAAAACCTGCAATATTTGCCATAAAGAGACCGTATTAGTCAGTGGACGTTTTCGTGATTTTCTTTAACAAGTCAGTGTCTGCTGCTCGTTGCTGAGGCCTTCGCGCAAAAGCGTGGGGGCAAATTTGTCTTCCAAGTTTAACCTCTGGGAAATTTTGTATGCATTAATTTTTTTTTTATAAAACTAATTTTGTCTTAGATTGTCGTGGAAATGTTCTTTATCTTACATTTCAGTGTAGTTTCTGTACACGTAGCGTAAATGGCTTTTTTTTTTTGCACTTTCGTAAATTGTAAACCTATGCCACACAATATACATTGTTTGAAATAAAAATGTGACTTATTAAAATACAATTAATATTTTTCAGGGAAAGTAGAACTCCACGGAAAAGTCTTAGAAGTGGAGCACTCTGTCCCTAAGCGACAAAGGTAAGATTCATTTGTAAATTTCGCAATTTCATCAAAAAAATGGCTAAGTCCACTTTATGGTTTTGAAGAATTATCTCCAGATATTTTTCTCCTGACAAGCCCAGATTTTAAATCGTGCTTGTTGTTTTTAATCTTTTAAATGGCTCTCATTTGATTTGCTTTACGTTCATATTACCCATCAAACTATTTGCAAGCGAAATTCATGATTAGGGTGGTTACTGTGTGTTTTGTGTAGGCTACCTGCTTTAAATGTAAATCCACAGGCGTGTTTAGTAGCAAAAAAAAAAGTGCTACAATATGCTACTGATTGAACCTCCATGTCAGCGTGCGGAATGTGGGGTTTTGTACTACATCTGAGGCCCTTGATATGCTGAGTTCACATATTACTGGGCCTTTAGGCCTTAACAAAACGTAACAAGAAACGCGGCAGAGGTGTGCAAAGTGAGAACGCAAACGTTGTAAATGGGACCTCACATTGCACATGGATGTGCATTTATGGAGCCATGCTTGCTCTGGCGTCCATTTAAGAAGAAACTACTATTCAGTCATGCCGCTCAGTGCTTCCGCCCCCTCTTTCCCCTCCTCGCGCTGCTCAGGCACGAGATGGTATCCTCAGCGCGCGTGGACTGCAAGGGTCGAGGTCTTGTCACGAAAACCGGTTTGTGGGTTCACGGGAACTGTAACGACTAGACGCGGTGTTAGCCACAAAGCACTGTTTACCACAAAGCACTGTTTACCAACCGTGTGCTAGTGGGTTGCTGTTTTATTGTAACAATTAAGTTGACGTAACGACTACAGATATAATGAATATTCGCCTTATTTTCACTTTGCGACCGCCTCATGTACATATACGATGTTTATAAATTCCCCAGTGTCCTGCATTTTTTTTATGTATAATTAATTAGCGGTTATGTATATGTATTTATTTTTTAAAAGTGAGTTCTCGTTAAATAAGTTTCCACGTGAATTGTACGTGGTTTAAGTTAAAGGTGGTTTTGTTTTGTTAAAAACTATAAAGTGAAGCATTTGGCACGTTTGAATTAATTATATGTAGTTCATTATTTTGACTAAAGTAGACTTTAATATTTTTTTTTATTCGTAATGGTTAAACGCATGTTGAGGTTAGTTCAATTATAAGGCTATTCTTGATGGACCAGCTGATCTTAGACATTAAGTGGACAGGTTATTTGCGGTTTAATTTGTATACACTAACAGTGTATTAAAACAATAGCTTATTATGATGAGGTTAGTATGTAAATCATGGAAACCATATAATTTGAGTGTTAAATGTATAATGTTTATTTTGTGTAAATGCTACACATGTAGTAAATGTTGATAGGAGCAGGTCAGAGGTTGTGTATGTAAAGCTGGTTTAAACTGCAAACCAATGAGGGCTAAGTATAGTGAAATGCATGATGGGAGTGATCTTGCATTCTATCATATGAGTCTCAGCTTAGGCCCTGCCCCCCTTTATACACACACACAAAATATGAAAGTTGGGTAAAGTGTGGCCTCTTGAGTGTGAGTGTGTGTGAATGTACCAAGGGGTGTGCATTTTATGGAGCCGTTTTCTGGAAGCATAGTTTGGTCAGGGTGCATTACAAGGCTGTGTGGTGAACACAGGACCTACTATATATATTAGTATTCACATTAATGTTTACATTAATCTGCATTATTATATATTTTTCCTTTTAATGGATACTTGTAATTTGGTAGCAGAGTTCAGATGCTTCATACATTAAAAACATTTTGATTGTGACACCGTTCTCCAACCAGGCTTGTGTGTACACTGAGCAGAGCCTGCATGGACAGCCCATTGGCCTTTAGAAGTTTCGTTTCATACGCCATTTTTCTTTCTCATTGCTAGCTTCCTCTTACTAGCGTAGCCGTTTTTGCTCAGAGCTTGCACTGTATGTATGTATGTGTGTGTGTGCATGCACACGTGTGGCTTAAAGGGGGGCCCCAACTGCTAGAAGAGAGTGTGGGAAAAGGGTCTCAGCTAGAACAGATACTCTGTGTTGAAAAAGTTGGAACCTTTGTGTGGACAGTCAGTCTTTGTTGTTTTTAAATATTTTTTTTAATTTTACAGGGTTGCTAACTTCGCTACGTTTTAAATATTAATGCTATTTTTTTGTAAAAAAAAAAAAAAGAGAAATTGTCACTCAACAATTTCTATGATTGCAATCTGTGAGAAAATAATATAGCTAGGTATTTTGTGTGCTTTATTTTGGCTTCAATTGCTTACGCAATTGAAGTGGCGTATCACATTCAGCCTAAATTAGTGTAATTTATATTTCTCAATTTGTTTTTGTGTATGCTTCAATCCTGCTTTAAATGTTTGAAAGTTTATTTTTTATTTTTTAAGTTAAACAATATATAGCTTTTTTATTATTATTTGGTGGTAATTAAAAAAATTGTCCTACTGTTAGATGTAATTTTTTCATCTTATCAGCTGTGGCTGGAATGATCTCCTTTGTTTTAGTTTATTCTAAAACTAAATATTAAAGTATATTGATTTCAGTTGAGTTGTGCGTTCTCGTGATGGAGTCACTAGCTTGTGAAATATAACGTTCGGCCGTGTTTCCTGGTTCCTCCTGGAGTGTTTGTGGTGGGAAGTCTCCCCAACCCCCCCCCCCCCCCATTGTACCGTGTATGTTCATACATGTGTGCACACAGACAGTTATGTTGCATGTCCATTTGATTTTGAAGTAAATGAAGATGCCCTCTACTTCCGTTACATCACAACCAAACCCCACCCCTTTTCCCTTTCTTGTCTGTAGGCTAACCTGTTACTATGGTAACCAGACCCCACCCCCAGGGGCAGAGAGAGTTTACCCTGAAATGGGGCACTAACACCCCACCCCCATCCTAACCACACACACACACACACATACACCCACACACACACACACACATGTATGCATACACTCCCCTCTTGCTCCTATAGCTTAATCTGCTGTAGGAGAACATTCCATATTGCATTCCCACCGGAATGCAGACCAGGGCTGGAAAAGCACACCAATCCCACCAAATTCCTCAAAAGAAAAGGGAAGTTTTTAATTCGTACATGAAACCAGGAATGTCATACGGCTGTACTTTTAGTTGAAGTTGACATTACAAAAATAAAAATGTGAAGGTTTACCAAATGGAATTTGTTTTATAATGTTTTAGTAGTTCTTGGTGTGTTTGGGTTTTTATTTAACTTTTGTTATTTTTATTTTTTTTTAGGTCACTTGCCCCGGTGCATACACCTATACATGTCTGGCCTTGGCCTTTTTTTCCCCGTTATTTTTACCTGTCTCACATGTCTCTCTGATCATTCAGCTGAGTGCTAATGTTTTCTTTATTAACTGTCTTTTTAGTAGATTTGATATGCTTGTGTGTGTGTGTGTGTGTGTGTGTGTAAGCTAAGTGTATATATATTTTTTTAGATTAAATGGTGAATGTGTGTGTTGCCGTTTTAGGTTACGTAATTCTGTCAAAGCTTTTGCCACAGTGGGTTATAGTTAAGCATGGACAACTTCTGTAGTATCACGCTCAACCCATAATTTGAAGCTCAAAATTATTTATTAAATAGATTTTCTCTAAATGAGCAGTTCCTTGTTTAAAATGAGCATACGCTCTACACTACCTGTGGTATTTTTGCCACACTGGTTGTAGTTTACAAAATCAAATTTGGATTGTGTTGCCTTGGATTTGACACCGTAAACACGCTGGGGAAAACATGTCCAGGAATTGCACAGATGTTGAATGCAAGTTGTGATGCATTTTGATAATTCCTGAGATGACTCCAAGTGATTGTTCTCCTCTTGACATCTACACTCTTCGTGAGTGCAAATGTCCCTTACAGCCTGTACAACTTCAGTTTCGTCTCCAGGCCTTACTCTATATAGCATTGCTAGGATCGACACTGTAGTTTATTTATTTTAAGGCATGCTTTTAATTTTGAGAATTGATAGGTCAGTGATTTATTTGAATGACCTTGTTTTTAATTTCTTGTCAAAACTACTTTTTGTTATTTTTAAATTGGGTCAGTGTGTGTTGCAGTAGTTAATGGTGACTAACTTTTTTTTTTTTATATATAAATTTGCATATGCATGTTCCATTTTGCAGAAGCAACATGGTATAACCTTTCGTTTGACAGTTTGTTGCTTATGAATTTAGTTGCTACAAAGTCCTGAATTGGAAACCAAAATGTTTTGGATGACAATGTAGTGTTTCTTTGCTATTTAAAAAGGGTTGCTGCACAATCAACAAACTTAAGAGAAATTCAAGAAAATACCCATAGATTGACTTTTTATGCTTAAGTGAAAATGTAAAAAAATTCAGATCAAATATTGCTCAAATCCTAGTACTATCATTCCTGCCGTCAGTTGTGTTAAAGCAAAATCAAACCAGTTTTCTCGTTGTCATAATTAAAACAATTGCACACTACAAGATGTCTGTTTATGGAGGTTTGCTGTCTTTTAGGGAGCCAATTTATGATAGCTTATAACCATACAATAAATAATACAGATTATCCATTGTTATAAAGTACTGAGGACTGTTGATGCACGCTGATTGCTTGAAGCACGTATGTGTGTCAACGTCAATTACTTGATTATAGTAGATCAGTTTCTTTTAACACCAATGTGCTACAAGTCCCCCATTATTGCTCACTATTTAGGCCTTAATCTGTGCATGTGTGACAGACGTAGAAGTGTGTGTGTGTGTGTGTGTGTGTGTGGGGGTTAGTTTGTCTACCTGTTCAGGTAGAGGCATGTTTGTTCTCATGTCCTCTGTACATTCTGTTCTTGTTAATTTTAGTGTGTAAATACGCAAATATACGGAGCGTGAACTTTGGAGTTGTGTAAAGTCAAGTGGGCAGTTAAAGATCTTTCACAACCACCACACCAAAACATGCACATTAATGAAACCTATGTTCAAATTAAAGAACTGGTCTATTAAAGTGGTAGCACCATTAAAATTAATTTTACAGTGCTGAATTGCATATTTACAGGCTCTTCATTTTTCATTCTCTTCATTTAAAATTTAATCCAAAACTGAGATCTAGATTGTCCCTTTTCTAACCATTGATACGCTTAGTTCTTGGCTTTTTAGAAAATTCTGTATTAGTAACCTCTATATTTATATTGCAGATTTTTGTTTTTGTTTCCATTTGAATGATTCATATGTGCAGTTTATATTGGGATTGTGGCCAAGTTGGCTTGTTACTTGTACTCGTAGTAATGTAAACATTAAACGCTGTGTCTTGGTTTCTGACAGGTCCAGTTGATGCCATTGTATCTTCCTCAAAGTGAACGTACACAGTCATCGCATTCATTGACAAATTAAAGTTGATTCATAAACTAATTGTTTTGTCACTGACCAGTTGGTTTTGTAGACCGTGTAGAATTACGAATTTGTAATTGCGAACTTCTCTCAGTAAAGACATCACCTGTGGTTTGAATGTCTAACTGAGCCTTTCCATCATATAAATCCCCCTTTAAGTTTACCATACACTTATCACATTATCTACATGTCAGCATTTGTTAAATCAAGGGACGTGGCAATATGCCAAACATCTCCGACATCTTGTATATTCAGGTTTTATCTGTCTGCTAGATATGCAAAATCACTGAATCACTACAACTGAAGGTGAATTAACACACACCTGGGGTTGGTCACATACATGCGTGTGTGAAATCACCAGTATTGCCGCTCTCTTTGGGATGTTTGAATCGAGATCAAACAGGTGTTTGAGTCCACAAGGTGTTTATCAGCTACCATATGTGAGGGATAAACCCATTGGTAAGAGTTTTAGATTTTACTTTGGGGAATTTTTAGGCTTTTTGTGACTGGAAAGAGGTAGAAATGAGTTGCTATATAAAATCAGATGTTGTTTCCCATTGTTTATAAATGGGCATATTTTCCTAACCTTTTTAAATGTCATTTTTCACATCAAATTTTTACATTCAATTAATTTTATTAGAATAAGAAATTGTTACCATTCAAATGAAATTGGTGTCAACAAACTCTATCTTTCTGCTGCGGAGGAAACAAAAGCTGCATCTGAAGTTGATATATTTACAAAGACCGTTTTATGAAGCTGAGAGGTGCCTTTAATGAATGTACACCACAAAATGACAAATGCATTAGTGATGTTATAAGATTTAGTTAAAAAAAAATCACATACAAGAAATGTTGGGAAAAACGTAATTATACGTAAATATTAAACCAAACCATCAGGTGGCAGCAAGTGACTGTTTTAATTAGTTAGTCATTGAGCCATTCATTCTACCCATTTGTTCAAATGGCTAATTCATTCAGAATAGGGCTGGGTGATATATCAAACGATATGATCATGCGTATCTAGTCAGTAAATCTGGTTCTGTGATTACCGCTAAATCGCCATCACCTGCTTTCAAATGGAGGTGATAATGAATGTGATTATTGCGTAGCTTGTCAGTGATCTACGGCTCGATTAAATGCTGCTCCATGTTATCCTGTTTCCTGTTATTTTTATTGACGTTGTAATAATGCTGCTTGTCCAGTCAAGCAATTCAAATTCTCTCACTTGCCCCTTTAAAAGATCTACTTGTCCCAGACAAGCATTAATTGAGCCCTGTGATTTCACCATGGTTTAAGGCCTGTTCACACCAAGGCTGATAACTGTAAGGATAACAATAAAGAGAAGGGTTCAGAAATTCAGTCCACACACCATCTGTAACAAAGTCACAGAGAAACCATATCGATGGAATCCCTTTCAGAATGACTTTTTCCATCTGATGAATATTGACACCCAATCAGAATCAATCTGGGAATAAAAAAAGAGAATACACAGATTATTTTGTTAACTGGTGTGGATGCTAATACCCTTGTCTTTATAGTTTTTGTTCTTGGTGTGAATGGGACTTTACTGTGGCCTTATGCTTATTACAAATTTTGAATTTGTCATCTTCTGATGATTCCCAGAGAACACGTGTTAGGTAAAAATTGTTAGCATGAATGTACTGTAAGTCGCTTTGGATAAAGCGTCTGCTAAATGCATAAATTTAATTTTAATCTTCTCTCATGTTGCCGACATTTTACATGCGGATGTGAGTGTAGCTGTGATGTCAAAGTAATCGGCAAGATGTGAGACGGGCCAGCCAGTCGCCGGTCATGCAGAAAATCGTCTGATTCTGGTCCCTGGCTGGCCAGTTGGTGCATCTTTAATTAACTTGATTTATAAACCCCAATTTCAATCCGACTCATGGGTGCTATTTTTGTTTGGTACCTTGTATTCAGATTAGGGCTGTGTATCGGCAAGAAACTGGCGATACGATACGTATCACAATACAGGGGTTGCAATGCGCTATATTGCGATGCAAGGCGATTATTTTGGGGATATTTCTTATTTTAAGAATAGGATATATTTAGGAAACCTGTCATTAAGAACACACCACCATATGCAAACCTTAGCAATAAATAAATACAAATTGTTTAACCAGAACACACTGGGATCTGCATTTACAATAATCAGTCCCTCTAACATTCAATGTTATTGAAACCCTTTTTGTGCAGTATGAGTGGGGGGGGGGGGGGGGGGGGGGGGGTTCAAGTGCTTGCAGGATTCTTTAGTTAAATATACATGTATAAAATGTATTCTATAAAAAGACTATACATATTATTTTTTTTAAGGTCCTGCTTTACAGATTCACAGTTTAAGTTTACAATTGTTACAATGTCATAACATTATGATCTGAACAAAAAATTACATCTGCTTAATCAGTGAAAAGTAAAGTTATTTCAGGATTCCTAAAGAAAACAAAATAATTGTAAAACAAAATAAATACAGATGTTGAACATTCTCAGAACTTTTCAACTTGGATCTCACAGGTTTTTCAGTTTGTATTTGTTCCGTGTGGAATCACCGAGATCTGCGATGCGCGCACCACCCCAATTCACAAAACGCCCCCACGAGAGAAATCTGCAGCATATCTGTGACCCTACTGCCTGCCTACGCACCTGAATTTACCGCTGATTAGAGAACCGGCTTTACTGGCGAGATATTGACCGATATTTATCGTGCACCCCTGTATAATTTTCAGAATGCAACTTTCAGTCATTTTTCATTTTGAGCTAGTAGAACACCTTGTAGAGATAATGTTACTCAAATCTTCCTCTGCTGGGTTCTCCCATTCAGACTTAAAGGTGCAATAGGTGATTGTCTTCAGAAACCTTTTTTTGTTATGCAGGTCTCTTCACATCCCAATAGGTATTAAGTGGTCTAAATGTATTTATATATTCTGTGGAAGTCGTAGGATCAAATGTTTCTCCAATCAAAATACTCTGAGCATTTTAATTGGCTTTCTTACCTGCCTGTCAAATATGTATTTGTGTCGCTCTGCACTAGAGCTGAAACAACGCATCGATTTAATCGATAAAAATCGATTATTAAAATAGTTGTCAACTAATTTAGTCATCGATTCGTTGCTAAATAACTTTTATTTGCCGTAAGCGGCTCATTTCGTGCATATTTCAAATCTGTGGTGACCAAAGTGTGGCAGTAATGAGCCACCGGAGGTTTTACTCAGCCAGTACAGCAGGAGAAGTAGCGAATAGCCAATAGCTGGCCTCGTTTTATGTCACGTGCTTCCCGAACAGCGTCTCTGCAGCATTTAGCGGGATGTGGGAGACTGGGAGTACTTTACTTTGAGCCTTCAAAAAAGAAGAGTAACCTGTAAACTCTGCACTACTGAACTGTTTAAGGGGACGTTCACATATCGCGTCTTTTGCGCGCTCAAGTTTGTTATTTCCAACACCGCACCGCGTCGAGTTAAAAACATCTCAACTTTTCAGAATGCTGCAAGCGCATCGCGGGTCATGTGACAAGAACTAACCAATCAGCTTCATCCTTTCCCGTAACAACGTTAAAAGCTCAGTCAAGATGAAAGGAACAGCTGATCATAGTTGTATATGGATTTCCATTTTGAAATAAATTTAGTAGCAGAGCTACTGCAAGCGATTTTTTGAGCTGCAAATCCATTTATCCTTTGCTGAAATTTCCGCGTCTTCAAGGAGAGAGCACGTCATGGTTGCTTAGCAAAGGCAGACGCCTCAGGGGCGCTTCTGCCCGAGCGCTTTGGAAAGGAGGAGAAAGCGGTGCGCCTAGCGTTTTCAACGCGTTTTTAGGCGCGATATGTGAACGGCCCCTAAGACTTTTATTTGTGCAGATTCTCCAGTACAATGTTGTTTGCAAATGTTTAGTCGTAAAAGCTGATAACATTGCTTTTTAACAGTTAACATTTAAAGCTTTACAAACATGTTCTGTGATCAGTTTGTAGTTTACCAGTTCAAAATTCAGTCGTGCAGCCTAATTATGACTGAATGAGAGAGGTAAATGTTTAAAGATATTTGAAATGCACTTTTTTTCTAAGTATTCACTGCTCTTTTTCACACAGCAGGTTTTTTGTGTGTGACTGTCCAATTTTTTTTTCTGGACAACCTTCTGATGGATTTTACTTTAAATTGTGATTTCCATTCAGGTTTCATGCCATTGGCACTTTATTCGAAGGATTGTTTACAATTTCACAGCAAAAGCTATAAAGCTGTTTCCCAGTAAATAATAAAATACAATGCACTGCAATTTTATTGTTTTATCCTTATTCTTCGTGAAAATATGTTCTGAAAGATTCCTTAAGCTTCGTTCGGGATGTTAAACTACTTTAGGAGCTCTAAGGACTGCCATGGTGAAAACATTATTTTAAATCTCCTTGTGAAATTTGCTGGAGTATGGGTCAGTGTTCTGATTGCAGAAGAGTTCGACAAAGGATTACTAACACAATAAAACAACTCCACGTATATTTTTGATTAGGATATGACAATGCAAAATGGTTAAAATCTCTTAAAAATCTATGCTGAAGGATAAAGACCATTTATTAATAATTTACTTGGGGGGAAAAAATGGAAAAAACTAAAATATAAGTACATAAACCGATTAATCGTAAAAATAATCGACAGATTAATCGATTATCAAAATAATCGTTAGTTGCAGCCCTACTCTGCACGCCCTGTTCGCGCAAACAGGATACGTCATCAGCGCATTCACGTACACCATGCAGACAAAGTGAGAATGACAGGCAAAAATGTTTTTTCCCCAAAGAAAGGTTATGTGGCTTGTAAGAATCTGGACCATTTAAATCCAAATATGACTGACTTGTGTGATTTATTGCCTTGTGTAATTTATTGACCACTTTTTTTTTTTTTTTTTTTTTTTTTCTCTCCGTAGGAGCTGCAACCTGCAGATCAGGAATATCCCACCTCACATGCAGTGGGAAGTAAGTGCCGCTTTCTCTACCCACCCCACAGTTCTTAAAAGTGAAGGGGCTTGTATGAGGTGTTCTGTTGAAGCAGTACTTTAACTTGCTTACACACCACTACTCCTCAGAAACATTGGTATTTGAGCCACCAGCCCTCCTGAATTTGACATCTTGGACCAAATGAGCACATACACTCTTCCAATACATTTTTGTGTTTTAAGCAATTATCCTTATTTATTCAGTCAGATGTTCCAAGCATTCTTTTAGGAGGTAGCCTGTTATCCATGTTCGTGTAAGAGGTGTGTGACTTGAATTTTAAGTCCAAGCTTTGAGAAGGCTCATCATGTGATTGTTAAATGAAACGCGCTTAAAATATTTTAGCTATTTGCTCTGTATGGATGGTAAATACGTCTTCTGTTTAGTATGGATGCTAGTTTAGATCAGATCTAATAAAAGCCTATGATGTTCAGTTGAAAAAAAAAAATCCCCTTTGCACCTACTAACCCATTGTTATTGTCCTTCACTTATCAGATCAAACTCTCTGTAGAAGCGTTCGCATGTATGGCTCAGTACGCTGCGCTTTGCCCTCCCGCTTTTCATTTGCGCTCGAGATAAGCTCTCACTGACCCTTTGAAAACTTGCATGACATGCTTGCTTTGCTCGTCCCCCTTTCTCGTTTCATTCCTGCTGCGTTGTGTGTGTGAGCCTTACAGAAGTCCACAAAAGTGCTCTGATCATAGGAATCGGTTCAGATTTAAAACTGCATTGTGCTCTGGCATTGTTTCCTCCACTTTTCCATCCATGACTGATTCCTTCAGTGTTTGAATTACTGGGGGAGCTGGGAGGGGCTGAGACCCCCTAGTTCTTGTCATAGTCCCCCTAGTTATTTGTAAAATCAGGCCTGGGGGGCTTCCCAACTACCAGTTACTTTTAAATGTATTATTACGGTAGTAGGTCATTACCTCCTTGATGGTGGATTAAATGTAATGATTTAAAGAAACATTAGTCAACAATAACTACAATTAAAATGGCCACTCGCAGTGCTTTTCATAGATTTAGTCAGCAACATGTCATAATGGGGAGCTTCTGGTGTGTGTTTTAGATTTTATTTAATCTTTTTTTTATTTTTTTTCTAGCCAACTCAAAATAATTAGCTTTAAGAGAGCTACTGTGGACACCATCTATTCGTAAAAATTTTTTCTTTTTTTAGAACACCTGCCAAAGGCAGGTAAATTTGGAAATATTAAAGATAATTATTTCTTAACCATAACCATATTTTTTTTCCACTTTTGTGTATTAAAACTGTTTTTTTTTTTCTTGCGGCATTGAGGTTATTCCTTTCAAGTTGGTAACATTACAAAGCCGGTCAGAGTCAATTCGGGCTACATCCATGTGAAATGGCACCTGTCATAAAGCTGTGAAGACCCAGTGTTGTGTGGTGCCTTGATTCTGGTTTTGTGGCGGTATGTGAGGAATATTCCACGTGTCACGTTCCAGGAAGGGAAATGGGCATCCTAGATAAACTTGTGCTGGTCAGTTTTCCACTGAGGCAAAAGTTGTTAAACTGTCTACTAAGACCATAAATTGCTTGTTTTGTCTTTTTGTATTATTTGGTTTATTTATTTTTACCTTTTATTTTATGTGCAGTTCAGAACATCATATTTGTAATTTTAGTTTTTGTTTTTAAATACAGTTAAGCTGCAAACTCTATTTACTCACTTAAATGTGCTCCCCCTTACCTGACATTTGTTCATTTTGGGCTCTGTTTGTGTTTGCAGCAGACGTCTTTGAGGAAAAGTCAAATGGGATTGTTTGCCATCACAGTAAACCAAAGCTACAATATATTAAATGTTGAGACTAATTTGAAGGCTATATCCATGTATCGATCATGAGCAAAGTGTTCCTAGTCAATATGATGTTATGTTTAACTCTGTTGAAGTTGATGTATAAGTGATTTTTTTTATACATGAGGCTTATATGGTTCCTAAATTTATGAAGAGGCCCAAAACTGGAAAAAATTTAATTTGGTGCAGTTGCTGATATTGAAGGCCAAAAAGTAAAGATTAAATTCTGATTACTTGTAATGCAAATCTATGAAGCCTTGATTACCGTATAGGAATCCGTGCATGAGTTTAATATAAGTTATATCTCCCAATCATGTGCTAAAATAATATTTAAATGCTTAGTTTTATAAGTCAAAGCTCTGTAGTTTGTGTGGAAGTGCTAAACAGATTAAGCAGTGTAACACAGTGTTGATTAGCGTAATATACAAATAAATGTTCAGGCTCGAACACTGATATATAATTGATACATTTTAACAACCCACAGTAAAAACACGTGTGTACAAAGACCGGAGTACTTTAAGTGAAAGGCCTTGTAGTATAATTCTATCCATCAGATGACCGAAGGCATGCAGTAGATCGTCTATAATTCTTTCAGCTAAACTAATCTTGTTGATGATTTGGAGACCTCAGAAACTTGCACATCAAATATAATGCAATAAGCTTTATAGGGTTAATATAACCTAGAGGACAATACCTTATACCTGTAACGCATGAACATGTTCTCTATTTTATTTGACATTTAAAAATGACTTCTTTTTTTCCCCTCTCTAGTTGTATGTGGTTGCATCAGCAAGAATGCCCCCCCCCCAAGAATATTGCATTAATATCATGTGAAGTTCAAAAAAGTTAAACCTTTTTAAAAGTCTGACACCTGAATTTAGTTTAATTTCTTTGCACATACTCTAGCTGTTTCAAAGTGTAAGAAAATGTCCTGTTAATGGCCAGATGCCTTCTGTGTTGCTTTGGTGTGTAGCGGTAGCTATGGGTTTAATAACCTTATTTAGGTTTGTCTCAATCTGAGAGAAATCCATTTTATGAAATGACCATAAAGGTTTTTTTTTTTTTTAAATACAAAAGTTAAATACATCTGACCAGACAGTAGGTCAACCGATTGCTCCTTCCCTCTTACGTATATCAATTTGCACAGTTCAGTGTGTAAATGGATAAGAATGATCTAATCCGTTTTAAATGCATCTACTACATTAGTGGCAAGTGTCAGTTAAAATTGGATTCTGTACGTTTTAAGCTTTGAATGAGAAATTTGTCGAAGAGTGGAAAAAGAGGAATATTACTTTGCTAGCACTGTAAATATTACCTTATTGAATGTGTATATAAAATAACAAGATGAAACTTCAGTAAATGTATGCATCATTCTGACATAGTATACAGCTGTGCATGTTATCTGCAGCTGAATTCTGCTGAAGTGTTTATGATCCGTCTGATGAATCGTGACTACTCAGGTTTTGCCCTGTGGCGACGAGCTCTGTTGTAGTTTAGTACTCGGACTAGTATTATTCAGCAATAGAATATAGATGTTTGTAGTCCATAAACCCCGAAGAGTTATGTGTTCCTTTGGGAATTTCCAAGTTTAAGATTTGTAGAGACCTCCGCGTTTTGTCCTTCATCCAAAATGAAATGGTCATACCTCCAAACATGTGTTTTAATGCCGCCATTTGTTTTTTAAATGCAAGTTATGAAGTTGCTGCTAGTACTGCAAGGGTGTGAGTTCACATGCTTTTGATATAATGGTTATAGAACAAAATGCGAGTCTTTTAAAGCCTTCTGAAACTGCTATGCTAAAAAGCCATGGGAAATTCTTGAGGGAACCTGTGATTTAACCTTCCATTTAAGTAGATGAGAAATAATTTTTCCAGGTCATAAAGGCTCACTTTTTTATTTATTTTCAGCTGGATTCTGTTTGTTACAGCAATAGCTAGATATGAAAAAAAAAGACATTTATTTTAGCAAATATTACAGTTTATACATTTTGGGACCAGTATTTTTTTTGGGCTGCTTTTTTTTAACAAAACCTATAATACTTTGGGAAATCATTAAAATTTAATAACTTTTTTTCCCCTGTTTTAGTACATATGTAATGTATACCTGGGGTGGCAAAATGAATTTTCAGCTGCCATTCCTTCAGTCTTCAGTGTCACAGATCATCCTAACATGTTGATATGGTACTGTTTTAGGTGCAAATTCAGTTCAACTATTTAAACATGCACTACTTAATTGATGCTAAATATCACAAGTTTTAGTTGCATGTATTGAATTTGATTAGATGAATTATGTATCAAATTGGCTTGAACCAAATGTTAACCTAAAAAAAAATTGACCGTGTAATGGTTTAATTTCCCATGGATTTACCAATAAACATGCTAAATTTATAGGACAATTTCTTTTATTTCAGCCCAAAATGAATCCGCAGTCACATGATGTCAGCCTGCGAAAATGTCAAGTACCTACTTGAGCGGGACTTGGTTATTAAATCTCTCCCTTTAATTTTCTTAGTTTGACCTGCCAGTTGTTCAAATAAAAGATATTTGTGTTTGTATTGTCGTCCTGTTACAGTGGAGACATGTTGAGATCTTGAAGTGTGTGTGTTATCTGTGATGGCGTAGCGTTGGGGATGTGTTTCGCTGTGTGACCAAGCTCAGACGAGCTTAGTTGGACTGGATTTTAACCTGCTGCCCCGTCTGGCTGCAGGCATATTCCATGTGTGGACTCCCAGAATGTGTAGGTCAACCCCGCTTCCTCCCCCCTTCTTCTCACTGCATGGTGTCTGAAAGCCAACCACAGCCCCTTCCTCTTTCACCCGATTTGAAGAAAGCCTTGTCTTTATTGGCCTGGACTCAATGATTGATTGGTTATGTAGCCAATGGCTGGAAAGGCCCAATGGCTGCTGGGAATTCCATAGTAATGCACACGCCAACCAATAGGGCGGCTTGAAATGGAGAAGGGAAGTGGTGGCAGTTAGGGGGTTGTGGGCATTAGTATGTGTAAGGTATAGAGGGGCTGGTGTGTGTAAAAGCCTGTAGGCTTCCTTATACCCATGTTCAATGTTTGCTTGCACGCTGCCTCCAGAGCAGGAGTGGCAGAAGTGAAGAGCTGCAGTGAATGAGGTGTAAAACAGTGCTTTTGCTGAATTATGTATTTATTTGAAAAGGCTATATATTGTTTAAAAAAAAAAAAGAAAAGGGAGAGAGAAATCAGTTCCACAAATGCTTAGTCTGCTTTTGATTTTAAGTATTTGATCGAGATCCAAATCGGCAAGAGGTAAACGGTTTCAAGTTGGATTTCTTCCGTGCAACACAAAAACTACAATTTTGAAAATGCCTTCTGAATTTCTTTATATGGACATGCTTCCACAGAAGTCGGTCATCATACAACAATAGGGTTAGTAAAGGATTTTTTGAGTGAACTATCCCTTTAACACTTAACTGTTCAACATTTTTAACAGCATTGTATCTGTTGTATCTGGTCATTTCTGAAGTTATACCAAGCTCTACAACACTTTCAGACTGTGATCAAGACTAATGTGCAAGCAGCTTGACAGTTTCTCTTGCTTGACTTCACCTACAGGTTTTGGAAGGGATGTTAGCACAGTACGGCACAGTGGAGAGCTGTGAACAAGGTAGGATGTGCTCCTCAGCAGATTGTCACTTTAGTAATCCATATATTAAAAGATTAGTTAATCTCTCCCCCTCTGTCTTCCTATGTTCTTTTCCATCCTCAGTCAACACTGACACGGAGACTGCTGTTGTCAACGTGCGATATGCTGCCAAGGACCAAGCCAGAGAGTGAGTATCATCCACCTAAGATTCGGCCGGCTTGGTCTCCACTCCACCCCCTCCAAAGAGTCTCTGTCCCAAGTCTCGCAGTGAAATGTTTTATTCAGCAATTTATAATAACTCATTCAGTGCCACCTACTGTTTGATTAGTAGATCTGCAGTGCAGTCACAGGGGTTGGTGAAGAAGCCTGGAAAATGAATGGAAAGGCTTGAATAGAAGAATCTTCAGCAATTGTTTGTACACAATAGTGAGTTTCTGTTACCATCCGCTAATGGACATAAATGAAAGATTAGATGGCTTTAAATGTTTTATGGCATTCCATCATGTCTAAGCCTCATGCTCTTAATCCCCCCCCCCATCAGTTTGCTTAAGTTTACATGTGTCCTGTTTGGGCGCAAAGCAGAGATTTTGTTCATGCCCTTAGTCTCAGTCACCTAGACTATTGCTCAAATGTACAATATAGGCGAAAAATAGTTTCTAGATTTCACACTTAGTTTCTGTGGACTTATGCTTTTAAATCTTTGCAATATTTTTGTTTTATTCATGTTCAGAACACAATTCTTGCACAAACTGTTGCACTGAATTGTGCCATTATCCAATAATTAAATTTTTTATATTAACTGGAAAGTTGTGTGTGTGTGTGTGTGTGTGTGTGTGTGTGTGTATGTAATATTATGGGGTGTAACTGTATGCAAAAATCACGGTTCACGTACCTCGGTTTTAAAGTCACGGTTCGGTTCATTTTCGGTACAGTAAGGGAAAGAAATGCAAACATTAAACTGCAGGTTGTTTATTACTTTAACAATTTGTTTACACTTTTTTTTAAATACTTTTTAATAAAGTATATATAAAATAAAAAAAGAATAAGAAATAAAATACTGCTGCAAAGTTCTCCACTAATTAAAATACTCTGTCCGAAACCAATATCATATAATAAAATATAATGAAAAATATAAATAAATAACTGATTACAGTGCAGCATTACCAATCACAGCTTGTAGGCCTGCTCATATTAAAAAAAAAATATAGGCCTATATAACTTTTCCAAAGTGTAAAGTGCAGCATGAACTGTTTCAGTTTTTAGACCTGCTCAGATTTCGTTACTGCGTTGACCCGATCGGAATTAAGAGCAAAGGTCTGTTTAAATGCCGACGGGAGCTGCGTTTGAATTACAATCGTTTTTTTCCTAGCTGTAGTGATGTTCACACTCGCGTGATGCCTTTTGGAAAACCTTAGGCCGGTGACACACTGTCATATTGCACCTGTGAAACAGTCTATTTTGCCGTCAATACTGTTGACGGTGTCCTTTTTTTAGAAGGCTTTATATTTATGCTCAACATGAAGTATAGATATTGTTGTCGTGAAGACAAGATCCTGGTCTGTTGGCGGTCTCCCTCTTTGTCACCTAAAGTAGCAGCAGCAGCGCGCCAGCGTCGAGACACCCTTCGCTGCAGACTGTAGCACGGTGACGTCACGTATGTACGTCACGTATGTGTTTACCGCGCATGCGCTTGTAATTTGCATTGCGTGATGACGTTAGTTGTTTTCGGGTCGTGCGTGCATTAAAACGATGCGCATACTTAAAAGAAAACTCTAATAAAATGTTAAAGTATTAAAGAACATTAAGGTGTAAAAAAGACTGTAAAAACAACCATGTTTAACCATGTTTCATCTGAGGTAAAATTATACGGAATTACAGTTTATTCTGTAATATCTGTGTAGTATCTTACAATATATTAACATTCTGTTGCACTTTACTTCACTGTGTATATTGTTATTTAACACTTTAATGGCACCTTATATTTCTTATTGAGCTAGTCAAAATTAAAACAGATAAAGTACAGTCGTCGGCTCTAATAGAGCAGATGGTAAAACGTGTGTTGTTCACAATATGATGCAATCGATCCGGTCCGAATCTGCCTTTTCCCCCCTATCTTTTCAAATTTCAAATCACATCAGAAAAACATTTATTTTAAATAAAAACGAAGGAAATAATCAAAAAGCTGTGAGGGAGGGCTTCATTGTCCTAATATGCTGGCATCCATTTAATAATTTGAATTAAAATTGTAATTTACACTCATTATTGCATACTGTTTTATTATGTACTACAATAATGAGGTGCAAATAATTGCCACTATTTGCAATAAGTAATATAAATAGCAGAAAATCCTGCTATTTTAACATAGTATAAATAGAATCTATAGCCATTTGCTCTGTGTAAACCACTGCCTTTCTTATTTTAATCTTTCTTTTGCTATGGTTCTTGTTTATCTATTTTTTAACTATAAATTTGGACATTTTTATTTTGCTTTGGCAATTCTGCGTGTGAAACATTTAAGCCAGTAAAGTAGTTTTAAGTTCAGTTGACTACATACAGTATATTTTCAGTGTCTGCATCCCATTTTATGCAAGGTGCCTCCAAAAAAAAAAAAAACTGATGACAGAAATCTTTTTTTATTTATTTCAAAGAACAAAACTATAAAGAAAATATAATTGTATATACAAATATAGATTAAGACTATAGACATGACACAAGAAAAAAATATCTGAAGTTCACCTCCATCACTGATAAAACAATAAGTCAAGCAGTAGCCGTCAAATTCTTTGAATGGATCAAACCCACACAGGACTCTCCTCCTGCGATTCCTCACACACAGTTGGACAGTCTTTAAATATCTCACTTCACCGGAGGCACTGGGTCAGAGAACATGACGCCCGGACACTCAGGTTGTATTGTTCAGACAATGCACTCCAGTTCACCACACCTTTACATAAAAGAACAAACAATATTAAAGCAAAATTAAATCATTTTGAAGAACGGCAGAAGAGCCATACAAGGAAAATATTTTAAATGTATTTTTAAATATATTATAGCATGGTGTTAGAAAAAGTGTTATTTGCTTTGTCTGTAAACTACCTAAGAGATTAAATTATAACCAGCATTAAGATCAACTAAATTAATAAATTTTCTCAAGTCAAAATTTAGGTTGGCTTGGCTTGAGAAAGCATGGCCTGAAAGTTTTTTTTCAATTTGAAAATGTTAGAGTTGAGGGCTATACAGTCTGTCAGAGAAAGAAAAACAGATAATTACAGTACTCTAGCCACATGAAGTGAGTCTCTTCTCTGAATTTCTTCACACTGACAATGTCCCCAAAAAGTCATATTAAGACATATGAAGGTCAATTTAAGAGGTAACACTTTACAATAAGGTGTCATTGGTAAACACTAGTTAATGTATTAATTAACATGAACTAACAATGAACAATACATGCGTTACAGTATCTATTAATCTTTGATAATGTAAATGAAAGATTACAAATATGATTTTTTTTTGCAATGCATGCAACTATCAACCCTTACGAAAGGAAAATATATTTACCAATATATTTCTTAAAATATATTGTGATATATTGTAATATATTATTTTCCCTTTTTATTTTCTAATATATTATATATTTGAATACATTGAATAATATATTGATGATACATATATCATATAATATATTGCAAAATATACAAATGATTGCCGCTTTCAATATATTGCAATATATTGGAAAAAATAAATATTAAATCCCATATATAAGAATATATGCCTAATATATTACATGATATTTTCCAATATACTGCAATATATTTTTGTTTCATAAGGGAATGGCATTACTAACATTAATAAAGTCTTTCTGCTCTATTTTAATACATCTTTAATGGTTCATTTTAGGCGAAATAAGACTTTGAAAGACCAGCATTCGAATACTATATCATAAAACATGTCATAAGTGTTTGAAATCGTACACATTTGCAATGACACTCTCTATGATTATGACCAAAGCATTCTTACAATTAAAAGCAATTTAAACGCAAATTTTTAAGAAAACAAAAGTAATATCTCATATCCACCATACCTTACGAACATCCGGAAGTGAATGAACATCTCGGTTACGTATGTAACCTTGGTTCCCTGAATAGGGAACGAGATGCTGCGGTGACGTCACCACGTATGGGAACACCTTCGGTGTGACGAATGTCTGAAGCCCTATACCATCCCGCCAATCCTATTGGCCAAATAGCGCGTGGCACCGCCCAGTCATGCGTAGGCATATATATACCTGGTGCCGCGCGCCATTTACCTCAGATTTCATGACGAGAAGGGAAGAAAACTATCAAGGTACGGCACGGCCAGAACCGCAGCATCTCGTTCCCTATTCAGGGAACCAAGGTTACATACGTAACCGAGATGTTCCCTTTCATAGGTCACTTCGATGCTGCGGTGACGTCACCACGTATGGGAACGCTATACCATCACGCCTGACGTACCTGATAGCTTGGATCCAAGGAAGCATCTGCTCAAGCGGAGAGAACCCGGGAGCCAGGGGCCATCCTCACATCCAGACTGTAAGACCTGATAAAAGTGCTCGGTGAGGACCAACCTGCCGCAGCACAGATATCATCCATAGAAGATCCACTGAGAAAGGCTTGAGAAGAAGCCACTGCTCTTGTGGAATGACCTTTTACTCCTAAGGGCGAAGCGAGCCCGCGCGCCTCATAGGCCAAGGAAATAGCCTCCACCAGCCAATGGGACATGCGCTGTTTCGTAACTGCATGGCCCTTATTCTTATGTCCAAAACAGACAAACAGCTGGTCAGACTCACGCCATGGGGCAGTGCGATCCACATAAGTCTTCAACGCCCTCACAGGGCAAAGACTTAGATCTCCAGACTCTGTCGCAGCAGGAGAAAAGGCCTCCAGGACCACCTGCTGAAAATGAAAAGGATTAGACGCGACCTTAGGAACATAATTAGGCCTAGGTCGCAACAACACTTTCACAGAGCCTGGTGCAAACTCCATGCACGAGGGTGAGACAGAGAGAGCCTGTAAATCCCCAACTCTTTTAAGGGAGGATAAAGCCATGAGAAGAAGTGTCTTAAGAGACAGGAGCTTATCCGATACAGTTTCCAGGGGCTCAAACGGATGCCCTGACAAACCCAGTAACACAATGGATAAATCCCATGAAGGAACTCGCACAGGGCGGAAAGGCCTCAACCGTCGCGCACCCTGTATAAAGCGAGAAACCAGTGGGTGACGACCCACTGAAACACCACCTATATGCTCATGGTGAGCTGAGATAGCTGCCACATAAACCTTCAAGGTGGCTGGTGTCAATCCCTCCGAAAAACGGTCTTGAAGAAATTCCAGTACTGAAGCCACAGGGCAGTAAACTGGATCCACATCATGAGTTTCACACCATGTCATAAACAGTTTCCACTTGAAAGCATATAAGCGTCTCGTAGAAACTGCTCTAGAGTTCAATATAGTCTCGGTAGTTTCAGCAGAAAGACCGGGACATATCAACTCACTCCGCTCAGAGGCCACGCCCACAGGTTCCACAGATCTGGTCTGGGATGCCAGATCCGTCCCTGTGCTTGCGATAATAAATCCCGTCTGAGGGGAATCTCCACCGGAGAGCCCGCTAACAGATTGATGAGATCCGCAAACCATGGCTGTGTGTGCCATCGCGGAGCCACCAGCAACAGCTGTCCCACTCTGTCCCGCCGTATTCTGCATAATACCGCTGGGACTAGCCGAATCGGAGGAAACGCATACAAGCTGGTCCTGGGCCAGCTGTGAGCTAGCGCATCCAGACCCAGGGGTGATGGAGGGCTCAGGGAGAACCATAGCGGGCAATGCGTAGTCGTGCTCGACGCGAATAAATCCACTTCCGCTTCCCCGAAAATATGCCATAGGTGATTCACCGTTTGGGGGTGTAATCTCCATTCCCCTTGTTCCAGAGTCTGCCTGGATAATAAATCCGCTCCGAAGTTCAGTCGTCCGGGGATGTGAACAGCCCGGATCGACAGAAATTTGTCGTGAGACCAAAGAAGAATCCGCCTCGCCAGTCTGCACAGAGGGCGAGAACGTAATCCTCCCTGATGGTTCAGATAAGCCACGACCGCAGTGTTGTCCGTTCTGAGAAGCACATGACGGTCGGTCAGTAGACTCGAAAAATACTGGAGAGCCAGAAAAACCGCCAGTAATTCCAATTTGTTTATGTGCCAGCTGCGTTGTGCCGCTGTCCACACTCCGTGGGCTGGGCGCCCCTGACAAACAGCTCCCCACCCGGTCAAAGACGCGTCTGTCGTGACAGTCTCTCGGGAAGCACAAATTCCCAGCCGAACCCCGGTGAGGAGAAATTCGGCTGATGTCCATTGCTTTAACGACATCACACACCTCCGCGTCACCGAGATCGTTCGATGCGGAGAACAACGGGGTGAAATATTCTGTCGTTTCGTCCACCACTGAAACGGGCGCATGTAAAGCAAACCCAGGTGAATCACGGGAAGCGCCGCCGCCATTAGACCTAGTAGTCTGAGGCACAGTCTCACTGTCACTGTGTGACCCGCCCTGAAGTGCTGAACGCATGACATAATCGACTGAGCGCGCGGGGCAGAAAGCTTCGCTGTCATCGCGCGAGAGTCCAAATCTACTCCCAGAAAGGTAATCCGTTGAGAGGGGATTAATACACTCTTCTGGAAGTTTGCGCGTAAACCCAGGCTGTGTAAATGATTTAGCACAATATCTCGATGAGAGTGTGCTTGAGTCTGAGAGTGCGCTAACACCAGCCAGTCGTCCAGATAGTTTAACACACGGACGCCCCGGAGCCGCAACGGGGCCAGAGCTGCGTCCATGCATTTTGAGAATGTACGGGGAGCTAGCGCTAAGCCAAAGGGAAGAACGCGGTACTGATACGCTTTGCCCTCCAAAGCGAATCTGAGGAACTTCCGGTGTCTCTCGATGATCTGAATATGAAAGTAAGCATCCTTCAGATCGATCGTGACAAACCAGTCGTTTGGTTGAATCTGAGACAAAATAGATTTTACCGTCAACATCTTGAATTTGCTCGACCTGAGTGTAAGATTTAGACGGCGTAAATCCAGAATGGGTCGTAATCCGCCGTCCTTTTTTGGTACCACAAAATAACGGCTGTAAAACCCTGACTCCATCTGAGAGGGGTGTACTTCTTCTATAGCCCCTTTGCTCAGTAGAGCTAACATTTCCTGTCTCAGCACCGCCATGTCCATCGGTTTTATCACCGTGGAGAGAATTCCGCGGAAAGGGGGCGGGCCTTTCCGAAACTGAATGGTGTATCCGTGACAAATTGTGCGTAACACCCATTGAGAAATGCCGGGCAAGCGTTCCCACGCGGCCCGAAACAATATTAGCGGTTTCAACATGTTCGTTTCCTGCAGCGCTGTTGCACACATAGAAATGTCCGGGCACGAAAGACTCATGGTGTTCGTGCACAGGGGAAGTATATGCAGAGCAGGCGTTGTATCTCGTTGTACGTAATCCTGAAACATGTCCACGGCAGGAATTAGGCCAACAGATTGAGCATCGGGCTCTGCCGCTAGCGAAACAGCGGCGGCTGAGCGAGCCGTCATGACGGGCCGTTCGATGAAGACCCTTTGAAGCGCTCCTCGAGCTCTGAAAACTGGATCGTGCATAGTGTCTGAGGAAGCGATTGGTGTTACAGTTGGCTCCAATGCTGTTCGAGGCGCTGTTTGCGGCGAAACAGTCAGGGTTTGAGCGTGGGGACTGCAATGAGAGTGTTGGATGCGCGAAAGCGGTCCAACAGCGCTCTCTAGCGGAGGGCACAGTCCCTGGCAGGCAGCGAAAAAATCAGGAGCTGCTGTTATGTGCCCGAGGGCGAGAGGCCTTGGCCGTCGAACTCAGGTTCAATCTTTTTCGCTGGCGTTGTTGAGCCGGTGGAACAACCCTAGGGCCCCAGTCCTTGCGAGGGGGCGCCATAGGTGAAGGCTCTTCCCGAGAGGGCACTTGCTGGCGGTGAGAGGAGGTTGAGCGAGAACGCGCGGGCGCCTGACGGCGTTCAACCTCTCTGGGTCTGCGGGGAATCAGCTGGCGGAAAGCGGCTGATTGTTGTTTCGCTGCTGTGAACTTCTCCACCACTGAAGTGACCGCCTCTCCAAATAAACCGTCCTTAGACACAGGGGCATCCATGAGGAAAGATTTATCTTTTTCCTTTATATCGGTGAGATTAAGCCAGAGGTGGCGCTCAACCGTAATTAATCCAGCCATGGAACGGCCCACTGCTCGAGCAGTATGTTTGGTAGCACGAAGCGCCAAATCAGTAGCTCGCCGTAGTTCCTTGACCGCCTCAGGTGTAATGCCGTCCCCCTCGTCCAATCCTTTTAACAGCTCCGCTTGGTAGGCCTGAAGGATCGCCATGGAATGAAGCGAAGCAGCCGCTTGACCAGCGGCCATATAGGATTTTCCCACTAAGCTAGACGTGACTCGACACGCCTTCGAGGGGAGGAGGGGGCGGGACTTCCACGCCGCGGCCGAATTAGGCGCAAGATGTTCGGCGAGAGTCTCTTCTATCGGCGGTATCGCTGTATAGCCGTGACTCGCCATGCTCGAAATGGTGGCGAAATCCGCGGCTGCAGCGTTCGTGATGCGCGCCGCAAACGGCTGTTTCCAGGACCTCGAAACCTCCTGGTGGAGGTCCGGGAAAAAGGGTAAAGGCCTCCGGGGCTGTGCAGGTGTCCGACTAGTTAGAAAACGGTCGTCCAGCTTCGAAGAAGGTTGGGCCTCGGCCTTCTCAACCTCCCATTCCAGCCCCAATGTAACCACTGCACGGGAAACCACATCCAACAGCTCACTGTAGGAGGGGGAAACACGCCTCTCCTGTCCACTAGGAGGGAGAGGGCTCGTGTCGGCCGCGAAGTCCTCAGACCCCGAGGCCGCAGTGGAAAGAACGTCGTCATCATGACGGTCACAACCGAAGGAGATGGCACTACATGCCCCCGGTGTGGGCCGTAAATCCTCACAGGAGAAAACGACAGGTTCAAAAGTTTTCCTGTGTATTAGGGTAGGGGAGAGCGAGCGATGTGGAGAGTAATTTTCCATCGCTGAACTGTCCTCGAGCTCCATGTCACACGTGTCACCCCAAGCTATCACCTCGTGCGGTGCCTCGGCAGTCGCAGAAGTGGTGTGGCGGGGGTTAGACACGGCGACATCGGAGAATACATCTACCCTCGAGCGAAGGACCCTGAGTCGCAGGCCATCGCAATGGGGGCATGAAGAAAGGCCGCTAAGCGCCTCCTGTGCGTGGTGTAAGCCTAGGCAGACTACGCACCTGTCATGAGTGTCCCCCTGAACGATGTACCTGGTACACGGGTCCTTGCACTTCTTAAAACTCATCGCGTCCGCGGAGAGGAGTATACTGCTCGTGATGATTCGCTGAGAACGCGAGACAATAGGGCACAGAAGATTCGCTTCGTACTGAAGGAATGAAATCTGAGGTAAATGGCGCGCGGCACCAGGTATATATATGCCTACGCATGACTGGGCGGTGCCACGCGCTATTTGGCCAATAGGATTGGCGGGATGGTATAGGGCTTCAGACATTCGTCACACCGAAGGTGTTCCCATACGTGGTGACGTCACCGCAGCATCGAAGTGACCTATGAAAGGGAACCTGGATATGCGCATTAATGACAGTCAGTACGGCGCGTACGGCGCACAATCGTACTTACGGTAAATACATATACGTTACTGCGCATGCACGGTAAACACACGTCACGTACATACGTGACGTCGCCGCGCTACAGTCTGCAGCGAGGAGTACTTGCCAGCGTCAGGCACGATTCTGGTGTGTAAAGACCGAGCGCCAACCTCCCGCTCTCTCTCGTGAGGCCAATAAGGAAGTGACTAAAACTGCAATTCATCGACTGGCCGCTTGAGGCTGGCTGCAAAAGAGAGTCAGTTCCATAGACTCCCCATGTTAAAATGCCCAACTTTACAGCAGGAAAAAACATGTTTACAGCCTGGTTCAAAAAATGATTTTGGTCTAAATAGCTAATTTTGCCCTTCATGACAACTGTGAGGGGGGTGAATTTTTTTTATAACTCATCCGTTTAAATTATATTAAGACTTAAAGTTCTGCATAATTAAGGGCGTGGCCACTTGAGTGACAGGGAGATTGCCGCTGCTGACACTGCCGTCGCGCTAGGTGGGCGTGGCTACAGCAACTAGCTCCCGCCTTTTTGCCCATTTTTTGATTGTCCGGGAGAGTCGCGCGGTGACGCGCTGCCAAGATGGCGACGGCCCGCTCTATACACTTTAGGCTTCAAAAACTCTCTTCAGTAGTCTACGGGTGATGTCACGGACACTACGTCCATATTTTTATACAGTCTATGGTAAAGACACAGAAAACGCGAAGCAGCCGTCACTCAACTGACAAACAGCAGAAACTCTACGCTCACGCCACACATCCAGTGTGTCACCAGCCTTAGAATCAGCTGCAGGGCCGGATTTGCGCTGAACGCGGAGACTTCCGCCACTTAATATGTTCGTTTGGAAACACGAAAATGTATCCATGTTCCGCAAAACAAAGTATTGCATTCGGTCATTCGGTGCACCATACCGAAATGGTCCGGTACGAATACACGTACCGTTACACCCCTTATTTATATATATATATATATATATATATATATATATATATATATATATATATATATATATATGTGTGTATATATATGTGTGTATATATATGTGTGTATATATATGTGTGTATATATATGTGTGTATATATGTATATATGTATGTATATATATATATGTATATATATATGTATATGTATATGTATATATATGTATATATATGTATGTGTGTGTGTGTGGTAGTAGTAGTAGCCCTTTATTGTCACTGGTCACAAGTACCAGCGAAATTAGCCATCAACCTGTCCATACATACACAACATACATACAATGGGGTAGACCGAACAGGAAGACAGGCAATTGAGGAAGAAATACAGCATAACATTAGGAAAGTGAGGAGAAAAAAAAAACCAACAGCAACAAAAAGCACATACGCCATAAACACACTACTTTGCAACTGGGGACAGAAATTGGGGGGGGGGGGGGGGGGTCGAGGTAATCCAGTGCAGGCAGCAGTCGTCCTACCCTGCAGCTAGAAAGCGCTGGTCATGGACTCGCTTGACAGACTGGCGGTACAAAGCGGCGAGGGATGGGGGTGGGGAGGTGAGTGCATATCTGTATATGTGTAAGAGTTTGTGTATTTGTAGGCCTGGAGAGTTGCGATTCTCTCTAGATGCCTCAGTCCGCAGATTATACAGCGTCACAGCAAGTTGCCATGGAGACAGCCTTGGTCAGGTCCTAGACAGAGTCAACAACAATCAGCAGGTGTCTTGTGGGAAACAGGTTGAGGAATGCAGAGCGTCTCGTTGCCATGCTTTCCAAGGGGAAAATTTGGTATCCAGCCAAGGCCAAGATGGGAGTGGAGCCGAAAGAAGATAAGATACCAGTTGTTTTGGTCTAGTAGCCGCATTCCAATTTAACGGTCACTATGATTCTTTTTTGGTCTCCAAATCCTCCATTTTCCTTTCCAAAGCCGTGAGCTTCACCGTGATGTTATCCATATCGCGGTTAATAGTCTCAGTCTCAATGCTGACCGCTCTGCCCACTGCTTCAATCATGACGGGCAGCCTTGTGAGGCTTTGGACAGCTGTTCCCGTCTTCTGAATTTTCAGATAACCCAGGGCAAAGCCTAATCCAATCAGCAGAAGACCTGTTATCATGGTTCTGAATAGGTAGATGTCTTCAATGTACTCCACGGAAGAGCCGCCAGACACACGACCCGTCATCTCTCCCATGTGTCCATCGTGTAGCCACCTGCGAACGTTCCGGCAGGGCAGTCAGGTTCCCCTGAACCCAAGTTCCTTGTCGAGAAGATGGTGTCAATTGCGTTGAGACCAATTTATCAAATCCATGTTTCAGTTTAGGAAAGCAGTGCAGAGAGAGTCTCTCAAAGTAGACGAGACCAGAGACAGGCGAAACAGGCAAGGCAGGGGAGGAGAGGAAAGAAATGCGACCGCCTCCGTTGAGAGCTAAAGTAGTGTATATATATATATATATATATGTATGTATTAATAACTTGTGCTTACAAAGGCCGTATTGTTTTGAACAAAATACGTAAAAAAAATAGCAATACTATTCCTCCATATACTGTTGCATTGAACGGTTTAAATCTTTTTGCAAGATTGGAGTCATGAATATTTACTGAAATCTAGAAATATGTTCATAAATGTGGCCCAATTTCCAATATTCCATACATAAAAAAACAAGTAGGATGTGCAACCCTTGGCAAAACATTGTGGAATCACCACACTGTTTACCCACATTTTTTTACTTCGTAACAAATATAAAAAGATATTAAACTCTTAATTAGGGCCCGAGCACTCCAGTGCGAGGACCCTATTGGAATTGCTCTGTTTATGAATATTTGTTTTCCATATCAAGTAGAGGAAAAAAATAATTGAATCATTTAATGTTGAGGAAGAAATTATGGAATCATCTACCAAAGCGCACACTATTTTTTTGGATGCTCCTCTTGCGGCCTGATTTCTTTAAGGGAATGGACTTCAATAATGAAAAACAATATTTTTCATCAAATTGGTTCCAACTTTGTCAAATAGCTGTTGACAGATCAGCCTCGCAAGATGGAGCCTCGTCATGGACCAGTTTTCAATTTCCACCATATATGTTCAATCAGATTGAGATCGGTACTGTTTGGTGGTTATGTCGTTGAGTTGATATGCCTTTCCTGAAGAAAAGCTTTAACACTCTTTGCTCTGTGGCAAGATGCACTATCATCCTGAAAAATGACAACAGCAAACTTTTCTATTGATTGAATGAGAAAACGCTCCAAAATGTCAATGTACACTTGTACATTGACTGTTGAGGTAAGGATTGCCATTTCCCCGGGTCCTTTACCGGACATGAGTTGGGGAAATTAGTTGTTAGTTGAAATTACTGCTTCTCTTTAGCCCGCTGTAACCTTGTTTTCTTCTGTTTAGGTGTTAATGCTGGTTTTCATTTGGCTTTTCTATTTTTAAATCCCAATTCATTAATTTTGTTGTGCATTTTCTATTTTTAAGTCAAATAGCTTTGAGTTTTCGATCCTGATGCTTTCTGAGTTCTTCCTTGGTCTACCTGTATGTTTTCCTTTTGTAAACATTGTTTTGTTTATACTTGCACCAAATTTTAGAACCAGCTGACTGGGAACATCCTACTTTTTTTTTTTTTTTTTTTTTTTTTTTTTTTTTTTTTGCCACACTGGATTTTCTTCTTTGAAGGTGTTTTATAATCCTTTCCATTGTTTCAACACAGCTCTCTTGTTGGGGCCATGTTTCCTTTCAATTAGCCAAGTCCAACAGTTCATTAAGATCTGGAAGCACTCTCTTTTAAATGCTGACTAATTAGCATTTTGGATATGGCCGGTATTTATTTCAGAAATGCAATTACAAGCGGATTCCATATTTCTTTTTTTCCAACAATTTTCCATGAATTTAAATGTGTGAAAAAAATACCTCAAAACAAATTATATCAAAACAATGTTGAATTATCAAGCAAAAATAGCTTTGTCATATCTGTGATTTTGTTTAATTAATATAAAGTCAAAACTTTGGGTGAACATCTAAGTGTGGTGATTCCATAATTTTTGCCGGGGGTTGTATTATGGCTTTTGTTCTTGAACTCCAATGTAGCGTTCAATAGCAGCATGATTAAAAATGTTGAATGAAAAATCTGTTAATGTTTCCCATCCTTCTGTTGCTGTTTTTTTCCAGAGCATTGGATAAATTAAATGGCTTCCTTATGGAGAACTACGCACTAAAGGTTTCCTATATCCCAGATGAGACTGCTGCAGCAGATGCCCCTGCCGTGGGTGGCAGGAGAGGTTTCAACCAACGTGGCCCGCCTCGCCAAGGCTCTCCCAGTCTTGGCGCAAGACCTAAACTACAGTCAGACGTGCCTCTACGCATGTTGGTTCCCACCCAGTTTGTAGGAGCTATTATTGGCAAGGAAGGTGCTACCATCCGCAACATAACCAAGCAGACTCACTCAAAGTAAGAATGCTCAGTGTACGTAGTTGTAAACCGTCTGGTTCCACACTGCACATAAGCACTGCATATTTTTTTTGCCGTCCATATTAAGAGGTTCACACTCAGCACATAAGGCTCTATAAGCAAAGTATAGGCACTAAATTTATTATTGCATGTTGAAAATGCTCTATAAACCAATTTATCAGGGTCTTTTGTGAATTTAAGAGTTAATGAAGCAACAAATAATGTAACTAATAAGTGAACGAAACACTTTGCTTATAAAAAGATTCATGCAGTGATAGCCAACCATGTTGAAGTTCAATTATCTACTTCTAACTTGATACAAAAACCTAAACCTTAGAATTGAAGCTAAGATTATTTTTTGGCAATTTTACGTTTACTTGCTTTTAATTAAAAAAAAATCTACATCTGTTAACTTGCTATTTTGTTTTAACTTTGTCAAGGAGTGGAAGTGTCTTTTTGTGTCTGTTGCATCTGGGAAGGGAACATAGACTTTGTTGATTACACATTGTGTATGTGCACAGAATTGATATCCATCGTAAGGAGAACGCAGGAGCAGCGGAGAAGCCCATCACTGTTCACTCCACACCAGAGGGCTGCAGTTCTGCCTGTCGAAATATCATGGAGATCATGCAGAAAGAGGCAGTCGACACTAAGATGTGCGCTGATACAGAAACACTGTGAGTCATACGGTTTCTGTAGATCTTTCTTCATTAGTCATACTACACTGCTACAGAGCTATTTACACACCATGTTGCATGTTTAGTTACACTATAACCTTCTCTCACTTACATAGCACTGAAGAAATCCCTCTGAAGATTCTGGCTCATAATAACTTTGTCGGCCGCCTGATTGGAAAAGAGGGACGCAACTTAAAGAAAATCGAACAAGATACTGACACAAAGATCACAATCTCGCCGTAAGTAGTTTTTTCTTTGTGTTATTTATAATTTATGAGGTCAGCAAAATAATTTCTCAGTGGGTGTTGGATTCTGTTTTCTAGCATGCATCCAGGTACATTCAGTAGAATTTATTCTCCTACACTTCCTAAGATGTCACATTTATTCTGCAGAGGTTTTTGTTTTAAACATTGGTATGAATCTACATAGAAATATTACCTTGAACAGTGTACAGAAGTGGCACTGTTTGACCCACTGGATAAACCCAGTTTTCTTGTCCAGTTGGTTCATACATGCAGAAGAGTTCAGTTGGAGCATTTGGCTTCCATCCAGCCTATTACTAAATAAAATTGTTTGCATCAAGTGGTAGTTTGCATTTAAATGTGAAGGAATTTTGGAATTTATTTGTTTTTAAATGTACTACTGTATAAAATGCATCCTTCTCACGTTTCACTTGCATGTGAATGGTTGTAGTGTGTGTCTGTCACACAACCCACCAATGCCACACATACCAAAGCATGTAACTGGTGTTTGTTTTGCTACCAGTGGTTTTCTAAAGTGTTAATTTGGTATTTTGTATACTATTATGGTATACTATAGAAATATTTTGAGTTGGCTTTTTGATTTTGTTTGAGTTTGTTTATATACTATTTATTCACATTTTTGAATGAGCTTTTTTTTTTGAATGAGTAATTTTAGTATTTATTTTATCCAATTTAACTTTTTAATTAGTTTTTTTTTTTTCAACTTTTTCTAACAACTATTTTAATTTTAGTTAATAAAACTGGTTTTATGCTGCCTTTTTTCAATCACTTTTTCCACATTCCCCCAATCCCAGTCTGCAGGATCTGACATTGTATAACCCAGAACGCACCATCACCGTCAAGGGTACATTAGAAGCTTGTGGAAAAGCAGAAGAAGAAATAATGAAGAAAATCCGTGAGTCCTACGAGAATGACGTAGCTGCCATGCATGTAAGCCTGAAATGACTTTCCATCTTTGTGTAAAATTGCATACAGCACAACAACTTCATCTCAAGAAAATAATCTCTGCCCTCTTATTCCCCTAGCTACAATCTAACCTGATTCCAGGGCTCAATCTGAATGCGTTGGGTCTTTTTCCCGGTGCAGCGAGTGGAGGGATGTCACCCTCTGTGGTATCAGGACCTCCAGCTGGGGCTCAAGCTGGATATCAATCATTTGGGGTAACAACATTTTAATAAAATTGTTTGTGTTTAGTGTACACTTATGAGTGGGGAGCGCATTCATGTATGTAATGGCAAAATGTGAAGTGAGCACCTACAGTCTGTGTGTGTGGGGGTGTGCGTGTTAATGTGTGTGTTTCTCCCATAGTGCAGCGTGTTTGGGGGTGAGGTGCCATTTTGGGCCTCAACTCTCTCCTCCAGCAGCAGCACAGCCTTTTCTGTAAGTTCTTATGTTACCCACCATGCACTGCATGGCTTGGCTGCTCGCTATTGGATTGGCTGAAGGGACAAACATCTGCTCCCAGATTAGTCGCTGCTCTGGGTTGTCGCTCAGCCTCCACAGCTAACAGAGATGCTGAAATGCTGCAGGTCTGATGTTTAACACGTAAAATGTATGGACGTAGACAAAGTGCTTTGTGTGTGTGTGTTGGTGATGGGTGGGAATGAACGTTGTCAAGTTTGCGGTTAGATGGGAAGGGCATGAATAACATGAGTTAAACTAACCCATCAACTAGGATGAAATGCAGAGGTGTGTCTCATGGAGTACCTTTTACATGGACAACAATATTCAGATTTTAACAATCCTTGAAGTAGATGAAGAACCTACCATGTAACAGACTTTTGATTACCTTAATCCAGCTAAAGTCATAGTCGGAGTAAACACAAATCGAATTAAGACGTGGAGTATTCCTATTTTAGTCGCATTATTGAAGTGCAGTATAGACATGTAAACACCTTAATGAAGTGAAGTGATGTGACATTCAGCCAAGTATGGTGACCCATACTCAGAATTCGTGCTCTGCTTTTAACCCATCCAAAGTGCACACACACAGAGCAGTGAACACATACACACACTGTGAACACACACCCGGAGCAGTGGGCAGCCATTTATGCTGCGGCGCCCGGGGAGCAGTTGGGGGTTCAGTGCCTTGCTCAAGGGCACCTAAGTCGTGGTATTGCAGGTGGAGAGAGAACTGTACATGCAATCCCCCCACCCACAATTCCTGCCGGCCCGAGGCTCAAACTCACAACCTTTCGATTGGGAGTCCGACTCTCTAACCATTATGCCACGACTTATTATTATTATTATTATTATTATTATTATTAAGCCTATTATAACTTATTATATTTTTATAATTATTAAATTACAATTAGTTTGCCCCACAATAATTTCATAGCGCATCACAGCATAGGCTAACTGACGTTCTGTGAGGATAATAAAATATTAGGCTATTAGCTTACTCATTGAAAATGTTTTTATAAAGGTTTTTTTTAAATGGGTCTATCAGTTTATTCAATGAATTCTAGGCCTACAATTAAAATGAACACTTCAGTCATCAATGAAAAATAAGAGCAGCTTTATTTCAAGCCAGGCCTGGCTTTTAACTGTTTAACCATAATTATTAACCGTTAAGGGATAATTCTATGGCCGATCATGGGCGCATCTTCTGAGTGCATAAAGTTGTTCATTAGAATCTGGCTTAAAGCAGCTTGCATGACATCAAAGTAGCGCAAGAGCAATTCGCAGCAGACGCTGATTATGGTCATCGCTGTTTTTCCAGCGTGGCTGCATGAGCTCTGATGGTGACTGTTAATTCACGATTTACCAGACTCAATGCATTTCATGTCATGCTTTAATAGGTTTACTCTTTTATATTAATGCAATAGCATTTTGTGCCATTTTTATCAAAATAAAACCGATATAAATTTTAATTTACACACAACCCTGATGGCACACATACATCTCACAGATGTCTATTTGACATCTGCATTTACCCTTTTATTTTTTTTTTATTTTTTTTTTTAAGCATTTGCTCATCTGCAATATTCAACGTCTGTTGGACGTTTCCTATCAGATGTCAAATAGACGTATATTAGATGTCTTTAAGATGTGTATGATTTGGAATGTATGTAAAACTGACATTGTAAAGACATCTGTCAGTTGTTTGTACACACTAGATGCTTTCCAGATCAAGAAATCTTTAACAGACATTTTGCAGATGTACGTGTGCTATCTGGGAAGGCACATTGTTCTACATTGTCTAATTTTGCCAACATTTCTTTTATTGTTAAAAGTAATATAAATATAGTGCCCTGGATGAGACTTCCGGCCGGGAAGTCTAGGCAGGCCTAATGCAGTTCTCTGGATGTTTTGCCATTTAGTTAAGTTACAAAAACGGAATAATTCACAGATTAACGAAACCAAAGAAAAACTACGACCAGTTCTATATGCTTCTTTCGGTCCATTTTTCTAGTGCTCATGTTCATAGAAAGGAAATCTATAGGCTACAGCAGAAGGCATCATCTGTTTGTTTTATTTATTTTGCAGTGTTTTATTGTTATTGTGAATGTACACAAATAAAAGTAGACCCTTTATAGCTTCATAGTGAAGTCTCAGACTTACCTTTTGTTTCTGCTGTTGTAAGGAACCAATTCAAGTGATCGCGCAGGTGCCTCAATCATGCGCACACATCAGTTCAAGCACTTGACATTGCTGCCTGTTCATTATCAAAATAAAATCCAACTAAAAAAAACCAACCAAACATATAAAAAGTTACAGTATACTCAATTTAAATAGCCCGAAGTACAGTCTATTGTGTTTACCCACCAAACATTGTGCATGTGATACACGTGCACTGGAGTGGGTATCAAAGTATATTGAAATGCCCCCTAGTTATGCCATTCTTGCGCCGGGCCTGTTTTAAGCACTGACTTTCAAAAACAACCTGCTTAACACAATGACTTTCTTATTTGTTTCACTGTATGTGAGCCACAAGAATAATCTTAATGGAATAATTCTAGACCGTTATACTGTTATCAGCATATGTTGAAGTAGATTTGTCTTCGATTTCTAATTAAGGATAGTTAATTTTCATGTCTGCCACCCACAATGAGCTGAAACTAAATTGATAATTTACATAATCATATGTAATTCGTTCCTACATGCACGTATGTGTTAACGCGTTCCTATGGCGACTAGTCGTAGTGAGAGTAAACGATCACGTTCCCAATGTGTTTGTGTGAAGACGTGTTGTAACGCGTTTGTGTTTTTCTTACCTTTTAATATAAGTTCTTGTGCTTCAGTTGTGTCCTCCAAATAGTCAACATTTGATTATTGCAATTACTGGTTTAGAAAAAATGTGGTTTGATATTGGATTGGTTGTTCGGTTTGATTTTGGCATGGAGTAAATGGACTGCATTTTATGGACTGCATTTTATATAGCGCTTTCAACAGACCACATGGTCATCCCAAAGCGCTTTACAAGTTGCCTCACATTCACCCATTCACACACTCATTCATACACCGACTGCGGTGTCAGCCATTCAAGGCGCCATCCAGCTCGTCGGGAGCAGCTGGAGTACGCACCATAGTCAACCGTTTCACGGCAAACAAAAGAGCATGGTTTCAACAACACCATTGTCTGTTAGCATGTATAGCATGGCAAATATTTAAATGTACTTAACTGCTTTTGTAAAATTACAAATGAAACACCCAAAACTGTAAATGGCATCATCGCAAAGACTGTTTATACATGAAAAGGGCGTTGGATGATGTCACGTTGTGGTGTAAGGACATGTGCCATTAATTAATCTATGTAGGTACCGTATTTACCGTAAGGCGCATTTTTTTTCATAGTTTGGATGGTCCTGCGAATTATAGTCAGGTGCGACTTGTTTATCAAAATTAATTTGACATGAACCGAGAAAAATGAACTAAGAAAACATTACCGTCTATGCTGCCAGAGATGCTGCTCAGTGCTCCTGTAGTCTACACTGAAAACATATAGCGCCCTCTCGCGGCTGTAGATGGTAATGTTTTCTCTTGGTTCTAAATAAATGCGACTTATGCCGCGTTTCCACCGAAATTACCCGGAACTTTTTTCCCCAGGAACTTTTTCCCCCAGGAACTTTTTTTCCCCAGGAACTTTTTCCCCCCCAGACCTGTTGCTTTCTGCGTTTCCACCGCGGTGTAAAGTACCGGGAAGATTAGGCAAATAGACTGGTGACGTAGGTCTGCGCGCATTTCTCAATACAAAGTATGCTGATTTTGGACGTGCATCCTCGATAGTGCGGACTTTGTGCATTCGACTCGGGAGTGTGATGTCCGCGACGACGCAAATCCAGTAAATCTGCAAACAGCAGCATATACTTGATAACTTCAGTCAGCTGACCATGGCTACTATTTTCTTCTCTGTATATTTACAATAAAACGAAATAGGATATCAAATACCACTGCCTCCTTTCGTTTTCATTTAAGCATAACAGCTGCAGAAATGTACTTAGTTCAGGGATGTGTATATATACAGCCATTACAATGAAACGAAATATTATATAGATTTGCCTTTTTTATTTTCATTTTAACATATAGATAAATTGAATACAGACCAAAGATAACATGTTAGATTTACCCAAAACGAATTATATTTTATGTTTAACCACTAAAGAGACATCAGAGCCAGCGGCACACATCAGAAGTTCTAGCCGAGGTGAGGCTGCTTCTCGGCGGATAGATGAACACTGAGCTCCCGCTGGTCGCGTGGAGCTGACCGTCTCTGAGATCGGCGAAACATATTTTAAAATAGGCGCTGTCTTTATAAATAAACCACAGATTTGAGTTTTAAACAACTACATTCTCGCCTGATTTATGTTGATCCGATTAAATGGTGGTTGAACTCCACCAATGCTGCGTGAACCCAACTAATCAGGATGTTTAGCGGCCAAGTCCCGCCCCCGAAAGTTCCGGAACTTTGAAAAAGTACCACCTCGCCAGCAGGGACTTTCTGAGGGGCATTTTTTTTACCCGGAACTTTTAGTTCCTGGTTCCTGCGGTGGAAACACACAGAGTACCAGGCCAAAGTCCTTAGTTCCTGGGTAAAGTTCCTGCGGTGGAAACGGGGCATTATAGTCCAGTGCGACTTATATATGTTTTTTTTCTCGTCATGACATATTTTTGGACTGATGCGACTTATACTACGGTGCGACTTACAGTCTGAAAAATATGGTACTATAAAATGTGAAATGGGAACATGAAAGGAGTAATCAAAAAGCAACTCATGTAAACACCTTAATCATAATATTGTCTTTAGAATAAGGCAAATAATTATTGATGTCCATATAAACGTAGTCATTGTGTGTCTGTATCAGCTAATTAGTATCTGTTATCTATATTGACTTGAGTAGTGCTCACTGGTAGATTTTATATAAAATAAAAACAAAGACCCCCAAATAGCTGGCTAATATAAATGTGAAAAACATTATTAAAATACACTACATTAAAGTAACAACACAAGGGAGATTAATTAAAATCGTCTTTTCTATGAACATTTACATCCCATTACACTGCTGCTGTGGCAGTTTAAAAAATGCCTCTTTATATTTGACTTTAGCAGCTTTGTTTTTTTTTTCTTCAACTACCCAAATCTTGTTAAACCCATTCTGAATTTATATTAATAATAATATAATAATAATAATTCATTACATTTATATAGCGCTTTTCTAGGCACTCAAAGCGCTTTACATAGACAGGGGGTATCTCCTCATCCACCACTAGTGTGCAGCATCCACCTGGATGATGCGACGGCAGCCATAGTGCGCCAGAACGCCCACCACACACCAGCTTACTGGTGGAGAGGAGACCGTGATGAAGCCAATCAGCAGATATGGGGATTGTTAGGAGGCCATGATGGTCAGAGGCCAATGGGCGAATTTAGCCAGGATGCCGAGGTCAAACCTCTACTCTTTTCGAAGGACATCCTGGGATTTTTACTGACCACAGAGAGTCAGGACCTCGGTTTAACGTCTCATCCGAAGGATGGTGCTTGTTGACAGTATAGTGTCCCCATCACTACACTGGGGCGCTAGGACCCACACAGACCACAGGGTGAGCACCCCCTGCTGGCCTCACTAGCACCTGTTCCAGCAGCAACCTAGTTTTCTCAGGAGGTCTCCCATCCAGGTACTGACCAGGCTCAGCCCTGCTTAGCTTCAGTTGGAAACCGGTCTTGGGCTCCAGGGTGATATGGCTGCTAAGGGGCGAATGGAATGAATGGAACAAAGGGGCGAATGGAATGAATTTACCCATAACAAATTCATAGGAAATAAATCCAGTTATAAATCAAATCTCTATTATTTATCTCCTTATTTAAAGAAATTAAAAATGACCATATTGTGTATATACAAGTTGTAGAATTGATCAAATAAGACTTGTGTATGTTTATTGAAAGAATTGATTATATTATTTTTCTAATTCTTCATTTACTTGATGGTCCTGCTTTAAATGATGCTTGGACATGTTTTTACTAAAAGTACATTTTAATGAACTTTAAAAAAAAAAATACTAGAACTATTAAATTTAAATTCTTAAGTATTTTTTATTTTTGCTTTTTAAAATATTGTGTAGGATGGATTGTAGTAAGACTTAAATCTTATTATTTGAGTGTGCATAAGGAGTACAATACATTTTAGTGTGTTTGTGCGTGCCTCATGGATAAGAACAGACTGAATTAGGCAGTTGACCGATCGGTAAGCCCCTCCCCTAGAACGCAGATGAGCCAATGGTAGTCGTGTATCAGAAACATTGGAAGAGCCAAGCATTTATCGGTTTGATGGTGTTTTTGCTACAAAAATGGAAAAACAATGTGGTACTTGTAACACTGACTCCAGGTATCCTGAGAGGATGGGCAGTATAATTTATTTAACTACATTTTACTAAACCCAAACAAAACAGAGCAAAATGTCCCTAAGCATTCAATCCCAATCCCAATGAAGACAAAAATATTCATTTTCTGGTTGTCATACTCCCAAGTAACAATTTTTAATGCAATCATGTACTTAAAGTTATCTCTGGCTAAAACTAGCTAAAGTTAGTGAGTGCTGTTACAAACCTAAATGGCGAACTGTTCTCACATCATGTACAGTGTAGGTCAAAAACACACAAACGAAGGTCTACATTTCAGTGCCTCTCCAAATTAAATTTGTTAAATGTACATTAATCATACACTGCAATACATGAACATGGTTGACCCGGGATGTTTTAATCTACAATCAAGACGACCGTAACATGAGGCTTCTCCCACTTGCATTGATCTGTAAACCCTCGCTTCGAGTTACCCATTGTTTATTTTAAAATCTTTTATATATATCCCTCAATGGAATATTTAATTCCCACTTGAATGCTGGCCCTTCGGTGTCCAAAACTGTGCAAAAACATCATGGGACAAGGTTTCTACACTGACAGCTGAGACGAAGTGAGCAACTTTTGTTTGAGGGAGCAACAGTAACTAAGGGGGGCGGGGCTACCAAAACCATTAAAGCATCTCTCCTACATGCATTATCTCACTATAGCTGGGTGAGAAGATATTCTGATGTTGGAATAGGCAGGGTGTTTATATCCAGTTAGCATCAGGATAGTGTGAGAATGAGCTGTTTTTTCAGTGTACTTGGAATAAATGGTGCTTTTGGTTTGGGATGGGTGAGTTATGAACCTGGCAATATTTCCAAGCCATGTGAATTCAAAAGATCAAGTCTTGATTCCTTGTTGTAACCTCCTGATAGTGAATAGTTGACTTAAAACCTTTTTTTTTATATATATATAAAGAATAATTGAATGTTTCCTAGGATGTTGTTTGTCATATGTTTTTTGGATGCATCTCCAATAAAGCAGATTTATTTGGTGTCGAATGTGATCATAACTCATGAGTGTATTTGTGTCAGCAGCCACAGGTGGAATCGGAAACTGTGCACCTCTTCATTCCTGCTCTGGCAGTTGGTGCTATTATCGGCAAGCAGGGCCAGCACATTAAACAGCTCAGCCGCTTTGCTGGTGCATCAATCAAGGTGAGTGATGGCAAGCATGACCTTTTATGACCCATATACCCTATATTTTTAATATACCCTATATTTGTTAAATGTAATAGTTTTAATTTTTCAATTTTCCTATGCTGTAGCAGTGTTTTAAAGGGTTAGTTCAACCAAAAATTAAAACTTGTCCATGTTCTACTCACCCTCGAAGCATCCTAGGTGTTATGTGACTTTCTTCTTTCAGAATAATCCAATCGGAATTATATAAACAAATTGTCCTTGCTCTTCGAAGCCTTTCAATATAGTAAGTGGGTGTTTATCAACCGTTCAGAAGACGTGAAATAGTGTGCTCTTCTGTAATGTCCCTCACGCGGCTCCGGGGGTGAATAAAGGCCCCATGTAGTGAATCCATGTGTTTTTGTAAGATAAATATCATATCATATAACACTTCTTTTTTTTTTTCCTACCATCTGCTGGTTGTGGGATGCTAAGATGTGCAGGCAAAAGATGGAAGACATATGCATCACGTGTGCCTCTTGGAATTGTAGGAGCGAAGAAAACCAAATTTCCTTACTTTAGCAAAGGAAAACCAGTCTCCTCTAGGCTTATTTCGAAACAAATCCTCGTTTTGTGCCAACCTGTATGCATTTTGCGTAGCGGCTAAGCATTTTGACCTCAAAGTACGCTGGTACATTTGGTCGCTCTAAACTACGCAAAAATCTAGTGACGCCTCTGTGCGCGCGCAGTGTTCAAATCAAGCAACAGAAAAAGATGTTCAACCAAAGTTCAACCAATCAGAGTATTTTTTTTTTTTGTTTGTTTTTTGCATTTAATTGATTTCTGCATTTTATTTTTCTCCTATTAACCTATAGTTGGTCGTTTCAGTTCAAAGTGGCTCGCGCTCGCCCTGTCAGATGCTCTGACAGAAAGGCAGCATATGAGGCTGACAGAGACGCGCTGTTTAATGTTTGGGATGTGCTGTTTTTTTGTATATTCTCCATCTGTACATGTTAAAAAAAAAAAGCCATGGAAATATTCCCATTTTGCTGTCAGAAGTGCATGAGCTTTTGGTTTGCGATTCTCCGCTAAAATCCACAGACTTAATTTAGAACGAGCGTGCCACACAGACAAATCTCAATGAAAAAGTAGCACAGTAACTCAGTGACTAAAATATACATTTTGCTGAAATATTTGTAGCTGGACAATAAATGTGATGTAGAATTTTAAACCTACAAGTAAATGTATTTGTATGATAGCACTAACTCTAAAATGTAACGGGGTAATTAAAATAGGCTTTTTACTCCATTAGTAGGGCTGGACGATTAATAGGAAAATAATCAAAATCGAAATTCATAACCTCTAACCGACGTAATATTCCCATGTCGGTTATTTCGGTTTTTTAATCCTGTTAACACTTCCCCCTTAAAAGCATACTAGCGCGTGTGTAGCCACAGGACTGTGCCCCGTCCAGTCAGTGGCATAAAAGCAAAACACTTGAGGTGAACGCCGGTTCAACACATACTGATGGCGCGAGAGCGGTGAGCCTTGCGTCTTCACTAAACTTAGTCAGTTGTATTTGTTTTATGGTTTGGACATTCAAGCGATTAGATGAACGGATGTGTATTATTATATCGAGCTACCATGTTCACGCAGGTGCATTGTGGCACGGACACTCATATAAACAGTAGCTGTGGAGATCGTACGCACAGAGGAACACAGAAACTAGTTGTCAGCGCTGTCCTGTGATTTATCACTAAAGTAGCTTAGAATCTCAAAACTTATTATAGCATGTTTGTGTGCAGCGCACATGAAGGGTTCCCGGTTTGTGTCCGTTCTCGGACTGTTCTGTGTATTTTAACTGTGGAAAAGGTTGTTCCGAGTCGAATCTACGATACAGAAGACTACATCAGTATATCATCATAAACGCAGCCGTTTTTGTCTTACGTGAACGTAAACCGATGAGAAAGAAAACACATGTACAGTATTTTTGCTTAAAGAGACTACAGCCTAATAAACGCGCTGCCTGTCATTAATGTTAATCAAAAAACAAAAGAAAATCATTCACTGATCTTGACTGAATATATTTAATAACTTTACTTGATCCATATTTATTTTATTTATGAAAAGAAAACTATGCAGTGTTTTTAAACTTTTAATTACAGTTTCTGTACCTGAAATTTAGTTTAGTTGTATTTATGATATTGCTAATTGATTTGTTTGTTCCTTTCTTATTACTGACCTATCTTATAACTTGTCTTTAACACTTTAATATTTGAAATTTATATTAATCTAGTTGTTTTTGCTATGATATTTTTTTTAATCACAGGCAAAATTCCTCTTGCAGTGTTTTGAAGGCTGCTGATTTTTGCTCATGTTATTCAGCTGCAACAGAATGCTTTGTAAAAATGTTTGACATCTAAATGTTTGACTTAATTTTTTTTATATTGGATTTTTTATCTTATTGGAATCAAAACTAGGAATCGATAAGAATCGGAATCGATAAAATTCAAACGATACCCAACCCTAGTAAGAAATGTTACGAACATAGATAAAATAACTGCTGATAGTCAATCATATTTACAGTACAAACCTTGTCAGTGAACTATGAGGGCAAAAACAAAACTAAATAATCGTTCATTAATCGTAATCGAGGTAAAATGTTCAATTAATCGAGGTTTTGATTTTAGGCCATAATCGTCCAGCCCGATCCATTAGTGCTTTTATTTCATTTTTAGTTTAGTAACTTCTACTTAAATTATTTTTGTTTTTAGTTTGCAATATTACAGTGTTGGAATGTAATGTGATTTTTGCACATAATATATGCTTACATTCACTTTATTTGTTTAATCCAAATACAAAATACTGAGATCTATAGGCTACCATTTACCACAAATCAGCCAGATAATACAGAGATATGCATTTTTGCTTATATCGACCAGCCTTATACAGAAGTGTACTGGAGTTTTTTTTTTTTTCTTTTAAATGGCATTTAAAAACAATTAAATAGCTAGAATTAACTTAACAGTTATGGTAAACCATAATAAACCATAAACTGTTTACCCCCACTCCACAACGTCTTCTGAACTGTTGACAACAAACACCCGCTTACCCCTATTGAAAGGCTTGGAAGAGCAAGGACAAATTTTAATATAACTCAGATTGGATTATTCTGAAAGAAGGAAGTCACACACCAAGGATGCCTAGAGGGTGAGTAGAAGATGGACAAATTTTAATTCTCAGGTGAACAAACCCTTTAAGATCTGTCATTTTTGTCGGGATAGATTGCACCTGCTGATGGAGTTGACACAAAGCAAAGAATGGTCATTATAACTGGACCACCAGAGGCACAATTCAAGGTAAAAATTTTGTGATATTTTATGAATTGAGCCATTGTATGAATATTCACTCATTTGTAAATTCATGTATTGATTCTCTGTGCTGTTTTTCTTAGGCTCAGGGACGTATATTTGGGAAGTTAAAAGAGGAGAACTTCTTTGGACCGAAGGAAGAGGTTAAATTAGAGGCTCACATAAAAGTGCCCTCATTCGCCGCTGGCAGAGTCATTGGCAAGGGAGGCAAAACGGTAAATGGCCACTTTACATCAATTGTTAGTGCTCCTGTTTCCATTTATCCTCAGCATTCATAGCTGCTCCATGTTTCTCTTTAGGTGAATGAACTACAGAACTTGACCAGTGCTGAGGTGGTTGTCCCGCGGGACCAGACACCCGATGAAAATGACCAAGTAGTAGTAAAAATCACAGGCCACTTCTATGCAAGCCAGGTGATTTGAGCTACTAGACATTAGAGCTGCAGAAAAGGGCTAAATGTTGTCATTTTCTGATTTAAAAATATTTTCTCTGATCCCACCTTGGTTGGAGGGGGGTGTCTTAACCCCATGGCACCTCTGCCAATAGTAATGCAATTAAATTTTTTTTTGATTGGAATTTTTTTTTCTGCTTCGTTTTCTTTCATGTGTACCAGCTGGCCCAGAGAAAGATCCAGGAGATTATCTCTCAGGTGAGGCGGCAGCAGCAGCCCAAGGCCTCGGCCACAGATCCACCAGTCACCCGGAGGAAATAGAGCCAGTCTTTTCGGAGACTGATAAGGATACGGGACACATCCATCACAGGGGTCAGGGAATGTCCTTACAACCCCGCCCGCTTTTACACCCATTCCTCCTGAAGTTTCAGTGATATTGTGTACAATACACTTCCCCTCACCACAAATCCCCACCTTAAAACAAATCATAAAGTCAGCCACCCAGTCCTTGCCTTAATATGGTAACTGCACAGACCTTAATTGACAGATGTTAAACTTTGTTTTGGTTGTGAGTTTATTGGGAAATGCAGCATTTGAGTGTAAAAGGCTTTTCAAGCCTGTTTTTAGGGTAAGGAATGGGTGACAACGGGTGGGGTTGAAGGTCTTTGGTTTGAGATGGAAAGAGGAATTTTGATGAAGTACGCTGTCCTGGGATCCATAGTGGCATTTTATAAATTCTGATGCATTTTATAGATGAATAGATGTATATACATATATAAAATTATGAAAGGTGGAGCAGCACTGCCACTTATGACTGAGGGAAGTGTTGATTGGTGTTGGCCAGGAAACCAAGTTAATATGCATTTTACTGATCTACCTCAGGCTAGAGTACCTCAGAAAAAAGAAAAGAAAATGATATATGAAATTAAGTTCTTTTTTTATTTTGCTTTGTGGTATTTTGTATACTTTATAAAGCTAATAGTTCTTGAACATTTTTATTTTTTTAAGAAAATGTAAAATTTAGTCTGTAGTTAACGGATGATGCTCGAATTCCGCCTCGCTCCTTTTGCCGCGCGCCATGAATAACTAAATGTATATACACACACGTTTGCGCGCGTCGCACGAGTGAAAGCGGAGTTTGGGCTTCTGTGTTCGCTACAGATAGGAGAAAGAAAAGAAAAGCGCCTCAGTGTCGCTGAGGAGCCACCACCCTCTGAACACCGTCAAGGTAATGAGAAATAACGCCACCCGTACTTACCGCAGCAATGCCATGCTAAAATCCTAATAACTGTCTCGGCGGTAGCAGACGTTTCACTCGTATTTCATTACACTTCAGTCAGGGTTGGATACAAGCAATAGAGGTCAGGGATAAGCAAGGTCCTGCTGTAACCTCTTTGACACCCCCTCATCCTCGGCGCGATTAGTCGTCTATCAAATTAAAAAGACCAGCCCGATTGAGGTATTTTTTTCTTTCCCCGTGCTCATCGTTTTTTCTCATTTCCTTTTTCCAAATAACGCGCTCCGTTTGGTCTTGGGACGGGCTTTTTTTCTTTCTTTTTTTGCATCAAACTTGGCTTTACATCCCGAATATTTTCAGTGTTTAACGTAAGTCAATGCATGTTAGGGGTTCGGGGAGTTGCACTGTTCTGATGCTTTTGCGTTGATAGCTAGGTTACAATAGTCGGGCGCGCGTCTCTAGGCTAACGCGCGAACGGTTTCACTTATATCTTTCGTTTATCATTCGAAGTGAAAAAAGCAAAAACTATATATAAAATGAACTTTAGCAAAGAAAAAACGTTTAGTAAAGAAACTTGAGAAACCAATATTCCTTTTGTTTTCATGCAGAATGTAAATATGATTTGATTGTGGTAAAAGAGTGCATCCACGCTTCCACACTAGTAAGGCCATTGTCTACCTCAGCTGAGGAAAGGGTGGGCTCCGTCTCACCTGAGACCTCTAGCGTGCGCAGCGATACCTCAAGTCCCTCGCGAACACTTCCGCACTGGGTACGCGCGTGGCGCAGAGCGCTGACCAGAGGGGCACAAGTGATCGTTTTGTTTTTCTTTCCACCCTTCTCTTACACAGTTTTTGATCTACCTCTTATTAGAAAAGTATTTAAATTAGAGGCATATTGCTATGTGTTAGAATCTATAGGGTCATGTTCCATCTGCCCCTTTCCTCAGAAAAATAAATATATCATTTAAAAAATTTAAGAAAAAAAAAAATCCTGTATGGCTAGACTTTAATGATGAGTGAGAAAATGATTTTGATTTTTGCCTGCAATTTATTCTCTGCTAACTGATTTGAAACCTCACCTTATTGCTTTTTCTTCTGCTTCTTGGTTTGGCCTCCTTGTATTGGGCTTTATTTCTTGCATAAGTATTGTATTAAAAGTCAAAGTGTTTATTTGGGATCTGATTAATGATGGCTATAGAAAAGTTAGTTTTCAAGGGCCTGCTTCATTTCTTGCTTATGAAATATGAACAATGAAGTCTTTTTTTTTTTTTTTTTTACTCATGTCTTATGGATGCTACAGTTTTTTGGTAGGTTTTTTTTTCTTCCAGAATTTATTTTATTTTATTGACTGGGATCTTATCCAATTTCATTTCATGGCTGTGTTGTGTGGTGAGTCATGTTTCAGTGGGAATGTGATGTGGAAATCCGGGAGCTGGAATAGTTCTGAAGAAAAATTGGTCAGATTTCAGCATAAGCAACATCCCCGCCGACCGTGCTTGTGTGCCCTCACACACCTCCACTTGTCAAATGCCTCTGATACAAAGAAAATAATTAAAAGTCAAGTTGGCTCCTTGCAACCATTGTTTGTTTGTTTTTTTTTTTCTTTGCTGTTCTTTGTGTCCATATTTGTCAGATGTTTTTAGTTGTTTGTGTGCATTAGGAAGCTTTTTTTTTTTTTTTTTTTTGAACTCGAAGGTTGTCCCCTCCCTCCCATCCCCAAATACTGGTTTCATTTCAGTTTTAATACAATACAATCTTGTGCATCACTATAGCAAACGGTTTATAAATTTTATTAGAATGTTTGTGTGTATATAAGCACTTACAGAAGTGAACAAGTTCTGAAATCATAATTACCAAAAGTGCTGTCAAATTTTTTTTTTTTAAATCAATAAGCATACTTTATAAAAATCATGCTTTATAAAAAGAAATGGTTAGTAAAGTGACTTATGAAACTACAGCTTAATTACCATCAAACAGGTCTTTCTCAAAAATATTGCACCAATTTTAGTTCCCATACATAAGAAATCTCTTAACTATGGTCAAAATAAAGTACAACTTCTCAGAACATTATAGAACATCCAACTTCTGTCAAATTTCTCATCCTGTCTGCAAATTAAGGAACTTGTCAAATCAATTGAGACAAAGTGTCACTCAATGGAACTTTTTTCGCCATTGGATCAAAATATTTTAGTGAATTTGGTTTGGGAAAACCAAACTGATTTCTCATGTACTGGACTGTGATTGGTTGGTTAGTAGTAGTTTTAGTCATTTTAGATTATAGAAACCCCTGTAGATCTGGCACATCTGGTCTCATTCATTCCAAATCTTTGATTTATAAATCTTTAAAGCTTGCATGCATGTGATATAACTGAAATGCTATGATTACTTATTCTAGTCAAACTGATGCCAGTGTAATCTAATCTTGCTGAAGGCAAGCACCTATGAGATCTCTAGTTATTATCATAGATAACCTACAGCCAAACTCGTATCAAATAAATAGCAACTTTGCTGCAACAACTCATCTCAGTCTATAGTGGCCTCTCTGTCAATAAACGGCTTCTCTCCTCGTCAGCAGAGAACAGAGCTGCTCTTACTTTGCTTAAACTCCAGCTACCAGCATTTCTCTCAGCATCATCCAACATAGAGCGTCTCACTGGACGATACACCTTATATCGCCTAAAAGGAATAATAATAGTAAAAAAAAAAAAAATTATTAGGATGCATACCTTTTATGTTTTCAAACTATCAGGGCTGCGTTTCTCGATAACGATTGAGCTTAGCACTTAAGAGCGTTTTCTACTAGCCAATTTATGATCGTTCGTTATTGTTTCACATGCCTTTCCCAAAAGTGGATTTAACACAATCACACCTATGTGCTTTGAGTGCTACTTAGATGGCGCTATCTGTTTGTCAAGTGCTGAAATGTCACCTTATAGAATGGCTCGTAATTGTAGTACATGCTCGTTTATTAAATGTTAACCTAATTCTGTGTTCTAGACAACGCGGATATAATAACTATAATAGAATATTATAAAATGGATAGTTCCGGTCCTTGATTCTGATTGGTTCAAAGCTGTTGTAAATTACACTATAAACCTTAATTCATGAACATTTGTTTACGTCCGTGTGTTGCTCTGCAACCACTTTTTTGGAATCACAACTGTTTCTGAGGAACTACATTGTTTGGTGGAAGAATACTGTTTTTATTTATATCATTACACTTAATTTGCTCCGTTTTATTCTGTGAAACCTTACTACTCGCATGGAATAACTGTTTTATAAACGCAATGAGCCCTGTGAAGCCATGGTTTACAGTAAATTTATAACAGCTAAGTGGGTTTTAGACAACGCTCCTTAGCTGTTATAAATTCACTGTAAACCACGGCTTCTTGGGGCTTATTGCTTTATTATATTACATTACATTATATTATAGTTAAGTATGATATTATATTTTATATAAGATATATACTTATATATATAGAGAGAGAGATACATTATTTCGGGGTCCAATACATAGCTGGTTTTTGTGCACATCAGCTGACAGATTTGGTTTCCCCAATTTTTTAAGCATATTTCCCTACATTACTTTTTCTTTTCTTTTTTTTTCAGTCATTTAATTTAGACGTGTATTTATATTTTTCCTTCCCTTTTTTAATTATTTCATTTATAAATTAATAATAATAATATTAAAAAAAAGAGTAACAACGTGTACAATAAAGTACCATCAAATCCTTATACAAGTGTAAATTTTTCGAAATTGAGATTTATGCATCATATAAAAGCTGAATAAATAAGCTTTCCAAGTTTCCATTGATGTTTGGTTTATTAGGAGTGGACAATATTTGACCAAGATGCAACTTTTTGAAAATCTGAAATCTGAGGTTGCAAAAACATTCAGAATACTGAGAAAATCCCCTTTGAAATTGGTCCAAGGTCACATATTATAATCACATTGCACTTGAATAAAGTTAAAGGTGTAATCTGCCGATTTTCCTGCAGGTGACCGCATAAATCTGTCTTCTTACGATGCACCTAGGGCTTTACGATTACGCCAGAGCATTTGTAGATCTACCATGATTTTTAAGTGCTACTTAAGTTACGATGCTTTTAGGATACAGACCGTAATATTAAGATCAGTCATACAATTCATTTTTACGAACTTCTAGGCTTACGAAGCTTTTGGGAAACGCAGCCCAGTTTGGTAAGTGTACTCACTTGTAAACCATGACAGCGATGAATGCAAAGATGGAAATAAGCACAGCGCTGGAAGACAGAACCACTTCAGCCACATGGGAGGATTTTGGAGAGCCTAAGAAAAAGAAAGAGAGAAAAATTTAAATAATTGTCATCCAGTTACAATGTTTATAATTATATGAATATTAAATGTAACTGAACATTTGTAAATTCATAAATCTTTGTTCAGAAATTAGGCACTATTCTTTATATAGTGTTTTCATATTGACTAATATTTTGTATATTATTTCTCAAATGAGAAATGTTGCCATGGCAACTAACTGAAACGTTTTAAGTGAAGTAGGTCTACCAAAATTACTAAAACTGAATGAACATGTAGATGTAAAAATAATAATAATAATTGAATAAAATAACTAAAGCACATAAAAATACATGCCAATTTAAAATATAATAAAAAATACTGAAAAACAGCCTAAATAACAAATGGATGAAAAACAAACTTAACTCAAAACATTTTTAAAAAATTACTAAAAGTAAAGTTTAAAAACAAATGTTTAAAATACAAAAAATAAATAAATACAAAATCACATAAAACATACTAAAATTGTAACTAAAGAAAATTATCCAAAAAATGCTATTTAAAATATGAATAATAGCCTACTATAATAGCATATTAAAAATACTAAAATAAAATAACAGATGAAAAACACCTATTCATTGTATTCAAAATACTAAAACTGATAACAGAAATGTGAAAAAAAGAAAGATTACAAAAGCACATAAAATGACAGAAGCATACTGAAAATTAAATAAAAGCAAATTATAATAAAATAAACATAAATACTATAATAGTATCTAAATAAATGTAAAAAAACAGTATCTGTATAATACTAAAATAACTGCTGTGTTAAGGTGCTTTAGAACAATATATATGAAAATGATTTAAAGAAAAATAAATAAATATACAGACAAAATTGACTACAATTCTCAAAACTGACTTATGTTAGGGCTGTTGCCAATTGTAACTGAGGTGGTGGTGGCAAGAGCCAAGCCTCCAGGCAGACCCAGCGTGATGTTAACACAGTAATTGCCCGGCGTTTGGAAAATGCGGATCAAGCTGATCTTGCATCCTTCGCCATAGGGAGCCACATCCTCACACACGATATTCTTGACCTCCCGACAGGCGGAGTTGGCCACTATGGTGCAGGCCACTGAGGGAACACTGAGAAAAGGAGACATGATGCTCAGTTAAATGTATTGTATCTGTGTGATCCAGCAGTCATCTGTTGTAAATGTGACTGAATGCTTTTGACTTGATAATGACATGCTGTGTAAAGGCTTCAAATGCTCACTGCATATCAGAATCATCTACATCTTATAAATGCTCTTCACTTTCTGGCCTGTCATGGTGAAGCACATGATCTTCTGTCTTTGTACTAAATATATTTGTGTTTGTGTGAATCCTACCTGCCGGAGCAAGTCACCATGAAGTTTATAGATGTGTTGGTCACTTTGTCAGCTGACACCTTTAAAATCTGATTGGCTGGCAGGTTCTGCAGAGCTAGAGGAGGTTCTGTAGAAACAGACATAAAAATAGATATTTAAAATTCTATTTTAGAATGTATTATTTTATCCTTATTAAAATTTTATTACATTTTTAAAAATGTAATAATTAAAAGCTTTTGTGTACTGGAGTACAATACAAAGTACACCGTGTTATTTAAGTATAATTTATCATTAACTGTTACAGTTTTTGATTATTTAATTATATTTAAATTATTTTTAATTTATTTTAATTATTTTAATTCAAATTTGAGTTCAAATTTGAGTAATTGTTGTTTTGTCATTCCTTATTTTTTATTTTATTAGTTCTTTGTTAGAAGATGCTTACATGGTTTGTTTTATTTATTTTAGTACTTTAAACAAAAACAAAAAAAAATTATATATATATATATATATATATATATATATATATATATATATATATATATATATATATATATATATATATATATATATATATATATATATATATATTGTATTTAGTTTCATTTCAGTTAATTTTCAGTATTAATTTAAGGTTTTAATTTTATATGGAATAAAAACTTCATCTCACAAGTTTTGAACATTACTTTTTTTGTTTGTTTTCATAAATGCAGAATTCTGGCTTTTTTTCTTTCAATTTAAAGTTTACATCTTACAAGTTAAAAGTCCAAGAATGAAAACCCAGAATTAAACCTTCCATAGGTTTACAATAACCCTGATAAATACCAAAATCTTTGAAAAACGTGGTCCGACAATCTTCTTACCAATGATTATGATCTCGCCTTCAAAGGAGCCATACACATGGTGGAAACAGTCGTATTCCTTGAAGTGTGTGTGTTTGATCATGGGGGGTGGGGTGGGCTGCTTATAGGTGGGACTGGTCTCAGGCCCAGTGGTGGCTGTAATAGACGTCACCTTTGAATCGGTTTGGAATGGTTCTGTTGTTGGGACAGCAGTTGTAGGGACTCGAGGAGTGGTAGTTGGTGAAGGATTGGTGATGATGGGAACTGGAGTAGAGATTAAAACAGTGTTGGAAATATAAATTGCATTGTAAAAATGTCCTTTTAGTGTTCTGTTAGATATAATTCTGTTTTTTCTTGCTGTAAACACTACTCGTCTCACCCTTGGTGGTCTTTATTTTGCTAGTGAATGCGTGAGTGCCAGGCGGTAACGTAGGCATCGCTGCAACACATGAAAGTGATTGAATTATTTTACAGAAAGACTGTTGGCGGGCCTTTAACATGACAGCAGGTTTAATAAGTTTGCTTTACTCCACGAGATAAATGGACACATTTTGTCCCGATGGATAATAATGTATATGATATGTCTGGCTTGGATAATAGGATATCTGTTTCTGGGTGAGTAAAGTGCCTGTGTTTATGAGATTACCCCTGCTATGAGCTTGTGTAAAGTGCATTGGTGTTGGAGTCGGTGGCGGGCAGGGCACACGGAACGATGCCTCCACGAGGAGCTTGACTGTTACATTTCCAAGAGTGTTGTACGCATGGGTTGCCACATTGCTGTGGGTGACCAACTGGTTGCCATCCCGAAAGTCCCAAATGAAGTCTACCGCATCAGCTGTCTTCAGATAGTTGCTTGGGTCATGGATCTGGACATTGAAAATCACATCTGACCCTCTGACAAAGACGTTTTTGTCAGTTATGCTGGCTGGATGCTTCTGGGAAATGTTCACGGATAGTGGAATCTTATCTGGATGAAGAAAAACATAAAAAAAATTGATCAATAAAAGTATTTTTATGTATAGATACATGATATATATATGTATGTGTGTGTGTATATATATATATATATATATATATGTGAGTGCTGTCAAACAATTAATCACAATTAAACGCATCCAAAATAAACATTTTTGTTTACATAATATATGTGTGTTCTCTGTATATTATATATATATATATATATATATATATATATATATATATATATATATATAAAATACACATACAGTATATATTTTAAAGATATTTACATGTCTTTATTTATATAATTTATATTATAAATAAATAAATAAATAAATAAATATATATATATATATATATATATATATATATATATATATATATATATATATATATATACACATGCATTTGAGTGTAACATTATGTAAACATTTTATTTTGGATGTGATTAATTGTGATTAATCTTTTGACAGTGATAATATATATATACACACACACACACACACACACACACACACCAGTCAAAAGTTGGAAAAATATGAATGATTTTTTTTTTTAATGTAATATTTAAGTCATAGTTTTTAATGTTTACATTTTTAAAAATGTTTTTTTTTTTTTTTTGCTGCTTTATACTCTTATACTCTTTGTGTGTTTCAAGATTATTTGATGAATATAAAGTTCAGTTAACAATTTATTTGAAATACACTAAATTTATTTGTAGCATTATAAATGTCTTTACTGTCACTTTTAATCAATTAATTGCATCCATCCTGAATAAAAATATTCATTTCAGAAGGACACTGAAGACTGGAGTAATTGCTGCTGAAAATTGAATTTTATAATACAATTATATATTGATTCACTAAAATAGATATAATATTTCATACATAAAATCTATTCATAAATTACTTTTTAAATTTTCATATAAAAATGATGTGTAGGCCTAAATAAATTATCATAGTATAGTTTTGATCCTGTACAATAAATATGATTAAAACAAGACAAAAGTAACTAGCAGACCTGTTATGAAGAATACGGTGCTGTCCACAGAGAGTGGGCTGTACTTCCTGCGCTCACGTTTACGGTACACCATCACCTCCATCATACCAGCTCCAAACGTCATGTTAGTGGTGTTCAGGGTCAGATGGGAGGAGGAGCCATCACACGTCTCAAAATACTGGCCTGTGAGGGAAACCATTAGAGTCCATTAGAGTGCTTACACTATATCTAGAGTCAATTATTAAAACACTGATATGATTCAGGTCAGTGAATGACTGACACTCACCCATGGTGTGCCACACATACACATAACCTCTACGTCTCCAGTCGTTGCTCTGAGGAAAAGGCTTTCCATCAGGGAAAACATTGCACCTCTTCAGATCTGTACACTTTCCAAAGCCATAGTCATCCAACCAGGATGTCCAGTTAAACACGTATCCTGAACGCACCTGTCCATTGGCTAAAAAATAAGTGAAGGTGTTAGGCACACAGATAAAAAAAAATCCTTATTCATCCTTATTTGGGAATATAAATACAACTTTTAAAATACAGGTCATTTTTTCCCCTTGCATTTGTACATTGTTTAGAGATTCCAGGAGTATGAAGCACCTGAGGCCTCCATCATACCGTCGTCACAGTGCTCATCATACACCAGGTTGCCGCTGCTGTCCTCCTTCTGGCATGGTGGAAACTCCAGAGCTGCAGTGAACGAGATGCATGAGCCATTCATCGCTGGGCTGTCGCTCGTGAGGCGCACCCTCGGTGGTTTATCTTTGATGTTCATGAGAGAGCATTGAATGATTAGTGTGTAGCATATTAATATAATGGAGAAAATCATATCAATCTTTATTGCTAACACAAAACATTTAACAATGTAAGAAGAAAGATAATGTTTCAAAACGTTAATTTAACCCCCCCCCCAAAAAGATTTTTTTTGAAGCACTGAAAAAGAGGGCTTACACAATTTTAATATTATAAAATAAATAATAAATTAAATCTTTTCCCCCTATAATTCCTCAAATAAAAATGTTTTAAATAAAACATGTTGTCTTTAAAATATTGTTTAAATTGGTAGTCTTTTTCCCCTTCTGTGGCCTTTAGTATGAATTTCCATCTTGTTGAACTTTTTATTTATTTTTTTATTTTTTTATTAAATGCTTGTAGAAGATAACAGCAAAACACACAAAAAACACAAAAACATTAACAACAGTCATTGTCATTACATTACAACCATACTCCAGAGACCCTCAGTTCAGACTAAGTTCCTTCAGTCTTTCAGTCCAGATTAATTGCCAAGTCCTTAAACACAGCCACTGTTCTCATAGCTTTTAAGTTTTTAGATAACTCAATAGACTCAAAGTACATCTTCATTTTCCATCTTGTTGAACTTTTGTAATATCACTTTAACCAATGAGGTCGGAGGACGGAGGTGACGTCATTTTGGCGGGAAGACGGAATCATAAATAAGTAAGGGCTTGTTCAAGCTTGCATGAATAATGTTCTGGAAATAAACTGAGGCTTTTTGCCGAGATCTTGTGAGAGGCTGTGTAATTTAAATATTCATAATAATTAGATATTGCATATAATTTGGTAGTAAAACAAAGTCTTACATATTTTATTGATGCAAAGAATTGATTTTAAAATGCAAAATATTGAAAATCAAAATAAAGCTATGTGAACACTTGCATTTTTACAACACTAAGTGTGTCCCATTGGGTAATGATAAGTTCTACACACAATTGTGGTCTTCATGCTGACTTGCACACTTGAGCCAAATAGGAAACACGTCAAGAGACAAGTAGTCAAGTGTGGGAACTATGGAAATTGTTTTTGACAAATTATCTCGGTGTTGTGTAAATAATCACGTTAAAACATTTGGTAGGCTACATTTGGATACATTATATCAATACCTTTTGTGAACCAGATTTCGCATGGTTTACACTTTTATAAAAAATAATTTCCTATTCATTATTTTGAAATTGTGTGTAAGTTATCTCTTACCATGTCTGCGATTCAGCTGCTGTTTGAAGGGGGGATACAGGGATTCGTCCCAAGGGTTCGTGTCCGGTTCCCATCCAGGGATTGGGAATGGAATAGGGAGTTTATGTTTGTGAGGAAACATGTCACCATAAGCTGCACGAATGACAGGGATAAAAAAACCTGAAAGTCGTCTGAAACTGACAGATAAATGCACATGGATAAGTCATTTTAAATTTCATAAAGTATAACGGGTAAAGCTGTGTTTGTTACTTTCTGCTGGGATAAGAAACAGGCATAAACCTAAAAAAAAAATCAACCCACTCTGTGAAATATTCACTGCAGGAGCGAAAAATTGTGACAACTACCACCAGTGTTCCCTGAAACGTGCTTAACTTAGGTTCTTAAATAAATATTAAATAAATAATTAATTATATGCTTATTGATACCCCTATATCATATGATAACATATTCTTACAATCTGGTGATGAACGGACGTATTTTCATAAGACTCTCTTGGCTGCTCTCAAGTAACACTGATTGCCTAATTAGTTTCATGAGACTAGAGCACGCGGAAGAAAAGCTTTATCCAACACGATGTAAAAACATTTCAAGTCAGCCTATGTGTATTTGTTTTATTAGCCCATTATATATCGTATATCTCAACGTTGTATGAATTTGAAAGTCGGTAACAATTTTACAGCTTAGCTTACTCTATCAAATAGTTTATAAATGGGTTATATATATATATATACGTTATTATCTTGAAATAACAGTTGCTTGTGCAAAAACGTCAAAATGTTATTAAAAAATAATAATTGCTGACTAAATATGTAGCAATTATAGAAACATTCAGTTCCTACTTACTTTTTTTGCTGTTCGTTGCAGGAACGACCAATACCCAGGCCAGCACAAGCAACAATTCCGAATGCATCGTGTAGATTTGTTGGATGAGAATAGGCTAAAAGTATAATTTATCCAAGGGCTTTTTTTCTGTCTGTCCCCCTATCACTCCAGCTGCTAAATCTCAAGCCCCTCAACTCTCTTGTGCTCTGTCTCCCAGTCATCCGCACGAGCTCTAATTTAATACAGCAAAACATGTGACGTTTCTGTAACGAGACTCATCTGATTCTTAATTAGCATCTATAAGCGCGAGCTGGAAGCAGGGCTCGGAGTCTCATGCTGTGACTTTTCCCTTGTATTTCGAAACAGGCGATTTCAGAAGCATCTTATTTATCTACGATTGTGGGCTTTTTATGTACTGTCTAAAATAAGATCCTTGATCTGTCTCAGAATCCTTTTTGAGAAAAGTTCTGTTTTTGGATATCAGGGTCAAGAATGTCCGTGATGATTCTTAAAAGTATAATCTATTGTTAATTTCATGTATTTTTTTTAGAAACATTTATACAATTGTCCTCAAAGTGTACAACTTAATAATTATTGTACAAAAATTCAACGTTTCAATACATTTGTATGCTCATATGTTTATATATATATTACAAACGCGACTTTGATTTGTGGAGAAATTAGTTTGAGAAAAAAAAAACGTAAGAAACAGATAAACCGACTTAACTGCTTCGAAACATTTATTATAGGCTACCCCACAAAAAAGAGGTCTATTCAAGCACCCACTTCGAATGTTATCACTCGATTGAATGGGCGTTATCAGCGATTTCGAATCGAGTGATTCAAGATATTATCTGTTTTGAATTTGCATTTGAATTCCTTATTAACACAAGGAGCACGATCAAAAATAGAAAAATATTATGGCTACAGCATAAACTAAAATGATCGATGCACACTGAAAAAAAATTATACTTTTTTTTTAAGGATAAGTGGTTGCAATCAATTTATTTTAGCTTAAATAAATGTAGTTGACTAACTTACAGCAAATTTTATTTAAATGTAGCAAAAATAAATTGATTGCAAACACTTTAAAAATGTAGTAAATTCAATGAATAATTTTTTTCAGTGCATGTATATAGCTACACATTAAATATAGCCTAAACTATTTAATAATTAATCAGAATCTTAAACAAAGTCTTTTGAAGTTTACTACGGCAAATAATTACAGTATATTTATACACAATATATGGACTTTTTGTGTCATATGTAAATATATATGTAAATATACATATATATTGTTTTATTTTTATGATGCACACAATGTAGTTGAAATTCGTAACATGTATATTTATAATCGCATGTCCTATTAAAGAAATTAACATTTGCGTGAAAGCACTCTCAGTTATACGTTCAATTGTTTGTGCTGTCAATTAAAACTGCAAAGTTGTCATAAAAAACGTGCCGTCTCATTCCAAACCGATATAACCATCATGAGATGTGAAGCCGTGATCCGCGCGCTTTCAGGTGACAAGTCATCGAGAAAGAGCTGCCTGAAGGTCAAAAGGACGAACGATTTGGGAACATTTGTAAAGCGCAAACTCTCCTTGATTTAAAAAAATAGTGGATTGAAAGAGTTAGCTAAAATACAGAAATTTGAACATTAGAAAAATATATTATTAGGCTAGATAATTGCAATATTGATTAGTCTAATTATAAATGAATGAAATCTCTATCAGCTCCTGTTGACCCAGAACGGAAACTGGCATGCCATCACATGCTCTGATGCGTCTCTCACGAGCTCCGTTTGAAAGTTCCTCCAGTTTTTAATGTAATCTGGCGTGACTTTCCGACAGCACAGCACTCCTGTCCAGAATCGACACTGAAAAGACAGAAGAAAAACACAAAACACTTTAATAAAGAAAATAGCCTGTGTGTTAACTTCTTTTCATTCTATTTTTAATTGTGTCCTCTGTTCAACAACATATGTTTCATTTAGCCACCAGAGGCTCCTCATTCTTCACATGGTTCAGGTCAAGTCCAGAAAAATTCAATTTTTTTTTTAGCAAAATAACCATTTGAGTAGTCTATGTGTAATCTTTATGTGCTAAATGCATTTTTTTTTTTTTTACAAAAGCACGATTAACAATTACGATAATGATTTGTTAGCAGATTGCCTTATTTTAGTCCAAAATATTTTTGTATGCTGTTCACAAGCAAATTGCATTATATCAGTTAAAAGTAGGCTACTTTTATGCTGTTTACTCAGAGTAGTAGCCTAATATTTAGTCATAAACATTCCCACCATTGCCTCGCTTAGGTATATATTGATAATTTCATAGTTAGTACTGTAAGCATCCGTAATAGATACAATAAATATAATTTTATCAATGGTATTTGAATCTTTATATTATTTAAAAAATGTTTTGCACTTGTTGCAAACTGAGGGAGAACCGCTGGGCGGCGCTACAGATTATGTTCACCCACCAAAAACAGACGAAGAAGAAACCTCACCGGAGTGACAGAGGTGAATGATTTTTACGCAAACATTTTGTATCGTGAGCTTATTAGCTCTTTATACACTCTCTGCTTCATTTGTTTAGTATGGTTTATAATTAATTGTAAAGGCATAGTGAACACAAAACGGATTATTTAGTTAATAACAGGGTTTAATTGTTTACTGTTCACGTGTCTGAATGTCACTTCACATCAGATTTCAGTGTTGTTGGCTATTATTATGTAATTTCAGTAACTTATCTGCTTTCTGTCTGATATTACTATCAGGTGTTTGACAGGGATAATATCGGATCATGAGTGTCCCGTGTTTAGTTAAGAGGACGGTGTCCAGATGTTTCTCCGCTGGATCAGGACTGTTCAGACCAGCTGTTTGCTCTTCATGTAAACACACAGTCACACGGTCAGTATCCAGAACCTGCAGCTCTTTCTACAGGCTTTAGATGTAGTGGTTGTGTATGAAAACCCAGTGAGCTGTCTACTAAGCAAAACTATATTGTCGATCGTGTACGGAGCTCGATGGGTTTGAGACACAGCCAGTCATTTTCGCTTAACTTAAACTTCTCTAAACTGGTTTCAGAAACATGTCATCAAGGAGACAGACTGACCATCTACAGAGAACTTCTAGCGTTCATAGACAAATGGTAAGTCTTCTTCGATTCCTATGTGTAACCCTTGACCTGTGGACCATAGATACATTCCACTGTGACTCCTCATAAATGGTTAACAAATGTCATAGTCAAGTAGGTGAAAGTTCAGACATTTCTTCAATGTTGCAGGGCAGCCAGTGTGTCATAAGATTTTTTATTCATGAGACTGAATTTAAGATGCTATCTATCTATCTATCTATCTATCTATCTATCTATCTATCTATCTATCTATCTATCTATCTATCTATCTATATATCTATCTATCTATCCATTCTTTTTAGTGCTATTTCATAACATCCTGTGCCAATTTTCTTGTCATGCTTTAGTTTTTGTACACTTCAGTCAGTAAATGTGTGTACAGTGGTAAAAATGTATAATGGCTCCCATTTGTTATGATCACATGGCGTAATGCATTGCATTTAAAATGCTGAGAGGCTGAAATGTTATTGTAAGATTTTTGTGACTTGTTTCGTGTGTATCCAGGAGCTTTTCTCTGCACGTGTCAGTGACATTATGAATGAATCTGATACAGTAAAGAGACTGAGACTGGAGGTACCACATCCTGACTTCGGCTTCCGGGCTGGCCAGTGGTAAGAAACTTGTGAAATATGTATTGAAAAGATCTAATATCGATGACAATACTAATATATGGTTATACTGGATTATACTGATATCTAGTGTATTAGGATAGGGCTCTGGGAGTTCACAAGACAATTAAAAAGTTCTGAGGGAATACTGTTCCTAGATGTTAGATTTTCACTTAATAATGCATAGATGCAAACTCCTCACCTTTAGGTGACAACTCACTTTTTTAGATTAAAATAGGCCACCTATGAGATTTGCTTAGATCCAGTGAGAAAGTGTTTTATGGGGGTCTTAAAAGGGTACTTGTGATCTTACAAGGCTAAATAAAGAACTGGGACTGGTTGAAGACTGGTCATAACTTTTTATATTCAATTATGAAAAGGTAGACTGGTCTTGACTGATAACCACTTGGCAACTGCTAGTAAATGTTATATAGTATTTTCTTAACTCTTTACCAAACTATCTAAAAAGGGTAATATTTTATGAATAAAAAGTCTAGAGAGAGGGCGAACATTTTGCATTTTAGGGCTAATCAGCCAATATTGTCTTAAATAGCCTCTATAGCTCTTCATCTTTTATAACATGGGATTTTGATTTTTGTAAATTGTTGCATCAAGATATTATTTTCTGTGTGTGATAAATGACAGTTTTGGACATATAAGGCAATAATAATATTTGTAAAAAATACCTTTAAGTAACTATATTTAAGCATATTAAGCAAATATCTTTATATATATATATATATATATATATATATATATATATATATATATATATATATATACACACCCCGGTTCTCACCTTTTCCTCCCTTAGCTGTTTGCATTTCTGATAATGACTAATAGTTGAGAAGATATGCAATTAGCAAAATGGACACGAGATGGCGCTTTCCTCGCAGACAAAATTCTCGCTTCAGCGTGAGCTCTGTTGACAGGAAACCATGCAAAATAATGAAAATGTATTCTTACATCTACCTCTCCTCACACTTTCTGTCTCACTTCTGCTCTCGTTCCCATTGCGCCTTATTGCATTTGTTGTGAATGTGTGTGAGTTTTGAGAGAGTCTTAGTGAGGTGAAAAAGTCAGGCGATGATTTATGCAAATGTATGCACAGAAAATCCTTCAGACCATATGATGTTGTGTTCCTGCTAAAGAACACAAGGAACATGAGTCAGGGAGAGCAGAGCGAGTGGGAATGTGTGTGTGTCTCAACATATGTGCTTATCACTTATTCATGCTCTGTGTACACATATGGTGACTCTCAAAGCGGATGTGTTGCTTTACTTTATTTTAATTAAGTATTATTGCCATAAGTAATACTGGACACATGGGTTTAGTTGTGTGGGTAGAATCCGCTTCTGACGACTTTCTAAAAGTGCTTTATGTAGTTGTGTTGTTAGTTTTGAGTGTGTTAGATTTTAGTCATTAACATGTGGAGTCAATGCATAAGGTTAGCATTTAAGTTCATAGCAGTGTTTCATATATTACATTATATAATATTTGAATTGCACTCTTTTTCACAGGGTGGATTTCTTCATCCCAGGTGTGGACACAGTGGGTGGCTTCTCTATTTGCTCCAGTCCTGGTCTGCTGCAGAGAGAGGGAGTGATTGAACTGGCCGTCAAACACACACGCCATCCTCCAGCACACTGGATTCACACCAAAGTGAGTGAAAGAATTAAAAAGTATATATACACTACTATTCAAAGGTTTGGGGCTGGAAAGGATTTTAATTTTTTTTGAAAGAAGTCTCTAATGCTTATCAAGGTTCTATTTATTTGATGAAAACAAAGTCAAAACTGTAATATTGTGAAATGTTATTACAATATTAAGTGTCTGTTTTCTATTTGAAATGTATTTTATTCCTGTAAAGGCAAGGCTGAATTTTCAGCAGCCATTACTGTGACATCAGTGTCACACGATCCTTCAGAAATCAGTCTAATATGCTGATTTGCTGCTCAAGAAACATTTCTTATTATTATAAATGTTGCTTCGCTGATGCACTCCTTAATAACAGTGTGAAAACCAGGATAATATTTTCTTAGGATTCCTTGACGAATAGAAAGTTCAGAAGAACAGCACTTATTTGATATAGAAATCTTTTGTAATAATTTTAATGTGTCTTTGCTGACTAAATGTATTCATTTATTTCCCTCCAAAAAACCTTATAGATTCAAAACTGTTAAGTGGTAATGTGTAGTTAAGTTCAGTTTTTCATTCAGTTTTTATTTTTAATGTTCCATTCCATGCTTTTATTGGAATGTTTAAGCAAATCCGTATATCTCATTACAAAAGTAAACTGTATACAAATCTTTTGTTCTATTTTTTACTTCTAGAGGCATTGCTTATGCATATTAAGTATGGACAGTACAATTATTCTACTATGCAGAAGAAAACTTGTGTTTTATTAATTAACCTTTATTTTGAAAGTTTCTGTGTATACCAGAACTGTAGGGATCTACATTAAATATGAGCTGTTGTATGCCACTATATTATTGTAAATTGCTCTATTTCAGTGCTCTGTGGACTCTCAGGTAGCTGTGAGGGTGGGAGGTAACTTCTTCTTTGACCCTCAACCTTCTGACCCCGTGGTGGACCTGTTGCTGATAGCTGGTGGTGTTGGGATCAACCCTCTGTACTCCATCCTGCTGCACGCAGCTGATCTGCTCAGACAGACTCATGGTCACAGGTACACTCCGGGGCGCACACACCTGTGTTACAGCGCCAAGAACACCAAAGAGCTGCTCTTCAAGGTATGTAGCCTTGGTTTGTCCCTGGAGTGAGATTGAAGCTGCCATCTGACTTTTTAAATATCTTCTGTCTTCAGAACACCATTATTGACATTTGTCATGAGCGACCAGATAAATTCTCCTGTGACTTCCATGTTACCCAGCAGAGCTCTGACATAGAGCAGGAGTTTCAGCCTTACATCATAAGTGAGTTCACATCTATATTTATTTGACTATCCATAACCTACAACCTTTTAATGAATTGAATTATTTTCAGACCTGATTTGTCACATGAGATATTCTTGTGTCTCTACAGATGGAAGGATATCAGAAAAGGAGCTTCAGCGCTATGTAGATCCTGAGCACACATTGTGTTATCTCTGTGGCCCTCCTCCTATGATAGAGAAAGTGAGTTCAGACCTGAAGAAAGTCGGCCTGTTGGAGGACAAAATCCTTTTTGAGAAATGGTGGTAGCTCAGATATTCACAGCGATGGATGCATCTGCATCTGCATCATCATAGAAACAGACTGTAATGGCAATGGACCAGTAATGCCTCTGAGATCAGTTGAAACGCACAACAGACACTGTGTCTGCATTCTCCACATTTAAACAGCCAATTATCCAGACTCTATGCCCTATTTTTATTATACCTCATTTTAAAGATATTCAACCAATTGACCGTAACCAGAGCTGTAATGTTCTACATTATAGTTCATTTGCTGGTTAACGGCATAGGCTTCCTGCTTCAAGGGCATGATGAAAGATTGCACTGGGTTTTTAGAGATCTGTGTATAATTATGTATGTTGTTTGCATTTTAGAACACATATTTATTCATTAAAACTTAAAGTGTTAGGGGCATAGAAATCAAAAGAGATAGTTCACCTTAAAATAAAAATTCTGTCATTAAGTACTCGCCCTCATGTCTTTCCAAACCCGTAAGACCTTTGTTCATCTTTAAAACACAAATTAAGAAATTTAGATCTTTTTGGAATCTAAGAGCTTTCTGACCCTTCATAGACAGTAAGGGAACTACCACAGTCAAGGTCCAGAAACATACAACCCGAATTCCGGAAAAGTTGGGACGTTTTTTAAATTTTAATAAAATGAAAACTAAAGGAATTTCAAATCACACGAGCCAATATTTTATTCACAATAGAACATAGATAACGTAGCAAATGTTTAAACTGAGAAATTTTACACTTTTATCCACTTAATTAGCTCATTTAAAATTTAATGCCTGCTACAGGTCTCAAAAAAGTTGGCACGGGGGCAACAAATGGATAAAAAAGCAAGCAGTTTTGAAAAGATTCAGCTGGGAGAACATCTAGTGATTAATTAAGTTAATTGATGTAACATGATTAGCTATAAAAGCTTTGTCTTAGAGAAGCAGAGTCTCTCAGAAGTAAAGATGGGCAGAGGCTCTCCAATCTGTGAAAGACTGCGTAAAAAAATTGTGGAAAACTTTAAAAACAATGTTCCTCAACGTCAAATTGCAAAGGCTTTGCAAATCTCATCATCTACAGTGCATAACATCATCAAAAGATTCAGAGAAACTGGAGAAATCTCTGTGCGTAAGGGACAAGGCCGGAGACCTTTATTGGATGCCCGTGGTCTTCGGGCTCTCAGACGACACTGCATCACTCATCGGCATGATTGTGTCAATGACATTACTAAATGGGCCCAGGAATACTTTCAGAAACCACTGTCGGTAAACACAATCCGCCGTGCCATCAGCAGATGCCAACTAAAGCTCTATCATGCAAATAGGAAGCCATATGTGAACATGGTCCAGAAGCCCCGTCGTGTCCTGTGGGCCAAGGCTCATTTAAAATGGACTATTTCAAAGTGGAATAGTGTTTTATGGTCAGACGAGTCCAAATTTGACATTCTTGTTGGAAATCACGGACGCCGTGTCCTCCGGGCTAAAGAGGAGGGAGACCTTCCAGCATGTTATCAGCGTTCAGTTCAAAAGCCAGCATCTCTGATGGTATGGGGGTGCATAAGTGCATACGGTATGGGTAGCTTCCATGTTTTGGAAGGCTCTGTGAATGCTGAAAGGTATATAAAGGTTTTAGAGCAACATATGCTTCCCTCCAAACAACGTCTATTTCAGGGAAGGCCTTGTTTATTTCAGCAGGACAATGCAAAACCACATACTGCAGCTATAACAACAGCATGGCTTCGTCGTAGAAGAGTCCGGGTGCTAACCTGGCCTGCCTGCAGTCCAGATCTTTCACCTATAGAGAACATTTGGTGCATCATTAAACGAAAAAAACGTCAAAGACGACCACGAACTCTTCAGCAGCTGGAAATCTATATAAGGCAAGAATGGGACCAAATTCCAACAGCAAAACTCCAGCAACTCATAGCCTCAATGCCCAGACGTCTTCAAACTGTTTTGAAAAGAAAAGGAGATGCTACACCATGGTAAACATGCCCCGTCCCAACTATTTTGAGACCTGTAGCAGAAATCAAAATTGAAATGAGCTCATTTTGTGCATAAAATTGTAAACTTTCTCAGTTTAAACATTTGCTATGTTATCTATGTTCTATTGTGAATAAAATATTGGCTCATGTGATTTGAAAGTCTTTTAGTTTTCATTTTATTAAAATTTAAAAAACGTCCCAACTTTTCCGGAATTCGGGTTGTAGTAAGTGACTCTCAGATTTAATTAAAAAATATCTTAATTTGTGTTCTGAAGATGGTAAATGGACTGCATTTATATAGCGCTTTCAACAGACCACATGGTCATCCAAAGCGCTTTACAAGTTGCCTCACATTCACACACTCATTCACACACCGACTGCGGTGTCAGCCATTCAAGGTGCCATCCAGCTCATCTGGAGCAGCTGGGGTTAGGTGTCTTGCTCAAGGACCCCTCAACACTTGGTCAGGTGGAGCCGGGGATTGAATCTCCAAACTTCCAGTTTGTAGACAACCTACATGAACCACTGAGCCACTGCCGCCCCATGAACGAAGGTCTTGTGGGTTTGGAACTACATGAGGGTGAGTACTTAATGACAGAATTTAGATTTTCTGGGTGAACTATGCCTTTAATTTCTACACACATCTTTGCTCATCAATATAGTGCTAAATTTGCAGAAAGTTGCTAAACATTGTCCCTTTTAAAGGGATGTTCCACCCAAAATTTTTTGAAAAACAATCCTTCTCCGAGTCCATATGTTGCAAGTGGTTTAGTTGATGCTTCAAAAACCACACCAAGTGATCATGATGGTACTACTCATATGACCCCAGTGGATGAATCAGTGTCTTCTGAAGCAAAACGATAGGTGTGTATGTGTGAGAAAAAATACTATATAAAACATAGTTTCTGGTTAACTGAGGGTTCAATGCACTTGCATGTTATTGACTCACTAAGATTGTTTTTTTTTTATATTAAAAAAAAAAGACTCTTTTTGCTGAAACTCTTTCAATCACATTGTACATATCTGCAAATACAATGTCATATATTGTGCATTTTAACATAAAATCACGCAAAAACTATTTTTAGCCTGGTCCAGCCGAGTCTTTGGGTATTTTGACTGTAAGGCAGGATTACAAACAAGTCATTATGAACTTTTTCAATCAAAATTAAGCTCATCAAACATAATAATCTCCCACATCATGGGAAGGATGGTTCTTCAAAACTGGATTGATGAAGAAGATCTTTACCTCTTATAGTGCTGAGATGTTTCGTTAAGTCATTTTGAAAAATGACACTGAAATGAGAAGAAAACTGCAAGCTGTTGCTGTAAATGAAGCCCATTACTGAGAGCTTTTATTTACACCATTAACTGTCTCACACAGACGTTCACTATAACTGTCACTTTACAAATGTAGACATTAGTTACTGCCATCCACACTGATATAAATGAACGAAATAACTGATGTAATACCTACTGATGAAATAAATGAGCATCTTGTGGATTTTACGCATTTGAGCCAGTGCATGATATATTGCATAAGCTAATACTGTATGTAATAAAATGAATTAACATCACAGATTCACACAGGTACAAGTCTCAACAAATTGGTCGGCGTTTAGCATATTTAGAGCCCCGAACAGATGTTTTCACTTATTCGTTAGAATCTCTTGCCATTTGTTACGGAAATGCACCTTAAAAACCCAAATAATTAAGAGCGGCAAGATTCAAACACCTCTATGCAATCTTACAGGAAAATTACTCTTGTCAGAAGATGTATATGCCCAGACACGGGCCTGACGAGAGTGTGTTCTGTCTGAATAAACATGAACATATTGTAATGTTTAAATATCCATAAATGGATACTGTCAGCACACTCCAGAGAATAAAGCCCTCTCTGTTACGACTGCTCGCACGTCCTCGTGTTTACCACACGTAATTGTGCGCTTTAATTCCTGATTGCCATTTGTAATTGCATCCTTTTTTGCCGGGCTGATGTTTGGGATGTATATCCTCTGCCTATGGAATTCCACCGTCCTTTCCACCTGATCTCTCCTCTCTGGGCTTTCTGGCAAACTCTGTCCATTTTCCTTCTGGATAATCTCACGTTGTCTCATCAGACTTGTGTTTTCTCTCTCCATTCGTTCCATTTCTCTCTCAATTGTTGCCAGCGGTGATATCTCCCTCTCTGGTGTCCTTTTATTATTCGAGTTCCTTTTGTTTTGACCTCTGAGCTGCAGTTTCTGGAAAACATAAACGCAAACTGTCAGACACTGAACTACTTTTGAGGATTTTAAAGTGAACTGACAACGCTATTACAATTTCACAGTCCTCTAAAACGGCTCTAATCTAATTTTAGCAGAAATAAACTTTGTGCCATGTATACACACCGTCAAGTCTCTCCTCTTGCGAGGCAGCGTGGGTCTCTGGAGGAAGAGGATCTGTTTTGTGGCCAAACTTCCATCACTATGACAAAAATAAATCAGAGGTATAAAATGTGTAAGAACGATTATTTCTTTCTTTTGATATGACAGAAGTGTTTTTTGCAGGTAATGCTTATCCTATTATTAGCCCCTGAAGTGCAACAGTGAATGTAATACTCTTGTTTAAAAGCATATTTCTCCCCATCAGTCCATCAGTTAACATCTTATAAAGTGAAAAGCTGTGTATTTGTAAGAAACAAATCCAATGAGACATTTGTAACTTGAATCTGTTGCTTCTTTCTAAAATAAGTGAGTGCCTTTATGTCTCCAGTAAAATTGATGGACCAGAGATATTTGGATTATTTGTGGATTATTTTGATGCTTTTATCAGATATTTGGACTCTCATTCTGACGGCACCCATTCACCACAGAGGATCCACTGGTGAGCAAAAAGAATTGGAGCATAATTCTCCAAATCTGTTTCGATTTAAACAAGTTCAACTACATCTTGGATGGAGAGTACATTTTTAAACATTTTTATATTTTGCAAACTGGAACAGTTTAAGGGTTTAGTATAAGGGTTTATGGATTTGGAACCTTTTCATTTTGACGATGGGAGTGGGCAGAACACACATTAGTCTCCAGCCGTATGGAGCTAGAGACTGGAGCAGAGGGATGTAGTCTGTTTTCACCGCAACACCCTACAAAACAGAAATGTCATTTAATCTGTATTTTACAGCATTTATGTCCTGTTGAGACGTAGTGCGTGAACGTGCACATATGTCTTCATTCATTTAAAGGCAGTTTGTTAGAAGAAAGGTGTAGAAGTTCCACAGATAATAATGCAATGATTTGAATTTAGGATGTAACTCTGCAGACTTACATCAATAACTGTCCATTGCTCAACTACAATGGCGTCATACACTGTGGTTTGCCCGGCATCACCTGAAGCACTTTGGAAGATAAAAACACTTTCCACAATGGAAGAAGATCCTGAAGATAGAGCACAAAAAGGATTGGAAAATATTGATAAGAATGGTTGATAATTTGTTTTAGAGCTATCTGCTCAGCAGGTTAATAAAAATATTTGAAAACTGTATTTTTCTATTTTTATTACATTTTTGTTAAATAATTTGATGCATTTTTTATCATATTTGTTTTTATATATAATTGTATCCTTATTTTAATAAAACTCACTTAAGAATAAACGTAATGGATTAGTATAATGTAGGCTATGTTTTTGCAATCAGAAAAACTTACTGGTACCTCTCAGTCATTTGTAAAATGTCACAGCAGCTCCTGTACCTGCATCATCTTCAAGGTTAAAGTAGCCGTCAATGAGTTGCGCGCCACTTCTAAAGTGCTGCGTCATGTGGTCCAGCCAATGGGAGTCAACCGAGCTAACAAGCCCCGCCTCCCTGTGCACCCGCAGTGGAACCCTCAGAGAAAAGATCTTTGGCGATCCAGACAGAGCAATCTTATGGTTGTACAGCGCGAATACCTGCACACCTACACAGACACAGACAAATAAGTCAGACAGTCTAATTATAAGCCAACTCAGAGCAAAGCAATTTTACATTGCTAGGGATATTCACATAGCATTAAGATTGAGAGTCATTTAAACTTCTGAACAAGAACTTAATTTTGAGTAACTTTAATTTTAGACACAACATTGCCAGTTACTTGGTCTATTTTTGCTCCACAAAGGAAAATAATTCCAAAAGAACAGCACGTCTCCGAGCAACAGACACCAGTTGCGTTCCTGACTGAATCAGTGTGTTTGAAGGAATCGTTTGAGTAAACGATTCAATGACTCACTCAAAGAGGCAAGCTGTGTTCGAAGTGGCATACTTGCTTACTGCTTACTGCCCAGTACACAATGTATAATGCCTACTATTTTTAAAGAATAGTGTGTGAAACAGTATACAATAAGCAACAAACGTTTCAGAGTAGTGTGCTAAAGTGTTGTCACATGACAAAACATTAATTCAGCACAGCTGCTGAGGTTGTTACATCACAAAAACTAACCATTCTTTTTACAAAGGCTTGTTAATTAAGGATTCAAACTAGTAAACAATGCTATATTGCCCAATTGAACTCATTTCACAATTAATGGATGTAACATACTGAGCAGAACTAATAATAATTGTGTAAATAGTAGTTAGGTGGTAGATATTTATATTTCAGTACTGTAGTACATTATAAAACAGTATGCAATAACATGTGTGTTTAAATTATCATGCTTAAAAATACACAGCGATAGTTGTAGTTTACAGTAACAGGTATGTATAAAAGTGTTTTATAATTATCATTCCTCGACTCAAGTTCACTCACACGTTTGAAGATGAAACCTTACATGGAGCGCATTGCGTTCTGGGAAACAGTATCCCATGCAGTGTCTTCAGACATCAAATTTCAGAAAATGTAGCAGGTAATCCGGGAATTCCATGCATACAGAACATTATCTTACTATTCACAGTGTACACGCAGCATATTGCAATATAGTAGGAGTCGTATGGTAGTATGCCATTCCGAACACAGCTTCTGTACTGATTTCAGTGTACCTGAGTTATATTTAGCAGATTCTGTTGAATATAGTAGGTCATCCGGGTATTTGATGCATACAGAAAATTTGCACACTATGCACTGCATACATACTGGAAACTACAGAAATAGTAAGAGTAGTAAGATAGTATGGCATTTCGAACACAGCAGCGGTCACATGTGTCATTCCTGAATGCAACAGTGTGTTTAAAAGAATCGGTTGAGTTAATGACTCACTTTAGACATTCGGTTCCTGAGTAATTTCCCGTAATGTATTTTGGCAAAATTGATAGTCTTTTCGGTAACATTTTAGTCTTCAGGTATTTTGAAGAAAACAATTATGAATTGTATCAACACAATTAAAGTGAACTGAACCAAATAATGACCAATACTGAGATTTGCATCACTAGTAATAACTGTAATCAAATCAGATTATTTTTTAGAGCAAATATACACACACCTAGGAATTAAAAATTGCTTGTCTCATTTGATACATTATTTATGATCTAGATATAATCTAATATATAGTCTTTTTCCCCCCACCAACCCTTTCTCTGTATTTCAACAGACTGCACACTTACGATTCAGCATCGGTGTGGTTCCGCTACGCTTGCTGTGTTTGTCTTGGCTTTTGACCTGCTCTCTGTGCTCTCTTTTGTTGTTTTCTGCCAAATCACAGCTGGGCAAGTCCGGCTGCATTCTTGTGCTCTGGGTCTGATGTGTCTCTGGTGCACAAGAGCTTAATATAAACTCATCGTTCTTCAAACCCCCAGCTTGCGTACATTCACCTTCCACATTTAAGTACTGATAATCAGGACACTGATGGTTCTCAGCAAAAGGATTCTGATTATTCCAGCTCTGGCTGCTCTCAGTGCTTTCTATTTGCAAGCCGTGCTTCATAATGTCTTCATTGTCTGAATTAAAGTTTGTATGATTCTGGTTTCGCTGATCCCTGTTGTCTCTATCAAGTTGGCTCTGCTCGCTCGCAGGACTGAGGGTTGGGGGTCGGCTGCTGTGATGAACAGAACAGGGACTGGAGTGCAAGGAGGAAAGATCTTCTGGTTCCCAGTGACCGAGGAAATACGGACCTCCACCGGGCTGCGGCAAAAAGCCCACAAACAGATCACCCTGATCAGCCAAATCCTGCACCTGCAGCCCCAAGAACAACCAGCAGAAGAAGTGAAATGTTCATCAATCTTGATACCACCTGTTCCAATCAAAGCTGACATGAAAGTAAGTGGATTCCAATGTAATATGAATAATTCTACAGTGTTTTTTAGAGGAGAAAGGTGGTGCATCTGAAGATGCTTTTAAAATAAGCTCTCTGGAGCTGTGACAGGAAATGCTAATGAAAACCATATTTTCCAATCATCATACTGTCACGCCACACGCACGCATATGTCTAAATCATCAGTAAATGTCACACGGCTTAAACACTTCCACACACACACTCAGTCAAACAGTGCTTATCTCCAGATAAATGCAATTACTGAAAAGGCGAGGGGGTGACGACTAATGGAATGGCAGATAAATGCGGGGTGTCAGTGTCTATGGAGCAGCCTGTCGGCTTATGTTTTCTGTTTTACAGCCGTATTGTAAGACCACGATAGAGAGAGTTTGAAGTAAGTGGGTTTTCAGTGACATCTTTAATGGAGTGATGACATTAAGTGTGCCGCTAAAGTTTAGAACCTAAATGACAAACACATTGACCTGCTGCTCTCTGTTTGAATGAAAACAAATGCACTTTTAAAGAAGGTCTAACCTTTTTCACATAGCCCTGTATGGTTTCTGGGTCAGGGTCCTGGTGACCGAGGTAACACACGTCTGTCATGAGATGAGGCTCAACCCAGTTCAGCAGGCCACTGTCAGAACCACTGTAGCAAAAAACAAAACAAAAGCATGTTTTAACATCCAAAATGTAACTTCTTATTGTAAATGATTCATATTCAAATCTTATTCCTGAAAACGTTCTTAATAATATTTAATCAAAGTAAAATAGAAAACACTTCCTTGGAAACAGCCTTCTCTTCCTGTCATGTGACTTGGATAATATGAGCTGCTGCTGTGCAGTATATAGTAAAATATAATGATGTTTTATCTTTTTTCTGTTTTAATACATTTTAAAATGTCATTTATTCACTTAATGGAAAAGCTACATTTTCAGAAGTCATTACTCCAGTCTTCAGTGTCACATGATCCTACAGAAATCATCTAATATGCTGATTTGGTCAAGAAACCCTTCTTATTATTATCAATGTTGAAAACAGTTGTGCTGCTAAATATTGTTGTGAAAACTGTGATAATTTTTTTTCAGAATTCTTTGATGATTAGAAATTTGAACAGAATTTGAAATATAATTTCCAAATTTGTCACTTTTGATCAGATGAATGCATCCTAGCTGAACTGGGAAATAAAAATGAAACATTCAAATGTGTCGCATTCAATTCATTAACTGACCTGACAAACTAAAAATGCTAAGTAATCCTTTTCGTTTCTGACATGGTCACTGGACACCACTCACTGATTGAATAATGCAACAGTAATGTATAATGCACAGAAATGTTTACTGATGTGCACAGAACACTGTTTGTGTGCAATAATCAGTATGTAGTATTTCATTGCTGGTGTTTACCTGTGTGTTTCTCTGATGAGCACAGCCCGGTGTAACTGCTTCTGAAGGTTAGCACTAGCAGGGCCGCAGGAGTGAACAAAGGGATGGACAGCTGCCAGTACGAACCCTTTCTGATACAACTCACACACCTGCACCGGAAGCTCTCTGACTGACGACAGACACAGTAATGAGGACACTGCCACCTCTGAAGAGACAGACAGAGAGAGAGAGAGAGAGTCAGACAGAATATATATATATATATATATATATATATATATATATATATATATATATATATATATATATATATATATATATATATATATATATAAAATATTTCATCTTATCTTTCAGCTATCATCATTTGTCCGGACCAGGGTTGAGCTCGTTACTCTAAAATTGTATTATTCGTTACTAATTTCTCCTTTTAAAATCAATATTATAATATGGCAACATTATATATTTACACTAGTTACATTACTTTGCTTTCACGCCCCACAGATGTTGCATATCTTCCCCACACATTCTTTGAAAATGTTACTAACAATATATTTCTGCCTCATAATTTCACCAAAATGGACATCAGATCGCATTCAGAAGTTATGCTCAGTGGTGAATGATAGTGACGTTTAAGTGAAAGTGTTGTATTATTATTGTGTGGCTTGAAGCTAGGTATAAGCTCTCTGTTACCCATATCCGATATTATTTCATAATTTATTTTATCAAAATAAATAATATGAAAATGTTTTGTTTTCTAATACAATTTATATCAGGATCAGAGGGATGTGGGTGGGCAAGTCATGTAATGGCAGAATAAGTGCCACAACTTAAAAATCAGTGTTCAGATCTTCTTTTCTACTGAAAAAAAAAAAATCAATGTAATGGCAATATTTCCATCCGTTGAATGAATGTTTTCCTTATTCCAAGCTTCCTTGCTGCACTGGTGACTTCATGTGCCTGTGCAAAATTATGAAAATAAATCTAGGAATTATTGAATTGTTGGATTTCAAATCAGAAGGGGTTGAGGCACCAATAGAAACTAATTAACTAGTTGTTTTATGGATGGTAACTGTAATATTGTTACATTTCATTAGTAATTAGTTGCACTACTCATTACTGAAAAAGTAATATTATTACTAGTTACTAGTAACTAGTTACTGCCCAACACTGTTCTCGACACAGCTCAAAAAAAGAATTGAAAATCCATTGTGACAACTTACCACATTATAGTGTATATATTAAAGGTGCTCTAAGTGGTCACACATTTTTTAGGCCAAAACATTTTTTGTCACATCCAGCAAACATCTCCTCACTATCCGCTAGCTGCTTGTCCCCTTAACACACTGTAAAAAATAGGGGTCTCTCTAGACACCACAGGCTCCACAAACAACAAGAAAAACAAACTGGGCTCACCCGCACCACAAAACATAACAAACTGTTCCAGCCAATAACCGACAAGAAAGATTTGGGGGGTTAGTGCACGGATGAGGAGGAGGGAGGGTCTAGCTAGCCTCCGTTTTGTTTGACAACAATTTGAACGTCAACAAGAAGTTACAACTCCCGGCATCGCTTAGAGCACCTTTAAAACAATAACAATAACGAAACAAATAATTAATATATATATATATATATATATTTATATATATATATATATATATATATATATATATATATATATATAATTTCTATTCAAAGATTTCTGAAAAAAAATGCATCAAGGTTTCCACAATAATATTAAACTGCACTTCCGATTTCAATAGTGAGAAATAATTATTTAATGCTAAATCACTATGTGAGAATGATTTCTAAAGGATCACATGACTTTAAAGACTGGAATATTGATGCTGAAAATTCAGCTTTGCAACACAGGAATAAATTACATTTAAAAAAATATATATTAAAATTGAATACAGTTATTTTAAATTCTAATACTATTTCACAATATGACTATTTTACTGTATTTTGAATTCAGTAAATGCAACCTTGGTGAGTATAAGTCAGCATGTATCAGTATACCAAAACTGACATAACTGATGACTAATGTAAACACTTTCATACCACTATATCAGCCTGATTTAATATATACACTCCTATCACATACTCAACAAAATGAAGTAGAAATGGGGGGATGAATGATGTAAGAAAGAAATGAGTGTGATCCATTTCATCCACAGTTTCTGACTTTCTGACATGGTTTCTGACACGCTAACTGAATTGCTGTAGAAATTGTTTGAAAGTATTTTGGCGAGACTGTTTTACAAGCTAATTGTTTCTGGAATCAGTAATTAAACGTAATTTCCAGCGCTCATTATTCAGAGCACTATTAAGGGCAGCAGCGAGCTGTAATCTGAGCACTGCTTGACTGCAATCATCTTTCAGAGGTGCGAGGAGCTTGTTTAAACAAAACTCTGATGGCCTGAACACGTTTCGACTCTGAGGGGGGTTTATTAGTGTTGCCACTGAATAAATAACTGCACAGTTCATAGCAAGATGAACGTATAGGTGAATTGAGTGCAAATGTGTGATTCAGTCTTCAGTGTCACATGATCCTTAAGACATCATTCTACCATGCTAATTTGGACCAAAAATTGTATTATGTCACTGTCTCAAATTTGACTAAAGATCACATTTAAAACAAAATGATAAACAAACAGAGTCAAATGTTCAGTATCCAGTTCAGTATAACAGTACAAATACACATAAACCATGTATCTCTCATAACACACTTCCATTAAACTTCACCAAATAACAAAATCGGTTTGCAATCATCAGGTAGTGCTGAAACTGCGGAAGTGTCTTAGACTTTATGACATCTATTAAACTGCGCCAGTCTAGAGTATGAACTATATTAACCAACGCATCATGCAAAAGGCCCACAGAAAAGGGCTCATGCAGTAGCTATGCATGAGAGAATGAGAAAATATGATTGTTTGTATGAGACCAACAAACACAGAGAAGATTTCACTGCTCCTGAAAGACCAAGTATATGATGAGCTGTCCCTATATTTACTACAGGGGAATTCCACCTTCATAAAGCAGTACTTACTCAGTTGGGGGTTAAGCATTTGGGTAAACAGTCAATCTCAACAACAAACTCTACCTCAAGAATGCAGCCCTCTAAACAAATGTCCCTCAGTCTCTGTGTAATGTACAAGCTCTCAAAATGAGTAGCAGAGACTTTAGAAAATCAATTAAACACCGCCTGCAGAGAACTATGTTTTTATGCTAAAATATCAAGTGTTGTAGCACAGTCACATTTGTCTAATTTCTTCTTGGGTTGTCTAGATCTAGCAGGAACTGTTCTGTCTAAAAGGAGTTCTACTTTATTTTTTCTAAATCAATGATTAAACATAAGACAGCTAATAATTATCAGCTTATCGACCAGAATGAATATCCATGCATCCTTTGAATTGACCAATCAGCATCCATCCAGAACTAGAACTATTCATTTTTTTTTAAGATAACACTTACTCATTTATTATTAAAACAAGTTGTTCAGTGTGTTTTAAATGCCATAGTAATTCAATTTCTGAACTTTGAATTTCTGAATGATTCTGTGAACTAAACGTGTTAGTAGCAAATCTATTAGATAGCCGTCCCTTCTCCTGCTGTGCTGACCTATCAGAACTGCTCTCTAAATATTGATATGACATAAATATTAAAGTAAGTGTTTATATGAATCTTAAGTATAAGGGATTCTTGCTGCTTATGAGTATGATGTTGGGTCCTTGGGGGTCATATTTTATTTTGTAATAACCCGACAGAGAGTGGAATTGCATTATTTATAGACCAATTTCAATTAAAACAAGATTTTGGCTATAAATACAGTTGGGTGTCACTAAGGAGAATGATTTTCTCTATTGCGCATACACAAACAGATAAATCCCAGATTTTAGTACTAAGCCCTCCCATTTTCAAGATCAGATAATCTTTAAAGGATGCCTAGAATTTTCTCTCTTTCTGTTTTCTCTCTCTCTTTGTTATTTGATCCCTGTCAATCATTCAGATTCATTAAGTCACTTATCATTGCTTTCAATATTGATGCCCTAAAACAAACAAGCAAACAAACATATTCAAACATCTCTGGCTCGTACTTGCGCTGTCACAGCAGTTTGCAGTGAAACTCTTTTTTTGTCTCGGTGTCTCTGTAGGCATCAGTGAATTTTACATATAAATGACCTGCCTGCCTGTCTACCGATAAGCAGCTAAAACAGAAAGCCTGGAGTATTTGTGTGTGTGCGTCTGTGTGTGTGTGTGTCCAGAACCTGAACAATTGCTCCTGTCCCAGTTCTCACATATTCCTATTTTTTATATAAATAAATATTTGTTTCTGGTCTCATCTACACACACACTTTTGTGTTTGGGTAATGTTGTAAGAGTTAACTAAGTAGTAAATGCAATAGACTTGATAAACTAACTTAAATAACTGCTAACAGAACCTATACAGAGTGGACAAGGACCGGCATTTATTACAAGATCAAATAAACAAATACTGATAATAATGCATTGCTATGGATGACAATGACCAGTAAAGTCACAATTTAGTCAAAATTAAGTATTCCAGTTATAAATAACATGCATTGCAGAGAGCTGTGTAAAAAAAAACTTGCTGTAGTATTCATTAAGCAGACATTTGTCTGAATAGAAGCAATTCATTCTAAGTATGCACTGACATTAGTATATTCATAAATATTTACCAAGATTCATAAATCAGTTAAAGAATAATGTTCATTGCACAATGCATTAGAAGTATCCAACTTGGAGTGGATAGAAAGACCTTCCACTGACTTTTATTGTTATTATTCCATGTTATTTTCTATGCACTAACCACTAACCTTTTCATTAAGACATTAGTACATTTACTAGCATGTATCCTGCAGTGTAGGTAAATTCAGGTTTTACATTTACTGTCACAGACCCCCCTCCACCACACACACAGAAACACACGCACACACACACGCACACACACACACACACACACACACACACACACACACACACACACACACACACACACACACACACACACACACACACACACACAAATAAACAACTAGTGATATGGTCACATTCTTGTAATTATGTTCAGTAATGGCCCATATACTCATTTGCTTTCAAGTCATTAAAATGAGCAGGTCTGTTCTTCCACTTCAATCTGTGTCTTATATTCTCTCATCCTGTCTCATATCCTCTTTCTCTGAATTCTGCGGGATCCATTATTGCCTCTCTCGATGCACACTAACAAAAGCGGCATTAGTATATTTAGAAACATAAGCCCTCAAAGAATATACACTGTTTGGTTGCTATCTTGCTCTATTACTCTCTCTCTCTCTCATCTAATCTTACACTTTTTTTTTCTTCCCAGTTTGAAGCTTTACACTTTTATTATCTGAAGGTGGGTTTGTGCATTTGCGTATGCATATCATCAGTATGGATGTTGCTTTGAATTCTGAAAAACAGCAATCATTTTTATGCTGTATGTCACTCTGTATATGATCCCTCTGATGCATGAATTATAAAGTCTTAAAGAAAAAGAAAAAAACGTTTTTCTTAAAAAAAAAAAAAACAAATAATTATCATTTAGAATAATTAGAATAAAGAATAATTCCCAGTGTTGTTTTAGTATTATTTATGTATTATAGTATTTATCAATATATTTTACAATTATATTTTTTATTTTCAAGTTTTGTATGTTGGTCTACGCCGATAAAAAATAATGATATATATTCCAGAGGTGCCACTTCCATAATGACATGTAAAGATAACAGTTATACTTAAATATGGAAAAAGCCCCATTCACAACAACCACGATAATTACACGCCAATGGATGATAATGTTCGTTTTATTGTAAGTTCGAACTACAGTTTTGTGTCTATCACAAATGTACAAACTCTTTAAAACTGGATGGATTCTGATTGGCTGGCAATGTTTTTATTGCACATTAGCTGGAAAAAAAGTCTTCTTAAAGTTATTCAAATGATATTGTTCCTCTTTGTAAGTTATGGTTATGGTGAGGACGAACGATTATTACAACTTTATAGTTATGATTATAGCTATTGCCTTTGTGTGAATGTGCCTTAAGAGTCAAAGTTCATCAACCATATGAAAATCTAGCCATGTTAAATCCCAATTAAAAACAACAACGACACCTACAAAGGGACTTTATATTACATAAAGTGTGCAGGAAATGGGCATGTGTACCTTCTTTTCCCAACAGAAAGTCCAGGAAGTGGTATGTATAGGCCACTCCTGAGTGCGTCTCCACTTGCGCTCTTCTAAGTGTGGAGAAAATCTTCCCCGGAGCTTCATCTGAGCTTCGAGGCTTCTGCAACTTACAGCCCATGTCTGCACACGTGGAGAAAAACAAAGAAAGAAAGAAAATGAGAAAGATGAATATGGATAATTTGTTTGAAATATTCATGTATTCATAACTGCATTATTGATTGAACTGATTGCCTTGGCAGCAGTCCCTAATTGTCATGCTAATTAAGTCAGATTGATGTCGAAATAGAGAGTGAGCATGTGCAAAACTGGGGAGAGGGCATTTCAGCATGTCCTTAAATACAACCGCAAACATTCAGATACAAGCACGAATGCACACGCAAAGATTTGTCACACGGTAACATAACATGAAGGCTAATTGGAAAGCTAATCAACCTTCAAGCATCAACCTTTAACACAAACACACGTTCAACGTGTCCAACACAATGCCCCCTTCAAAACGAACACACTGTCTCCCTGGTTACCAAAAGCAGCAATCAGATAACACTTCATATTTGATCTGTGACTACACAACTAATCAAACAGTGGAATGTGTGGCCGATGAATTAGCGTGTGGCTAATGCTAATGAGTGTCACATCTATAGCACGCTAACTTGATTTGACAGCAAAGGCACACCACGTGGGCCCCGAGCTCCAGCGCTAACACACACCATCGGGTATGGGTGGTTAGCTGCCAGCATTTCCGTGTCAGCGTCTGATGAGCCAGAACAGGTGAAACCGAGAGGAACCAGACAAGCCCAGTCGCCGTGACAACAAGCATTAAGTGCGCATTGATGACATGATGGGGAATGAAGATGGTACGGGGAGCGATGGATGGCTTGTTTTGTGGTTCAGGGATGGGGTGATCATTTTAGGGCTGTGCCTGTATATGAGTAGATCAGGATAGACAATAAAAAGCAGTACTGTGTTTTACCATGGTACAGAATACCATCCAGGTCTGCCACTCAACCCAAGTGTCCCAAAATACTCAAGGGTTTCTTTTATAGATAGGACAGTGGAGAAAGGGAGTGGGACCTGCAAAGGACTTGGAGATGGGAATCAAACTCGGGTCGCCGTGAGCACAGTTGCCTACTAACCACGAGGCTGTTGGTGCCAGCAGGTTTGGGTTTATTTTTAATGAATAGCTTTGGCTTTGGGTCAGGCTCGGGTTTGTAGCTATGCTGGTTTCACTGACGCATGCGCACATAGAGAAACACTGTGGAGCACAGAAACCTTTATTAATAAAATAGCTTTGAAACACGCTACATTATATTTCTCAGCAATAAGGGGTAAAATCTTTCTTCCTAAGTATTTAACTCAGATTCATTGTTTGTAGACAGAGCCTTTACATGTATTTGTTTAAAGAATGTTGCATGCGGTTGTGAAATACAACATATGTGACCCCCGACCACAAAACCAGTCTTAAGTGTGCATTTTTCGTAATTTAGATTTAAACATCATCTGAAAGCTGAATAAATAAGCTTACCATTGATGTATGGTTTATAAGGATTGGGCAATATTTGGCTGAGATACAACTATTTGAAAATCTGGAATCCAAGGTTGAAAAAAAATCTGAATACTGAGAAAATCGCCTTTGAATTTGTTCAAATGCATTCTTAGCAATGCATATTACTTATCAAAAATTATATTCTGATATATTTATGGTAGAAAATTTACAAAATAGCTTCATGGAACATGATCTTTACTATGGCATAAAAGAAAAATCAATAATTTGGACCCATACAATGTTTTCTTTGGCTATTGCTACAAATATACCCCAGTGACTTAAGACTTAAGGTTTTGTCGTCGAGGGTCACATATTTTAAAAGTTTGGCTATTCGGTGAAAAAACGATTTCGTGTTCAGGTCGGGTTCAGGCTATAAATGTAACAATGGCAGTTGGGTCGGGTCAAACGATCTTGGGTTGTGCTCAGGTTTCAGTTAGTACTGTATCATTATGTTTCAATGTGTACTAATAGGTGTTTCAAAAAGTATATAGGCATTACCACTGTAGTAGTTTCCAAAGATCCATGGTTTTACATACTATGGTATTATGTCCAAATACTATGGTAACATTATTTTCTCTGTGTGTGTGTGTGTGTATTTCCAAGGCTGCTTTATTTGATCAAAGATACATTTTAAACCGTAATATTGTGAAATATTATTAAGTTTCTATTTGAATAGATTTTAAAATGTAATTTATTCCTGTGATGGCAAAGCTGAATTTTCAGCAGTCAAAAATCATTCTGATATGCTGCTCAAGAAACATTTATTACCATCAGTGTTGAAAAGAGTTGTGCTGCTTAATATTTGTGTAGGAAGTGTGATATTATTTTTTCAGGGTTCTTTGATGAATAGAAATTTCAAAAGAACAGCATTTTTTTAAATAGATATCTGTTGCGACCGTATGAATGTCTTTATTCTTACTTTTGATCAAATGAATGTGTCCATGTGAAATTAAAGTATTACATTTTAAAATAGATAAATAAATAGAAATCTTACAGGCCCCAAACTATTTAAACATTATAATGTAGTGTTTACTGTATATTAATAATATTTATTAGACTATGCTACCAAAATAGTATATGGGAGGTTCCAGGCTGCAAAAAACGGCACTGACTCCAGGAAATCAATGGAAAACATTAGGAGGTGGAAAACATAACCTGGCCTGTCTGCTCTGATGTAGAGCTTTATATCTACAGAGCATCTCTACATGGACACAGAAGTGGTTCTTCTTCATTTTAAGACCTTTCTCACTTTGAATTTCCTTTGAAACACTGGAAATACTTCTGGTACAACACCATCACACATACACAAACAATTATCTCTCCTTTGTTCTCTTAGAATGGATTTTCTGATCAAACTATCGCCTCAGGTGTGATAGTGGCTGGTTATCTGCTCAAATCACATACTTCTGTAATCTTTTTCATCTGTTTTATTTCTTTTATTCCACAGACTTCAAATGAACAATTGAATTCATTGTAAACAATACACTACTTTTAAGATTAGTTATTTAGAAGAAATGAAAGAGTCATTTATATTTAAACTGAGAATATAGACAGGGAGGTGTTAACAATCATCTGTTACCTCAAGCACTATAGGTTTAAATTCCAAGTAGGAGTAAATCACAAGGATTTACTGAGACAATTTGCTTTTATTATGAATCCGACAGCTGGAATATAAATGACTAATACACTGGAGATACACAGACCTTCACACCTGTCCTGAGTGAAGTTAATGCTGGCAGTCAAGCGTCCGGTTCCACTCAGTTCCCTTCACTAGCCTGACAATCACATCATTACTGACGCTAATCGCTCTGCAGCAGACCGACAGATCATCAGTTTGCTCAAAGTTACGCAGACAACATTTGGAGAGCTATTAGAGCAGAAAAAAGAAGCCGCAGATTCTTAATCTCAGCTGAATTTGCAATAGCATCAAGCGGCCAGCAAACGCAAGCTTTGACAAACACAAATGCTGTTATGAGCGCATAAACCTCATTGAGGGGATAGTTGCTCCCTCATTAAGCACAAAAATGACAGCACAGCAATGTTTGCATCATACTTAGCCTTTGCCATTAGGGATGAATAGGTATCATTACTGTGATCAGCCATATAGAATTGTTGTAATTTACTGGATATTGGATTTTTTTGTGCATTTTGTTTGTACATTTAGATTATGTTTGTCATCTAATACACAAATAACTTAATGTTAAATAATCTTTAGCAAGTCTCAAAATGAATCCACTTGTATATGACTTATTACTTTTTTTATTTTAAATGACTGGTTATTAATAGTAAATTAAACACAAAATAAATAAAAAAATTAAATATATATTTTTTATTACGAATATAAATAAATCAATAAATGGGAAAAAAATAAAAAAAAAGATATGATTAACAATATACTAGTACTGTCAAATGATTAATCACGATTAATTGCATCCAAAAAATAATAATAATATATGTGTGTGTTCCGTGTATATTATGTAGATATAAATACACACACATATCTCAGAAATATCTCAAACCATGCTCAGATTTTCAAGGATATTAAAATCTGCAATCAAAAGTGATTTTTAGATGAACTCAGACATTTCTCAGGAAATTCTTCCAAGATCAAATGATGTTAGCTATGGTATCTGCATTTATTTTATTAATGTATAGTCTTACTGTGTGTCAACATTTGTTCCTATTTTTATTTCTCTGGTATTATAGGAGAAACATCTGAGACAAAATTGATACTAAGTCCATTAAGTCGTCTTAGCTATGAAAGAGCAGTATAAAATTATTATGGGATTTTATAGATACACTTAAGATTTTATAGATACATTAAGACTTAAGAATCAGATTAAAATAGATTATTTCGATTATTAAAAAGCATAAACACAGAGACTTGGAGTTTATCTTCAGCACAAAGACGCATAGACAGTTTCATACTCTACATCACAATTGCACTACACACTTCCCACACTACACACTTCCTGCATGCTTCTCAGCAGAACACACATAAAGATATTCACACACAATAATCTCTCACTGTGATAAGCGTGAGGAGGGGAGCGGAAGAAAAAAAGGAAAAAGAAAGATGGAGAGCTAAATTTAGGCAAGATGATAGGGAAGGATAATAAGTTGAGAGCACACATCAAATGCAAGGTGGTGGTGGTGGTGGGGGGGGGGGGTATGACTCTGGTAACCAATGGAGACGAGAGATTGTCAATATGATGCAATAAAGAAATGCCCGATTTACTAATGTCTTGCTTTGACAAAAGATATTAATACAAACATGTATTTTTGAAATGTGAAATATTATAAAATTGTGTAAAAACTAGTTCTGCATTTTTACCTTTATCACATCATCTCTGATGTCAAAATAAACCATAGTTTAACATGTTACATTGTTGTTGTTGTTTTATGTACTATGGTAGCAATGTTCTTTAAATACTATGTAAATAGCATACAGTATTTAAATATGATAATTCAGTACCATGGCTATATGTAATGGGGTCCACATTTTTGAGACCACATTGAAAAACTGAGAATGCAAATATAAATACTTATTTTTAAACATTTATTTATATATGCAAATATAGATATTGTATATTTATATAAAATATATAGAAATTATACATGAAATCAAATTTTCTGATCGATGGCAGAATTTCTGATAAAAAATTGTACAAAGTAAATAAGTAAAAACTGATATATAATAACACACACAGAGGCCTATATTGATTGAAAAAGTAAAAAGAAAAGTTTAAGAAATTGTAAAAATCGTACAAAAAGTAAACAAATTTGTAAAAATCTATCTATCTATCTATCTATCTATCTATCTATCTACACACAGACAGACACACTCATTTATATATATATATATATATATATATATATATATATATATATATATATATATATATATATATATACACAGGTGCTGGTCATATAATTAGAATATCATCAAAAAGTTGATTTATTTCACTAATTCCATTCAAAAAGTGAAACTTGTATATTATATTCATTCATTATGCACAGACTGATATATTTCAAATGTTTATTTCTTTTAATCTTCATGATTATAACTGACAACTAAGGAAAAGAGGCTGGCTGTTCAAAGAGCTCTGTGTCCAAGAACATTAATAGAGAGGCGAAGGGAAGGAAAAGATGTGGTAGAAAAAAAGTGTACAAGCAATAGGGATGACCGCACCCTGGAGAGGATTGTGAAACAAACCCCATTCAAATATGTGGGGGAGATTCTTAAAGAGTGGACTGCAGCTGGAGTCAGTGCTTCAAGAACCACTACGCACAGACATATGAAAGACATGGGTTTCAGCTGTCGCATTCCTTTTGTCAATCCACTCTTGAACAACAGACAGCGTCAGAAGCATCTCACTTCAAAAAGGACTGGACTGCTGCTGAGTGGTCCGAAGTTATGTTCTCTGATGAAAGCAAATCTTGCATTTCCTGTTGCTGACCGACTTTATGGAGATGCAGATTTCTTTTTCCAACAGGACTTGGCACCTGCACACAGTGACAAAGCTACCAGTACCTGGTTTAAGGACCATGGTATCCCTGTTCTTAACTGGCCAGCAAACTCGCCTGACCTTAACCCCATAGAAACTCTATGGGGTATTGTAAAGAGGAAGATGCGATACGCCAGACCCAAAAATGCAGAAGAGCTAAAGACCACTATCAGAGCAACCTGGGCTCTCATAACACCTGAGCAGTGCCACAGACTGATCGACTCCATGCCACGCCGCATTGCTGCAGTAATTCAGGCAAAAGGAGCCCCAACTAAGTATTGAGTGTTGTACATGCCAATACTTTTCATGTTCATACTTTTCAGTTGTCAAAGATTTCTAAAAATCCTTTCTTTGTATTGGTCTTAAGTAATATTCTAATTTTCTGAGATACTGAATTTGGGATTTTCCTTAGTTGTCAGTTATAATCATCAAAATTAAAATAAATAAACATTTGAAATATATCAGTCTGTGTATAATGAATGAATATAATATACAAGTTTCACTTTTTGAATGGAATTAGTGAAATAAAACTTTTCGATAATATTCTAATTATATGACCAGCACCTGTATAGGTATATACTATATATGAGTACATATATAAACAGTGTGTGTGTGTATAGTGCTGTCAATTCACTGTATATTATATATAAATATATTTAATATATAAAAACAGAACGTATTATATTTTTCTTAAATATATACATGCATGTGTGTTTATGTATATACATGTACATAATAAATATACACAGTATACACATATATTATTTATACAGCTTTTACTTTGGATGCGATTAATCACAATTAATTTTTATAATGTTTTTATAATGTTTTATAATGTTTTTGATGGCAGAAAAAGATTAATTAATAAACAAACAATTTTTTTTTTTAAAAACTGTGAAGTATTTTCATTAGTGGTACCATGGTACAGTAATGATAATATGCAGTATTTTATTATCACTGTACTATGTTACCACAATAATACTATTTTTGTAAGAAACTGAAGAAACTGCAATAAAATGTATTTTTAAAACTGTTATCTGAAATTGTTTTTGTGAATGGGTGTGACAGTAAACCGAGATCTTTGCAGACATGCACCTGTCCAATCCCGGAGTATGTATGTGCATGTGAGAAAGTTTGTGTGTGAGATGTTTGTAGGTCACTATCGCAAGAACAGGTTGGCATGGCTGAATATGAAAGTTGATGATAGCACATTCCCCTCACATTTCACAGGTTCGTAATCATCTCTTACTTCATTCCTCTCACTTCCAATCTCTCACCCCGCTATATTTCTCTCTCTCTCAGAGTTTGACTGCTTAGCCTGTCACTCATATCAGCCTCGGAGCCCCACTGTGAGTGAGTGTGTATGTGTATGTGTGTGTGAAATACTAACAGAAGGTCATCTTCTTCTGCCAGTCGTCTCACTTGATACCATCATGTGTGAATGAACAATATGTGCCTGTCCTGAACAGTTTTTTGCTTATAGTCAAGGTTGAAGCTGAATTCTCATATTTTTATATTCTTAATACATACAAAACAAACACATTTTAGTAGTAAGCCTCAATGAATGCACGTTGCATTAAGTAGTATCAAAATTGCTAAAGCACAATTTATCAAATTTCTGACTATGTGTAGCACCTGCAGCTCTGCTTCTGTTAAGGATCCCAGCATTAGGAAAGAGCTAGTTTAATTTAGTTAGTTTAACTGTAGATCATTTAAGTCCTATTTTAACAGTTTGAGTGGCACAGTGAAGACTGTAAGCATAGGCAGCAGCAAACTACTGTATATTTTAGCACTTTTTTTTCATTTTGGATGCAAAGGCGGCATCTAAATTAAAGTCTTAAAGGAAAAGAAGTGAAAAAGTCCACACACACACACACCCACTATTTACAGTACAAAGCTAACCTAAAAAGAACGGTCCATTTAATTGTAAAGTCATAGGGAAAAATGGTCTATTCTATTTCTATTTTATTTGCAAAAATGTGACTAACATTATAAGTATACATAATGATTCAATTAAACGAAATATACATTTTGACCTTTTAAATGTTTTTGACTCATATCTTTAGGTTTTGTGTTTAAAAACAATACATATGAATTATACAAAACCATACAGTTTTATTATAGCTCGACTTACATGGAAGTGTGGCATTTTTGCTATTTATGAATTAGAAGAGAGTTTTAACTTTAAAGTGACTCATATCACATTCAAACGCAGAAAAAAGCGTTTATTACAAGTATAATGAGAACATAGAAAGAAAGACGACGGTTAAAGGGAGCAAGAGATGAATCAGGAGAAGAAAGCAGTGACTTATGTGTAGAATCATTGAGTTGACAGTGTAAGATTAGGGTACAGTGACAGAAAGAAACTACACAGACTGAACATACCTGCTGTTGTTCTTTGAGTATGTCTCTCTCGGTTTGAGTTTCCTCTGTCGTTTCTTTCGCTCCTCACCGGTTTTCTTGAAGTTCCTCGCTTGTGTGTGTGAACTGGAGGCAGGTGAATGAGTGTATGATGAGATGAGCTCAGTTCAGCTCCGCTGTGGTGTGGCGTCTCTTTCGGTCAGTACAGCGCGCGTGCGAACGTCTCCTCCTCTTCTCTCCCTTTTCTGAAAGGGAAGGATGACTGAAAGGGAATGATGTCCTCCGATGTTTCTAAATAGCTCTCATTCCGTCTCTAGTTTCATCAACGTCATACACTGCAAACTACAGCGAGTACATAATTATAAAAAATAAAATAAATATATGCATGCACCAAAACACAGAACTAATAGTAGCATAATACACACCAAAACCAAAAATGCCATGCTGATTTGAATGTTAAATGTTGTACAGTGATGGAAATCTATGGATGTAAAGTTTTTCTTTTTCATTCTGATTCTTTATTCATTAAATACAGCCCTAAAATAAACAAAATAAATAAGCTCTATAGCGCCATCAAGAGTCGATTTTCATTTGCGAGGCATAATGATCCTGAAAAGAAAAACGCAATAGATTTTTCCACTGTACACACAGATAATGATTTAGTAAAATATACCGTGTTATGAAATACAGTGATAAACTGACAATTAATCTTTATCCAGTTAGTTTTAAAGTGTTGTCCGCTAAAATGATTACATTTTAAACAGTCCAGCTGTCAGACTGAAGCAGAGTAAACGTGGTTGTTTGTTACATAGTTAACACTTATAGAGTGAGCCATGTTAAAGCAGATCTATGGGAATAAGAATTCAATTCATATTTAATGTGAATCAGCCATTGACCAATTTATAAGTTTCACCCTTTCAATTCATCCTTTAAGTTTCATTGAGTTCCAATAACAATAAAAAAAAGGAACCCACAAACATAAAAGGTATTAAACAATAACAAGGCAACCTTAAAGCAAGAGTAAGTTTATTCAACTTTTATTTTATTAATAACAAAAAAAGATGCCAACATCAAAATCCAAAATATATATACAAAGCAAACCCGGAGTACAGTGATTAGAAGCTCTCAGACTATGGTACAATACAGACCACAACTCCCATGAAGCCATGGGAAATTAGGAAATAAAACACTTCAATACAAGTCAGTCAGAGTTGGTTTCTAAAAGTATCAGACGAATAAGCTACAGTTAATAAATCAAAGCCCCCTACAAGAACCAAACCTCTAGGAACAGTGTTGTAACACTGGATAAAATGAGAGAGCTTTGTGTTCAGTACAACAATACCCATGACTTTGCAAACCTACAAAACAAAACTCAGTGAACTGGTGTGAAATAGTGCTGGGAAAAATAGAAAAATGCAGCTTGAGTGTGTTCACAGTGATATTAATATTCCATCATCGGTATAATTTTAAACAAGCCAAGCATCCTGTGACCTGCTGTGACTTACAGGGCTCCGTAAAATGTTATGTAATTTTAGAATTAATGCAATGATCTCTTAACTGCACCAACAACAAAAAACAAAACAAAACATGAAGTTATGGAAGTACAGTGATAATGACCGATGAAAGCAGATTTAGTGTAAAAAAAAAAAGGTGAGGGAAGCCACTGTACCCTGGTGCTCAATAACCAAACATGTGCCCTGAATGTGAAAACCCCAAAATAAAACTGGTTTAACCGTGAACACTTGCCAGCCTAAATAAGTAAACAAACAAACATTGGTTTAAAACAACAGACTGAACAGTCAGAACAGTTACCTAAATGCATACAGTGCATCACCAACAGTGAGTCAAAACTTTAAAATAAGCAAACGTAAAATATAAATATGTATTTGTGAGCTTAAAAGTGTCTTAAAGATATTTGGCCACGACAAAAAGAAAAACACAGACAATACAAATAAATGGGTGGAATAAGCCAAAGCAAACCATGCTTGTCAAATGTTTCAGTTTGTGGATGTGCAAGGAATTAGGTTACAGTATGATCAGAAAGGTCATTCCCTCAATATACACCTTCACCTCACACCCAGGCTGACCCTATCTGCAAAGATGTTTGAAAGCACAATGAAGTTCATTGCTTGATCTCCATCAAGTTGTTCTCCTCTGCTTCTATAGGATTCTACACTAAGACAAAAGAACAAAAGGAAACTGTTGAAGTGACTCAAGACTTAAGACTGTATCTTCATTTTAGGTGCACAAAAACTTACCAAGGAAAGAAGTCTGTGCTAGTGCGGAAGGCTACAGAAGGGTTAGCAAAGTCTGGACTCCGCAATCCACATAGTTCTGAAAGAGAATCACACATACACTCTTCTTATATTGATGAGCCTTTCAATTTTAGTATACTTTTTCCCTTCAGTATGCAATTTTCATATTAAGCCAGCACTGCCATCTAAAGGCCAACCACAGAAAAACAATCCAATGTAATATGGGTCTTGTGGCACATTGTCATAGGTGTGATCGACAAAGGACAAAAAAGAAGGAAAATATGGGGAATAAATAACATCTTTATTTGCCTCTATATTTTTGAAAGGTATCTTTTCTTGTGTTTTTGTTCAGCCATTTTGTCAGTGCTTTATTATAGACTTCTATGATTGCTAATTCACAACAGAAGACGATTAGGTTGAACGTTCAGAATACGATTCCATAGGTTATATTTCAGCACGAATTTCGCGAATGGACAGCGACTCTTAAGTAGCACGTAGAACGCGTTCATGTCAAGTAAAGTTTTTGGGAAAAGCGCGTGGAATTGTGGCGAGCGTTTATAACCTTGCACGTTGAGAGCGCTCTTCAGAGCTAAGATACATTGTTATCGGGAAACTCGACCCAGATCAGATTTAAGCATTCATTAAAGTGAATCGGTTCACAGGAGTCATTAGTTCGCAAATCAGACGAGTCATTAGTGGACAGATATGCTCCGCGCATATAACGTTACTCCCAAATATATTTTTAGGTCGCACAGATTAAATTTCAGGAGCATATGCGACAAAAATGTTGGCAATTTCGAGCGTTGTAGAAGCTGCTAAACTTTCTAGCTAGAAGTAAGCAATAACCAACATGGCGTTACTTTGCTAAGTTAGCCCAGAATCATTTAACATTAATGTTATGGAATCATGACAAAAGTGATCAATTGATTGGTCAAATTTTACTAGACCTGCATATAAAAATGAAAGACAATATATTGGATTTGCTTACATGAATCACCCGTGTTCACGGTCTTCGTCAGTCAACTGAAGCTGTTTACGTGAGTAGATGGTTGGGTGTGTGCGCATTCAGAACGGTGCGCGTACACTTTGAACTTCAATCGTGACAAATTATTGGACTACTGGCGGAGTGACATGACGAAATGATTCAAAAGGCACAAAAAACGTTGACAGGGGTGAACGATCATTATGTTTACCAATACCCGACCCATCGCAACCGCCTACACCCAACCCCCCGCCGCACTTTTTTTTTTTGCTTGATTTACGAGACCATCATTTTCAGGTCGGAAAAGCCGGATTTCCGGAAGAATCACACCCCTGATTATGATTGACATGTATCATAACAAAGATCATGTTCTGAGGTAGCTACTCAGAGCTACCATTCACACTCGTGCAAGTCAAACAAACTATGATAGTGGATCTGGTTCACTGCCAGAGATCACATCACTAATATCTCACGGTTTCATTTTTGAATCAAGTTTCACTTTCACTACAATTTGTTAAAATACAATTGTTTTAACTTGACATTGACATAAATATTGCTATTGTACATAAAAATGTGCTCAAAGTAATAATACTAATGAAAAAAAATTAGGAAAAAACACAAGTGAACTTTTCTGCCACAAATAAAACAACAACAACAAAAAAAACCTGATTGCAGAGCATTTTAGCAAATCTCTGACCTTAGGAATTTAGCGCAGACAAAAATAAAGCCTGTGCTTATTGCTACACTGCACTGACATTATTAAAATGCTAGAGGCTGCTGTCTTTGGACTAGCTTACACACACTCTTCTCAATTTAACTTAATTTAATGGGTAGGGCAAGAACACTGGGCTAACTAAAGTGGTTAACATCTTTGTTCAAATTCTACTGGAAGCAATTACAATATATCGGTGCATCTCCAAGGATAAGAGGACAGTATGATTACTCAGGGTTTTAAAAGAAATTTTGTATTTTAACAATGCAGCATTTTTGTTAAATACATTTAAAACAGTCCTACTTTGTAATATTATTTTAGTTTACAATAAAATTTTATTTGAATATAAAAATGTATTCCCATGATGGCAAAGCCGAATTTTTAACAGTCTTTACTCCAGTCTTCAGTGTCACAAGATCCCAGAGAAATCATTCTAATAAGCTGGTTTGGTGCTCAAGAAACATTTATTTCTAGAATTATTAAAAAACTTAATATTTGTGTGAAAACAATGAATTCTTGATAAATGTTTGAAAAGAACAGCATTTTTTTGAAACAGAAATCTTCTGTAACATTAGAAATTCTTTACGGTCACTTCTGATCAATTTAGTTAAAAAGTCTTACTGGCTGCAAACTTTTGAATAAAACAATTTTTGTGTGTTAACACGGCATTTCGAGATGCAATCTCAAACAATCCAAGTTCAAACTATTATGCTCAGTTCCTTATTTACCAACCGAGAAAAAAGGGGAGTGGAGCTGACCTGATTGACAAGCCTCGTCCTCTGCTCTCCACACCACTGTGGCACGGGATACTAATACACACAAACAAAAACCCTCACAATGGTCAATCACTATTACATCCAGAAAAGAATGTGTGCTTCTGTGTGACTGTACCTGGTATGCATATGTGGTCTGTGCATAGTTCATTGGCACCTGTGGGACAATAAATCCTGGAGGACTGGAGTATGTGTAAGGCTATGAAGAGACAGGCATACAGGGAAAACAGATGATATTTTACAATCTTTGGAACGTGCAAAATTTTTACTCCTTCACATGATGTTAATATGCAGTGCATCAGGGTTTGTATGAACGTTGTATAGCTACCTGCATGTACTGATTCCCTCCATTGAAGACAGGTGAGGGCGGGGCCAGGCCTGAGGGCGGGGCCAGGCCTGAGGGACAGCAGCTGCAGTACACATATGGGCTGGGGCTTATCCACTGCGATGGACCCATCATTGGAGAGCACACGGAACCTGGAAACAAGATTCCAACACATTAACTAATGAAATTACACAAGATAACTATATTATTGCACAAGTCATTTAAAAAGATCTGAAATTGAACGTTTATAAGTACAACTGTCTCCAATCAGTTTAAAAACGCTATATATAAATATAGCTATTCCATGACTTTTTGCACAGGTTAAACAGACAGTGAAGTGCAAGGACTCACGAGAATTTCGCTCTTTCATGATGGCAGGTCCCAGTTTGAGTTTCTTCCCTTTAAAACTGATCGGCTGCTGTAGAAGAATTGTAGTAGTACAAGACGTTAAGATGCCCTTATAACTTCAAAACCAAGATGAGAAAGAGAGAAGACTTTCACAGACAAGTGAAAATGACCTTACATCAACGATAGTCTGGATATCAACATCCTCACTGAAATAAACAAAACCGTACCTGTGAGAAAGAAGATGTACAACTAATCAGAGGTGGCAGGTAAAGACATTTTTTAAAGCGGTTTCCAAGAAATATTCTATAAAAGGATAGTTTACACATGACAATTCTGTCATTTACTCATCTAGAACTACTTTTTGAATGGAATGACAGTTAATGATCAAAGAAGCATTTGACACTTGATACAACGCACAATTGTGATCGTCTGGCAAAATTTGATTCAAATTAAATGAGTTCAGAAAATAAGGAAAACGCTATATACAAGTTTATACAATAGACTTGTAATGACCTATTAGAAAATAACTCCTAAACAACATTTTAAGCTTGTTTTTTGGTCTTAGCTGGTATCCAAGCCTTGAAAGTTGATTTAGCAGGCTGTTTTTTTTCTTAAGGATTTTAAACACTTTTTAGTCATGCTAACTACATCCAACTTAAACCAACTAAGACAAGCATAGACTTAATTTGAAAAGATTATTTATTTTTTTCCCCTAGCAGGGCGAATTACAACTCTTACTCACCCTTTGCATATTCCTCCTCGATAAGTGATGATTTTCACTTCTTTTACAGACCCGTACTTGGCGAAGAACTCTCTGATCTCGTTCTCATCCACCTGATGGAAAAAGTGCCAGTTTGGGGAGTAGATACACTATATGGACAAAACTAATGGGTCACCCTCCTCTAATGAACAGCTTTGACTACTTTAGTCATTTTCATGAGTATAAATGAGTATAAAGAATTGTGTGCTTCTAATTTTATAGCAAGAATTTGGACAGGACTCTTTTCTATTCTAACATGACAACACCTCTGTGTTAGGGTTGGGTACCGAAACCCAGTACCAATATGGCACTGGTGTGCACCACACCGAACCAAACAAGCACACAGATTTCGGTGCCTCTTAAATGCCTGAACGATCGATTTAAATATTTGTCTTGGTTCTCCGAAATATACACATGAAGCATGGACGTCGCTAGGCTTTTTTAATGGGGCTTCATAAACTGTACACAAATTCGCGATCGCCTCAGAGTCAGTCCGCTTAAATGTCATATGAAATCGACGGCAGATCTGTCTTCTCTCTAGGGGTGGGCGGATCGATCTAAATATCTATAGTATTGATGCCAACACTGGTATTGGTATCAGATCGATACAATTGTAATTTAATCGATATTTTAATTTAAATATATCTCCTCTACGTTCATTATACTTTGCTCGTGTCTTCTACCTCTACAATCCTGAGCAAATGCTGCTTTCACATCCTGGCCCACTTTGCTACTCCTCCCCCTCCTGCTGCGATTCGTTGTTGTGTCGTCACGTGACTCACTGACACAACACGCCGAGGAGCAACGAACTGAGTGAGCGAAGCTGATAGCAAATTGAATGAGAGATCAGGATGGCCGAGAGAAAGAGAAGCGTTGTGTGGAGCTATTTTATGGCACTAAATGATAATACCGCAACTTGTGATACGTGTAAAAAGAGCATTCGATACTGTGGCAACACTACAAACCTATACAAACACTTAAAAACACATGACAAGGAAAATGCTGAGCTACAAAAACGAAGAAATGAGGAGGGAAATCCATCCACTTCCAGACATCCGGCACAGAGACAGAGGCTGTAAAGAATTCATTCTACAGTGCCTAATAACTAATAATTTTGTGGACTTCAATACATTGATAAAAAAATATTGACTAAAGAATTTATCATTCATTCATCGCAGAAATAATGACATACTGCTCTCCCCTACACAAAAGTATTTTTATTTTTTGTAAAAAGTATCGTATTGGTATCGGCAATACTGCCCCTATATGTATTTGGTATCAGATCGATACCAAATTTTGCAGGATCGCCCACCACTACTTCTCTCTGTCTCTCAGTGCGCTCCTCAATCGACAGACCGCGCGGAGCAGCACGAGCGGACTCAAACAGAAACAGAGGACACGAGGTGTGTGTTTATCGATAGATTGTTAGAATATCTGTATCTGTGCAGTTCTTTGTCATAAATACAGTTTACAAAAGGTCACGAGGGAGCAGTCGGTTTCTCATCTACTGTAAAGTTTTCGCTGCGTTCACCGCTCATCACACCACAGCTGTTTCCTCCAGCGACAATCGAGCCCTTAACACATATAATCATAGTTTAATTATACTTATTTAAATATACTTCATCTAATTATACGTACTTTATACATACACTACTGTGCAAAAGTTAGTCTTAGGCAGTCTGCTGTCAGACTGCATGTGCATTCAACAATCTCACTAGAATATTATTAAAATTAATGGCAAAATGAATGTTTGGCAATGTAAACTGATATGTCCTACTGACATACTAAAGTAAAAGATATAAATAACTGGCCTAAACCCCTTTGTGGGGTGAAAATACTAATGTGCCTAAGACACTAGGCTACTTTACAAATGACATGCTACTTTATAAAGAATGACCATACAGTCATTCACAGAACTGATTAAAGACAGAGACAGACAGCACTCATTTTAACTAAATATCAGAGTGATTGACTGAGAAACAGTAGAAACATTATGTGTGGTTTTGTATTAAATAATGACCCAGATCATGAAATACATTTATTAGCCTTAGAGTAAGCGAAGCTTGGGAAATGAGAGTATCCAAGGAGCGTGTGAATGCTTTGGATTTATTTAAAATCTTTTTAATGTTCTTTAATGTTATCCTTTTTAGGCTTTTTTTAAAGGTCCCCTTCTTTGCGATCGCATGTTTTAAACTTTAGTTAGTGTGTAATGTTGTTGTTAGAGTATAAATAATATCTGCAAAATTCTAAAGCTCAAAGTTCAATGCCAAGCAAGATATTTTATTTAACAGAATTCGCCTACAAAAAAAACGACTCGTTTGGACTACATCCCTCTAGTTCCTGCAGTAATGACGTCACCAAAACAGTTTTTTGACTAACCTCCGCCCACATGAATTTACAAAAAAGGGGGCCGTGGTCTTGTTGCACTCCGACGGAGAAGGAGGAAGAGCTGCGTTTGTGTTTGCCATGTCGTTGAAACGCTGTTACTTTCAAATCGGAGTCCAATCATCTTTGTTTGGCCTTCCCAGGCACGCTGTACTTGGAGATTAATGGTTAAAATTTATGTTGAACTCGGTTCCCGAAAATTATAATCCACATGTAAAACTACGTGCAGCACATTTTGCTGAGGACAGCTTGCTGAGGACAACTTCCTCAATCTCAATCAGTTTAATGCCGGATTCGCAAAAAGATTATTCTTGAAAGATGGAGAAGTTCCCTCTTTGTCTGGAGAAGGCGTTGTTTATGGACCACAAGTGTATTTTATTATTTAAATCGGTGCGTTTAACAGTTTCTGTAACTTACTACACAAAGGGCAAAGCTGTTTAGCTTTGTTAACTAGATGTTAGGGCTGTGCAAAAAAATGAATGCGATTTTCATGCGCATCTCGTCAGTAAAAAACGCTCCTGTGACTAGAAGTACATCTCCGGCACATGCTCCTGCCCACTTGTTTCTCAAAACTAGTCCAATCGCGTTCCCAGGAGGGCAGTTTGCTCTAAGCTGGTGTCGAATCACAACACAGGAACCGCTGGCCCTGTAACGTATTTCTGAAGGAGGGACTTTATAGAACAAGGAAGTCATCAGCCCGTTTTTATGACAGTGAAAACAGCGGTATGCAGATAGGTGAATTGTGTGAAAAATAGTTTTTTTTTTACACGCGAAACATGAACACATGTTATATTGCACACTGTAAACACAATCAAAGCTTCAAAAAGGCGCGAAAAACGGGACCTTTAATTTTATTTATTTTTAAAGAAGTATCGATTCAGGCACCGGTACCGTTTTGAAAGTATCGAAATGGTACCGGTATCAAATAAGACCCAATCGATACCCAACCCTACTCTGTGTATAAGGCAAGGTTCAGAAAGATTTATTCTGTCAGTATGGAAGAACTCGACTAGTCTGCACAAAGCCAAGTCTTGATCCCAGCTTAAGATCTCTGGTGTGACTTTAAATCCAGACCTTGAGTCAAAAAACTCATCACCAAACACCAATGACTTTATGAGTACAGCAGTCATTTTAGACACTTCCAAACTGTTGAATTATATTTCCATCTTTGTTGCCATAGTTTTGGAAATGCCCTTTTCTGTTCTAAAGAAGGGGGGTGTCCCAATACTTTTGGCAATTAGAAACTATGTATTGTAGGTAGAGTTTAGAATTGTACTGCACAAGTTTGAACATGCAAGGCCATAAAAACGGTCATTACCTTCATGTCAATCCCGCCGACGAACAGTGTGTTGGGCGTCATCTTGCCCTCAGGTAAAATATAACCGTTAGACAACTTCAGAGAGGACGGAAAGCCCTGACGGTGCTTCTGGATATCCTGTATGTATTGCACAACAGTTTCGGCTTTATATCGACACACATTATTAACAAGATAATGAACACGTATCATGTACAATATAGGGCTTCAAAAACAAGCGACAGCCACACATTTCTGAGATTCAAAATACGATTAACGTTACCTTTGAATACAATCCACATATGAGGCACAGGGGTAACTGAACGCCCTGATACATCTTAGATTTGAAGTAAGGCCACACGTTTTGTTACGTTAACGTACTTATTCCATAAAAAAAATACACCCCAAAGTCAGCCGAGATATTAACCTAAGTTAAATGAGTAAGTTTCAAATTGCTCGACACACACAAGGCCGAAACCGGCTCGATCTCCAACACGATCTTTCATGTTTCTTCATTAAGCAATCTGGGCATTTAGGCTTAAATTAGTTAATTGGACTAACATTTGTGCTATCCTGACAGATGTAACTTTAACGTTACATAATTTAAGTTAATGGCCGACGGTCTGATCTATCTAATGGCGAGTTTTGCCGCGCGCGAACTTTTTACAGCGATAACCTCGCTATTAATAACAGCGAACTTTATAGATGGTGCCTGAGAGATTAAGTTATCGAATATTATTACTACTTTTGTTACTTACCATATCTAAAACAATTAAAATGGCAAAATAAGTTAATGAAGTGAGTGGCTCGTTGGGTCTGTGCCTCTGGCTGGACTCGAGGAGTTGCATTAAAGCGCCACACCCATTCTCAGTCCTAATTGGAAAATAAACACCAAATAAGGCTAATTTTAAAGTTATTAATACTGTGAATAACATTCATTTTTTTAAAATCGTGAATCGGTCACAGCTCAAGCATTATAGATTGTAATTATTTCTAAAATAAGATGACAGATTTGGTAGAGTCTAAAAGGATCTTAAATTTACTGATCGCACGAAAGATGCACCAGGGAGGACCTTAAAAACATACTGCGAAATTTTTGTGCTTTTTAAAGGCAAAACAAATATTTTTTTTTGTAAAACAGTCTGAATTTGACGATCGATTTGATGAAATGCTGGTTAATTTAGTGTTAATGAGGAGACAATCTTACTATAGCAATAACTGACCGCTAGATGGCGCGTTTGAAAATCATGAGCTACATACAGTATTTGGACTGAATTTTAGGTCATGCGCCTCAAAAACAACTCACCTACTCTACTGGTTGACTATATTTAGGTTGTGTAAAGAAAATCATTATCTCCACAGAAAAGGGAAATAATTGACTAAAAATAACACCAGGGTATAAGGAAAGTGTAGCATGCACAAAGCTTTGGATTAGACAAGAGTAATGCTTTTTATTCATCCAGAGTTAATAGGATATCAGTATCAGAAACATCCCTTGTGTCATGTGCAAGACAATACACAGTTACCACGGGAGCCAAGACAAAATGAGGCTACTGACATCAGAGAAATACTATAACATAAGTTTCACATGTCATCAGCTTAAAAATAATGGCAAATATGGAGAAAAAAAATCCATAATTTAACAAATGACTATGTTTTGGTCTATGAACTAAAATAGCAAATCTTAAAAAAAGAAAATACAGACAAAAATGAACAACCGTTCAGGCACTGGTTCGTGGGAAATCAGTAAAGATGAGTGAGTGAATGAGCATATTGATACTAAAGCACTCTACTTCTAGATTAAGCACCTGTCCGTGTCCCACCTTTATCATACAACACTAACAGTAGTACTCCAAAAAAAAGGACAAAGACAGTGATAGAGGGAGAACTGTAGCAAATACAGCTTTTATCTGAGGCAGAGAGTGTATTAAATGCATTTCACAGGATATTGATTTAGGAGAAAACAAATATAGGTTTTCCACATAAAACGTGATGTCCAAAACTTTCAGCCGTAAGGGCATTTTCAAAGAAAATTACAGAATGGAGAATCTCATTTGAGTTGAGGCTGCTTTTTATGGCTTTGGATTCGACATTTAGGTAACTGAGCAAAGGATCCATGGTATAGGGCCTTATATTTGGGGAAAAAAAGAAACTTTTGAATTAAGATTTACGTAAATACACAGCCAGAAGTCCAGGATTTATGAAACAAGATGTGGTTTAGGGATTCAGTTATGGGGCATTGAGCACATGGGGCAATCAGTTCATATGTGCAAACATCCAGCAGAGTTTCTTAAGTGTTGAAGATGGGTCCAGTCATATTTAGGGGGAATCCAGGTTCAAACGTCAGTAGGATTAACAATAGTGAAATCAGAGTCCTTGCTGTGAGTGCTGCTGTCATCTGGACTGGAGGACCCAGATGTGGTCCCCATCAGAGGGTCTTGAAAATCCACCTTGTTTAAGCCTTGTACGTGCTTAAAGAGTGGAGCTGTGGTGGTTATGCTTTGCTCCTCACTCTCAGATGGCTCGTCATCCTGCGAGACCAAGATGTAGTCATCCCAGTTTCTCCCTTCAGTTGCCTTAGATAAAAAGTAAATAAAAATGGTGTATTTAACGATTGTAAGTTTGGGTGAATTGCATGATCATTTGGGGGCTTTATTTGGCAGATATCGATAAATACAATCAATTTGTCAGCATACTGTGTAATTCAAACCAATGCTAAAATTTTAATAAAACTGTTAAAGGGATAGTTCACCCAAAAATCATAATTATGTTATTAATAACTTACCCTCATGTCGTTCCAAACCAGTAAGACCTCCATTTATCTTCAGAACACAGTTTAAGATATTTTAGATTTAGTCCGAGAGCTCTCAGTCCCTCCATTGAAGCTGTGTGTACGGTCTACTGTCCATGTCCAGAAAGGTAAGAAAAACATCATCAAAGTGGTCCATGTGACATCAGAGGGTCAGAATTTCTTGAAGCATCGAAAATACATTTTGGTCCAAAAATAGCAAAAACTATGACTTTATTCAGCATTGTCTTCTCTTCCGTGTCTGTTGTGAGAGAGTTCAAAACACTGCAGTTTTGTGATATCCGGTTCGCGAACGAATCATTCGATGTAACCGGATCTTTTTCAACCAGTTCACCATATCGAACTGAATCGTTTTAAATGGTTCGCGTCTCCAATACGCATTAATCCACAAATGACTTAAGCTGTTAACTTTTCTTAATGTGGCTGACACTCCCTCTGAGTTAAAACAAACCAATATCCCGTAGTAATTCATTTACTCAAACAGTACACTGACTGAACTGCTGTGAAGAGAGAATTGAAGATGAACATTGAGCTGAGCCAGATAATGACTCGTTCACGAGTCAAGAACCGTTTCTTTCAGATGCGTCCGATTCGAGAACCGAGGAACTGATGATACTGCGCATGTGTGATTCAGCGTGAAGCAGACTGACACACAGAGCATCTGAACCGAACTGATTCTTTTGGTGATTGATTCTGAACTGATTCTGTGCTAATGTTATGAGCCCAGGTAAACCGAAGGCTTGAATCAAGGGCAATCATCGCCAATGACGCCATTACGTCGAGCGCAAAAGAACCGGTGAACCGTTTTCTTCAACCGGTTTATTGAATTGAACTGTCCGATAAAAACTACTGGTGATCCGAAAACCGATGCAACCGGTTCTTGACTCGTGAACGAGTCATTATCTGGCTCAGCTCGGTGTTCATCTCTCTCTTCACAGCAGTTCAGTCAGTGTACTGTTTGAGTACATGAATTACTCCGGGATATTGGTTTGTTTTAACTCAGAGGGAGTGTCAGCCACATTAAGAAAAGTTAACAGCTTAAGTCATTTGTGGATTAATGCGTATTGGAGGCGCGAACCGTTTAAAACGATTCGGTTCGATTTGGTGAACTGGTTCAAAAAGATCCGGTTACATCGAATGATTCGTTCGCGAACCGGATATCACAAACTGCTTTGTTTTGAACTCTCACAACAGACACGGAAGAGAAGAAAATGCTGAATAAAGTCATAGTTTTTGCTATTTTTGGACCAAAATGTATTTTCGATGCTTCAAGAAATTCTAACCGACCCTCTGATGTCACATGGACTACTTTGATGATGTTTTTCTTACCTTTCTGGACATGGACAGTAGACCGTACACACAGCTTGAATGGAGGGACTGAGAGCTCTCGGACTAAATCAAAAATATCTTAAACTGTGTGCCGAAGATAAACGGAGGTCTTACGGGTTTGAAACGACATGAGGGTGAGTTACTAATGACATAATTATGATTTTTGGGTGAACTATCCCTTTAAACTATTAAAATAAACAAAATACTACTGAAATAAAGCTGAAATTAAATATAAATATTTGATGAAAAACAAAAATAAGAAAGTCTGCCTTGGCAACTTAATGGAATTATAAAACCGAATAAAAAACAGAACTAAATATAAATATTTAAAATGATTAAAATAATGAAAATATAAACATAAAAGCTAATTAAAAATATTCATGAATACTATAAGAGTATATTTATACTATTAAAAAAAATAAAAAATCTGTGCTAACCCCATACAAATCCTATTTTGCATAAAGTAAATTAAGACTGCTCATTATTATTATTTCATAACAATTAAGGAATTTTCCCACATCTCATTATGTAACACAAATGAAATCAAAAGTATTCATGGATCATTTGTTGTACTAAATTTATTTGATAAAAAAAAAGACAATTTGTATTTATTATTTATATTTATTTTCATCTTGTACGGTCATACATTTTTTTACTTGACTTCCTCCAATATATATAAAAACAGAAAACTTTAATCCTGGTGTACTGAAGTAAAACCTATAAATACATTTCTAGAAAGTGTACTTGCTCCCACAGAAAAAGTTGTGTAATCCTCTCTGACCTGTGGCTCTGGTACTGTGGCGATGTTCTCAGTTGTCAAGGCCTTCTGCTCCTCCTGCTCGTCCTCTTCTATCTCTGCTACCACGTCTCCTTCCTGGTGGTTGCTCTGCTCTGGTGCCTTTTGCTGTATGATAGTAGAACCAGCTGTGTCTTCAGACAAATAGTCTGGATCACTCTGGTCCTTTAGTGTGCTATACTGGCTAGAGCAGTAGTGATCATCTGCTATGGTGATCTCATTCTCCTCCAACTCCAGCTCGCTCTGGTTGAATCGGAGAGCCCCCTTCAGGATGTCTTTAATCTGGGGACAATATGGACAAAATTTGATATAATTTAATATTAGAGCTAAACGATGTCTAATAGATTTTGTATCCATCCGAATGGGTCTGTGTACTCATTACATGGGTACTTAACAATAAACAAATAAATGAACAAAATGAAAATGGATATTTAGTATTTATCTTCATATTATTAACTAAACCAATTTTTTTTTTTTTAGCAAAGCAGAGACCTGATTTATACCTGTTTTAGTCCAGCAAGTGACACTAGAACCTCATCTTCCTTCTCCAGATGCTCCTGCAGTATCACATCTTGAATTTTGCCTGTCCATCAATCATAGCACAATCATTATGATTCCATCACCAGCCTTTGTTTAGTGCAAAGACAACTGATGACTCACCTATGTGCATGTTCATCATCTTGGCACAATATTTACTCATGGCCTCTAGGTCATTAATCTGACCCTGTAAGAATGAGACCTGGGCCTCCAGCTCCTCCTGTGTGTAAAAATACATATACATAAATTAGCATACATATAGGACTTATTAAATACAACTAAATCAGGAGCTAGTTTATGATATCCTAGTAATTCATATGCTTTATGAAAATAAAAAAAATAGACAAAAAAAAAACCAGAGGCTGGGAATGCAAACGGTAAAGTTGAAAAGTAAACATGCTTACCGCATCCTTCTTGTTTATGGTTTTACTGTGGGACCGCGAGCGACTTATATTAAGGAAAGAGTCTTTCTTTGTGGCAGAGGGGGGAGGAGATGATGTGCTGGAGTCTCGGCCCCTGGACACCGACAGAGGAGGGGAAGACATTGCATGATCCCGCCCACCAGACAAACTCTCAGTGCTAGGGGAGGAGCTAACTGTCCTGGAGGTGTGGCCTGTAAGGTAGACATAAAAAGAGCAGTCATATCAGACAGCAACATCAAATGTAACAGAACAATTTCAACAAAACATACAGTAAGCTACATTAATTGCACAAAGAGTTGGAGATAATCACACAGCATGCAGTAAATCAACCATTAGTAAAAAAAAAAAAACATGACCTTAAAGCAGGATCTCACTTGTACTATGAAGATGACTTATAACGTGACGTGACATACAGCCAAGTATGGTGACCCATACTCAGAATTCGTGCTCTGCATTTAACCAATCCAAAGTGCACATACACACAGCAGTGAACACACACACACCGTGAACACACACCCGGAGCAGTGGGCAGCCATTTATGCTGCGGCGTCCGGGAAGCAGTTGGGGGTTCGGTGCCTTGCTCAAGGGCAGCTCAGTCATGGTATTGCCAGCCCGAGACTTGAACCCGCAACCCTAGGGTTAGGAGTCAAACTCTCTAACCACTAGGCCACGACTTCCCCGCTTGAATCTTATAAGACATATTCTTATAAGACATATTCCCACTGAATCTTATAAGACATATTCCCACTTCCTCTTATAAGACATTTCAATTTCAGAGAATATTTACAGTATTATTCAGTATTATTTTTTAAAAGAAATTAATACTTTTATTTAACGAGTATGGATTAGTTTGATCAAAAGGGACAGTAAAAATATTTAAAATTGTATAAATTAGTGTTTTTAAACTTTCTATTCATCAAAGAGAGCATAATACAGATGTTTCATGATTTCCACAAAAATATTATAGGCAAAACAGTTTTCAACACTGATAGTAATAATAATGGTTCTTGAGCACCAAATCCGAAAGATTTCTGAAAGATCATTTGACACTGAAGACTGGAGTAATGGTTGCTGAAATTTTTCAAATATTTTAAAATCTAATACTATTTCAAAATAGTACTGAATTTTTCAAACAAAGGCAGTCTTGGTGAAAATAAGAAACTTACAAAAACAAAAAAAATTCTTCTGACCCCAAACTTTTAAATGGTAGTTAAATATTTAATTTGATTACATAATTAATTTAAAATAGCCTTATGTAATACAAATAGATTTTTTTTCTTTTTGATTAAACTGGTGAAAAGACTCATTATGAAATATATGATTACAACAAATTTATTTGAACAGTCACAGTAAAAACATTAAAAAAAAAAAATACAGGATCAAATAAAATGGATTTTTTTACAGCACACATGGCAGCAGTTACCTGGGGTATCAGAGTGAATCTGGGCAGGGAGAGATATCTGAGAGGCTCCACAAGAACCTACATCTAACAAACAGCAGAGTAAGGCTACAGCACACACCTATTCTGTCACATGTACCTGTGCCTGAGCACATGCATGTACACATTCACATCATAATCCATGCACACTGAAGTACTAATAACTTAAGGAGGTATACGGGTAAAATAAATACAATCCATAAGTGCAGTGTCAAAAAGGTGTGTTTATGCCAGTGCTCACCTTTGCTGAGGTGCACCGGCATACTTTCAGACTTCAGCAACCGGTGCTGATGATGTGTTTGCGGAAATAGCTGTGATTTAATCTGCGTGTTTGAGGGGGCGGTGCATGATGGAGGCTCGGCCAATGGGTGTGGCACAGGAGCTTGAGGGGGAGGAACTGATATCACCTCACTGTTAATTGGCGAAATGCCACTGGAGACACCTCCCATTGGTGCGATGAGCTTCCGGCCGAAATTAAGAAGAGAACTGGATACTTTATTAATGTTGAGAGGTGCTACTTTAGTGTTGGCCCTGGAGAAAAAGAAAAAAAATATAATATTATAAATGTACAGTGGATATATGTTTAATACTTTATGAATATAGTATTAATCCTTATTGCTTAAGTTCTGCTTTAACATCTTTAACCTGGCTTACACATAACACACTAATACACTTCTAATATCCAAATCCGTTAAAGGATTTTTAGGCTGCATTAATTAGGTAAACTGGAACCGAGAACACTTCCCATAACACCAAATGTACTTGCTACATCATTAGAAGAATGGCATCTACGCTTATATTAGTCTGTTTCTCTCTTATTCCAAGGTCACCGTAGCCACCAGATCCAGTCTGTATCCAGATCAGATGGTCACTGCAGGCACCGGATCCAGTACGTATCCAGACCAGATGGTGGATCAGCACCTAGAGAGGACCTCTACAGCCCTTAATGTCAGCGGAGACCAGGACAACTAGATGAGCCCCAAAGACAGATCCCCATTGAAGATCTTGTCTCAGATGACCACCGGGACAAGACCACAGGAAACAGATGATTCTTCTGCACAATCTGACTTTGCTGCAGGCTGGAATTGAACTGCTGGTTTCGTTTGGTCAGAGGAGAACTGGCCCCCGACTGAGCCTGGTTTCTCCTAAGGTTTTTACTCCATTCGGTCACTGATGGAGTTTTGGTTCCTTGCCGCTGACGCCTCTGGCTTGCTTAGTTGGGGACATTTCATTTACAGCGATATCGCTGACTTGATTGCACAGATACTATTTAAACTGAACTGAGCTGGATAATGACATCACTGAATTCAATGATGAACTGCCTTAAATTGTCATTTTGCATTATTGACACATTGTTTTCCTAATGAATGTTGCTTTGACACAATCTGTTTTGTTTAAAGCGCTATTTAAATAAAGGTATATATATATATATTTTGGGCAACTATTAAATTATTTATTCTTGATTAATTGCATGATTGTCTGTGATTAAATCGCAATTAAATCACAATGTTATGCACAAAACTAATAATTCATTCAAAAGTACTGCTACTGTATTTTCCGCACTATAAGGCGCACTTAAAAGCCTTTAATTTTCTCAAAAAACGACAGTGCGCTTTATAATCCGGAGCGCCTTATATATGGATCAAGGTTTTGTTGACATTCCCTTTAGCACAGCTCCATCTAGTGGATGCATAACGCAAACACAGTCAAACGTTTGACTGCAGTATCTTCTATTCTATGCGCCTTATAATCCGGTGCGCCCTATATATGAAAACCATTCTAAAATAGGCCATTCATTGAAGGTGCGCATTATAATCCGGTGCGCTTTATAGTGCAGAAAATACGGTATATGAACAAAAGTGCAATGGTTTGAAAACACTTTAAACAAATAAGGTGTTTTTTTACAGCAGTATTGTAGCAGTTAAAATATTTCTTGTAAATCTTAACTTATAACATTGATGTAATTAAATTTAATAAAAAAACTAGCTATTTGTCACTGCCAGGACATTACATTTTTTGTATAGAAAATATTTTAGTTTGTTAAAGAAAAACAAGTTATGCCCAGAGTCCAGACTCAGAGCCTCGATCATTATAACAACTACCTTCCTATTAGTCTTGCGTAGCCACACCTGGAATCTATGGCAGTTTCATTGGCCAAGGCCATCCATGAGGTCGTTTGACCCATCGCAGCAGAGGTCGAGACTCGTGTGTGCAGGATGCGGGAGAATAATTAGGGTGTGCTCACACTAGGCAATCTTAACCCACAACGCCTGGTGCTTTTGTCTAGTGTGATCGTTCCATTTAGCAGTCTCTGGCTCGGTTGGAAGAGATGGGCAAGAGCGTGGTTTAGTTATATATATATATATCAGTAAGAGTGATACATGGTGCATGATTGCGTGAATATTTCTGAGTGGCAAAAGCGATGGATCAAAGCAATATCTTGTGAGAGGGACGTGTGTTACCGCGTTCCATATGACTCAAACTAATAAACCACAAAGTTAAAAAAACAATGCACTCCACTGTGCTGAGCGAGAGTGCTTCTCTGCTGTCTTCACATGCTATCGGAAACTTCCTATTTCCCATTTATGAAGTCGTGATTACGAGCTTGTTGCATAACAGTGGACAGTGGTTTGTGAATGCTGATGCTTAGCCTTAATAATTTGATTTGTCTGTATGTGTATTCAGAGCCAGTGAGCAACGGACTTTCAGAATAATAAAAAAACTTGCTTTAACACGCAATAAAATAATTATATATATATTGCACAAAAAAACAAGATACCGAGTCTTGTTGACCAAGTCGGCCCCACGGGTTTTGTAGTAATCAAGGTTTTGCTGGAACTGGTAGTTTACCGGTCTTGGATTATTCTGGTTATATAAAAAGACAAAGGACAAAAAACCCCACAAAATTAGCAAACGGTAAGTACATAATCAATAATAATAATAATAATAATAAACAATTATATTATTATGACTCCAATTACATTACTAAATACTACATTTACTTAATAAATATTCTTATACTAAAACTATAAATGTACATTATAAATAAATATATATTTTTTAAAAAATAAAATTTCATAAAAAAAAATAAAAAAAAATGTATATATATATATATATATATATATATATATATATATATTTTTTTAGTGTCAAATTTTTTTGTATATTTACTTTTTTAAATAAAATTACAAATGAAAATGTGCATGACAGTACCTTAGGGTCTCTGAGAAAGAGTGCTTTCAGCAGCAGAGAGTGGATGTCTCCAATAGGAGGATAGTGCATCAGGAGCCCGAGACACGTCTGGAAGTTACTAGCGATCACTATGACATGAAAAACAGGACGATGCATTTTCAAATAAACTGATAACGTTCTGTTAGAGCTCTCTGTTAAAGGCACATGTTCAGCGCAAGCAGGCATAAGCCAACTAACTAATCTGCATCCCATTACTTGCTGTGTTTGGATTGGTTATGTAGCAGTTAGTGATGTGATTTGACTAGACACACTATTGACATATTATGTGTGGGTTTATATTGCTTGATATCTATAGAGCTACTAGGTGAACACTCAAAGTGCATTTAGGCCTTATGAATCTTGTGTTCCCTTGTTTTGTGTTCTGAATGAAGCACAGATGAGAGAATTAAACTCACATGCATCTCTGATGTACAGAAGCATAGCGACAAACACGTAATCCACCAGGTCCAAAGTGATGCTGTCTGCGAAAAGAGCATCCCAGACCACCAACAGATCCTGCAGGGGAAACTCCCGACCAAACAGCAGTCGAACCCAGCGACTGCCCACAAACACAGAGAATTCATGAATGATGGGGGAAAAAAGTGACAAAAAAAATATATTTAGTTTTTACATATCTTTAATCCTACATGGTTTATATTTAACACATAGAAATAATGCTTAAATAACAATATATATATATATATATATATATATATATATATATATATATATATATAAATACCATAATATTGAATCAAATTATAATAATGTAATTACATTTTTAATTAATAATAAAAACTGTATTATAATTAAGACAACTATTATTATATCAAATAATAACTTGTATCATAAAACAGTAATATAGTCCATTCATACTCACATGCCATAAATCTGGGGAGCTATTTCTAGTCTGTTGAGGTGCATGTACAGCTCAATGTCATGTTTCTTTAGTAGCTGGTCCTGAATTCGGTTGACTTTGGTCACAATGGCCACAGAAGGACCCGAGTCCTGTGGTCTTGCGAAGGGGATGCTGGTTAACATCTCTTCTTTGCCCTGAAAGAATTAAACATAAATAGTCTCGACAAGATTGAAGTTTGAATGAGACACTAACAAAATATCAATGTTGCCGATATATCAAAATACATAATATCAAGTTTTACATAAAATCATTCCTGGTACCTTTCTGACCTCCCGTTCAAAACTGCTGAACCAGGGTTCTGCTGTCTCCATGAGCAGTGAAAACATGGCACTATGGGAGAATTGACGAACAAAAAGACAGACTGAGCAAAGTGTGTTTAGCAGCTATATGCATTTAAATAGAGACGTGGCAATTTGGTTTAAGATTTGTTATGATATGACATTTACTTACTAAGCGTCATGCTCATGGAATTTAGGATCCAGAAGGACTTTCATCTCTTCACTGCAAATAAGAAAAGACACAGTTTAAAATAAATATATAAAGAAGAACTGAAAATTCCATTAATAATGATTCAAAACATTACACAGAAACAAATTTAAACTTTAACTTGAGCAAGTCTTCAGACGGTCTTGTCTGTGTGGTAAATAGGTCAGACCTGGGATTGTCCGTCTCACTGGCATGTTGAAATGCCTGGTGATCACCGTGGAGAACAAACACTATAGGGGCCAGTAACTCATGCATGCCCTGTAGAAAGATTGAGAGGGAGGGATAAAGAGGCAAAAAAACAAGGATAACGTAGAGAGATGAATGCTTTTGGGAAAATTCTTATTACATACATCTGAGCCAGTCTGACAGGTTATGTTGTGGTGTGGCAGTATAAACTGTCACAATCGTTAAGTGGATATAAACCTGCTTATAGAGTAGCTGTTCGTTCTCTCGTGCATAGCAGAAGAGAATATCAGTCAGCTTTGTCCTGACATCCTCTTCCTGGAAGTACAGCATCTCTGGAAACCTACAGCCAATCAAGGAGTAACAGACGTATAACATAACATAACATAACATAACATGACATAACATATCCAAGTATCCAAAATAAACTCTAAATTCTTTATGAAAAAACAACAACATTACAAATAAAAAGATACACTACCATTCAAAGGTTTGGGGTCAGTAAGATGTTTTATTATTTTAAAATAAATGAACCCTTTATTCAGCAAAGACACATTAAATTTATTAAAAGTGATAGTAAAGAAGACATCGACATTGTTGTAAATACATCCTGAAAAGATGCATCACAGTTTCTGCTAAAATATTAAGGAGCACAGCTGTTTTCAACACTGAGAAGAGTTTCTTGAGCACCGAATCAGCATATTAGACTGATTTCTTAAGGATCATGGGACACCGAAGACTGAATATATGGTAGTGTATCTGTACAGACAGTTCACACACACACTTACGTTCGTAAAACATCTTGTTTGATCATGGCCCTGAGCTCCTTGTCCTGAAAGAACTTATTCCATAGACTCTAAAGAGAGACACAGAGGGAAAGAAAAAGATGTCAATCAAACAGTAATAGACAGATCCAGCCATTCTTATGGTTTTGGCTGTTCTCTCACCCCCTCATCCTGTGACAATGGGTTGTTCACCACCAGGTCCTGCTGGCCAGCAGCTTTGCGAGGGTTTGTAATATGCTGCCGTTCAAAACAATCATGATTTAGTGTCACAACGTTCTGAAGACACATAAATGAGTGCAATGTACATGTGTGCACACACATACCGTCTCTTTGATCCTCTCATACTGGGCTCTGTGCTCCTTGGTTCGACTGATCCACCGAGTCTTATCTTCTGGCAGGACGTCCAGATAAAGCTGGAACCAACGAAAACAAAGCTAAATTGTTTCTTCCCCATTTGGCACAGAAATTGCACACGTAACATTTCAACCCCAATAACAACAAGAATACAGTTTTCATGCAGTAAACCTGTCATCTTCCACTGTCTGGTAGCCATTACCTTCCAGCATACGCTGCGGAATCGGCTGCTCCGTAGTTGTCCGTTAATACCAGCCTGCCTGATCTGCGCCAGATAGTTACTGTTCTGGAACAAACTATCCCACTCCTTTCTGTAAAGAAAATGTCAAACATAAAATTAGAGCATAGAGATAGAGCACCTTCATCACACAGCAGTGGGTTTCATATGAGAACCAGAGTAGATCTCTGATGCTTTGTTACATAAGGGAAAAATTAATGACCTGTATGATTGAAACGTGGAATCAAAAGCACTATCCAGTGATCCTCCTGAAATTAAAGAAACAAAAGAGCAAACAGTTAAGAGTCTTAAGACATCATAGTTTGTGACCTAAATATGGAAATGACTGAATTCGGAATAATTATCTTTTAGATAACAAGTTAATCTTTTTCATAGTGCAGAATAGCACTAGGCAATATATTGTGTGTTACTGTGTTACTGATTTAAACATCACATAAACATTAGGTTCCATAAGATTGATTCATTTCTCTGAATCAATTCACAACTCAGGTAGTCTCTTATGGCATTTTTCATGCTTTCAAATATTTTTGTAGAAATAAACTTATAAATAAATTATGATCAAAAGTGACAGTACAGACATTTACAGTATAATGTGCAGTATAATAGGGTGTCTATTTTACATTTTAAATCCAGTTCTTTTTAACTTTCTATTCATCAAAGAATCCCAAAGAGCACCAAATCAGTAAATTAGAAAGAATTTTAATTTAATATTTGAAAACATATTAAAATGAAAAACATGGTTGTTTTAAATTGTAGTAATATTTAACAGTATTACTACAGTTAAAAACTGTATTTTTGATCAAATTAATGCAGCCTTGCTGAGCATAAGAGACCTTTTTCAAAAACGTACACTACTGTTCAAAAGTGTAGGGTAAGTTAAGTAAGTCTGGTAATTACTATGTATTTTTATATTATTTATAAATGATTAATTCAATATTCCTGACATCATTTAGAGAAAACATGTCTTTGTCATTTTTAGTTAGATTACCATGTTTTAGTACTCACTTTAAAAAAAGAATGCCAAGTGAAAGTGAAGAAAGAGCTTCTACTGGCAGGAGAGCTTTTAGGAAAATATAACTAAATTACTTACAAGTCTAGTTTTTTCACATCATTTTGATCATGAGAGCGATTTTTTGTTCTTACAGTATGTGTGTGTGTGTGTATACATGAGTTAATAGCAATAGTACTTATCAAAATAAATGCAATACAATCCTATTCTTCACATTGTTAGGTGTCAAATTTGAATGAAGATATATTAGTTATCTTACGCTCTCTGTTCCTGTTGTAGTTCTGTAAAGGGTCGTAACCGGTCTCCTGCTCTTCCTGCTGCAGCGGGTGTCGTGTTTCAAAGTTTGGATGCTGCATGTCCTGCAAAACCACAGAGGAAGAGCTCAAGACTGTGATATCAACATTCACCACTGAAGCCACACTCAACAGTAGGAAACAGGAACTACATCAGGTATTGTGTGGATACTCACTGTTAGACTCGCTTGGTTCTCCTCATAGGCCTGATCACAGTGGAGACCACAGTCCACTAATCTTTAATCTGACAAAACAGCAGAGCAAAACAAATTAATAAACCAACAGAGCCTAAACTGACAATAAGAATGGCTTACTTATAATTGACTTTGCATATTAAACCATGATATAGCATGATATATTTTAAAGGGACAGTCCACTCAGTAACAAACTGCATGACCTTTTTCTTCTATGGAACATAAAATAATTTATTTTTAAGAATGTTTATAACCAAACTGTTTCAGGTAGGTGTGCACGATAAATATCGGCCGATAATTAATGCGCATATCATCAATACAGTCGGTTCTCTAATCAGCGGGTGATTTCACACAGAGCAGCATTTACTACATGGAGCCGTTGTTAACTAACAAGCTGCGCAAATCCATGTTCATTATCAGTGTGAATTTGACGAGATGCGCATTAATTATCGGCTGATATTTATCATGCACCCCTGGGTTCAGGTTCTATTGACTTCTACAGTATTGACAAAAATATAATGGAAATTAGGGATGGGCGTTTTCCGCAAATATCACTTTTGAATATTTGAGCTCAAAAAAAACAAATATTCAAATATTCGTTTATTTAAATTAAGTTTAATGAGACAGACGTTATTTTTCAGCAACATTTATTGTTTCCGTCATTTTGAACAAGCTTACATACAATAAGCTTGAACATTGTGTTTTGTAGCTGAAAACCTTTAACAATGCGTGCAAACAAACAAAAGTACAGATTAAAAGCAAAAAAAAAAGAAAAAGTGAACAAAGAAAAAACGTAAAGCAGCCTGCAGCATTTAGGGTATTGTAGAACGTAGCCTACACTTAACTTTGAGACTTTTAAACTGTCAGCAAATCTTTTTTGCTTTTTTTTCTGTTGTTTTACATGTTCTTGTAAAGAAACACGGGCATGTAAACATGATCAGGGGAAAGTCGGCTCCTTAGTCTGTTAACAATAAGGCTGGCTGCGGAGAAAACGCACTCTGACGGTACAGATGTTGTCGGGACTAGGGCTGCACGATATTGGGAAAAAATGACATTGCGATATTTTATTTTTCTGTGATATATATTGCGATATGAAATCTAATCAAATTTTTTCTTCCAAACAAAAATGGGGTGAGCACACTTAAATTCTCATTTTGAATGATTTAAACATCGACACCATCGTGTCAATTGATTAATATGCGCGAGGGAGAGAGAGCAAGACAGCGCTCGTGTTGTTTGAAGACGGTGAGCGTGCGGCCATCTCTCTCCAGGGAACTACACTGCGACCAAAATGGTCGCATATGCGACCTTTTGAAATGACATTGCGACCCTAATTTTTTTGAGGTCGCAAATGTATCACTGATTATTTTTGTACCTACTTTATGTTTTAGGCAATATGCTATGATTTACTATGAGCATTTATTAAAAAAGAAATGTGTATTTTAAAAATACGTTTTCTAACGTGCTCTGAGCATTCAACACATCAAGTTGGCTTCAGCCCCGCGATGCGGGAAAGCTGAACTGAGTAGCTGGTTACTCGCGTGCTGTGATCGGTGCGAACGACAGAGCCGTGTCTTACGGACAGCAACCATGAACCGAGCTATCCTTCAGGACATTTGCGTCCTCCTGCACCTGAATGAACAAATACAAATCGCAGTTTAAACAAACAGAAAAAAAGAGCGAATAGCGAAAGAGCCCAATTCAGCACCGCTGTGTTCAGGGCGCACGCAGAGAAGCTTCTCAAAGTCTTCTTGCTTTTGTACCGACAAATACATACTAAATATGTCAAAATACCTGTCTTGGAAAGTGTGTTCGAAAAGTCTGTGGTTATGTCTTAAGTAAAAGTAAAGAGTTGGAAAGAAATCGGATGTGTATCATAATGGATGACTCTTAAAGTGACCGCGCCTAATTTACTAGCTCTGCTGTCAGTGTCTTTAATGTATGAAAATGAAAGTAAATCACTCACTGCTCTTGACTGAATTACATTGTAGTTTTAACAAGAATTTATCCACAGTCAAACCAAAAATATCTGTCAAATATAATATTAAACAATTGATTATATTTTTTTATTAGTGGGTGCAGGACACTAGTTAATTTATGAAAGTGAGTATAGGAAAATACAGCGAACTGTGAAATATTATACCCAAAAATTCTTCATACTGTAGACTACCAGTGAAATTGATAAAATAAATAAATAAATAAATTAGGGACCTGACCATTTTTTGCTTAAGTGTTTCTTTCTTTCTTGCTAATGCAACCTTTTCACACCACAGACTGAACAAAATTAAGCATTGCTTGGTAACTGTTCAACAAAGTATGGATATTTGTGTAAATATCGTCATACTGACAGTTGTCTGAAGTTTTGGTTGATTCCATTACATATCTTTCTATCAAAGTTATCTAAAATTATCAAGAGGTATTTGTTCTGACAGTTTAACTCTGAGTTCTTGTCATATTTTATCATCAATTTCTAAACTATAACAAATAAACTGTGATAATGTGAGAAATGTTGAAGGTGTCTGAATACATTTTGGTTTGACTGTGTATTTTATTTTACAGTGAAGACTATGCAGTGCTATTTTAAATTAGTTTCTGGACACCTACAAACTAAAAAAAAATAGAACAAACATACAGTAAATATTAAACCATTTCAAACAGGGCCCACTGTACAACCTGCACCAGGGCCCCTCTAACCCCAGCTGCGGCTCTGGGTTAAGGTACCAAGAAGGAGCAATGCACTGTGTGTACTGTAAGAAATAAAACAAGAAGGAATGTGGTTTAAAAGATGGCAAGTAAAATAAAAAGCACATCTGTATGCAATACAGTATCATTATTATCCAGAGCGGCTTACTATAAAAAATTTGTGCGACCAAATCATGTTTTGCGCCAGTAACTGAAAAAGTTAGGCGCGCAAGTGCCACCAGTGGAAAAGGTTAGTGTAGTTCCCTGCGCGCTCTCTCTCTCGCGCGATCTCTCTCGCGATCTCTCTCTACACACCAGAACCGTGCCTGACGCGACGCTGGCGCGCTGCAGCTGCTGTAAGTGACATAGAGGGAGGCCGCCGACAGACCAGGCTCTTGTCTTCATGACAACAATATCTATACTTCATGTTGAGCATAAATATAAAGCCTACTGATAAATGACACAGTCAACAGTATTTACGGCAAAATTGACTATGTTTGACAGGTGCAATATTTGAAAATCGATAATTATTCATTTATTTTTTAAATTACATTTATATCTGAATATATGTCAACCTATAAACTTTCAAACATCAAAGTGTCATGAATTAATATGTATTTGTGTACAAAATGACATATAAACATTTTCCTATCCTATTTTGCCTGGAAACGCTTCCAACACGCTTGCGTGTCGTGTGAAAAATAGGCGTCGGTTCTATTTCTAGCATGCACGCGTTTTCCACGCGTCTCACGCAGGCAGTCTGCAAGCTCTAACCTATTAACATGGGAGCCGAATTAAAAACGGACACGCCACGCAGCTGAGATGCTTGCGCCACGCATCCAGTGTGTCGCCGGCATCAGGAGCGCTTCTGCCCGAGCACTTTGGAAAGAAGGAGAAAGCAGTGCGCCTAGCGTTTTCCACGCGTTTTTAGGCGCGATATGTGAACGGCCCCTTATTCATTCATTTATTATTTTTTGGTTGCATACATCTTCAAATATGCCATAGAGAATCACAGAAAGTGACCAAATTACTTTTTATTTTGAACTTTTTTTTTTTGCGAAATTTCGAATATAATTTTTATTTATCGAATAATTAGAGCAGAACGAATATTCGAATGTTTGACTATCTGTGCACACCCCTAATGGAAATCAATGGCAACAGAAACATTTCTCAAATTATCTTAATTTATGTTCCACAGAAAAAAGAAATACACACAGGTTTGGAAACACATGAGGGTGAACAAACAAACGATGACAGAATTTTCCTGTTTGGGTGAACTATCCCTTTAACATTGAAAACAAACACATGTAAAATAGTGCAAAATGTCTTCAACTTTTCAGAACTGTTTAGGACAAAACCCAAATCAATATGCCAGAGACACAGCAGCTTGTATCATGTCTGGTTAGTGTACACTGAACAAATTGGGTTTGTTTAGATTAATTACATTGTTTAATTTTAGTCTAAACCATTTGTAATTAAATCCAAGTTTAGCTGCTAGTTCTGGCACAGAATGTAAATGTATTTCACAGCCAAACTGTTTCTAAATTCATGACAGCAACTTGTATTCATTTACCAGAATAACCAGCCGTGCTAACATTTGACCGATGTGCAGTGATTTAAAACACAGTCTTGACTCAAACAAGGAAACAAAGAGGCAACCAAATGGCGCTCATTTGATCTGTTGTATACATGGAATAATTGTTCTGCAGCACTGAGGGCGCGTGAGCGAACACACTGGTGGTGCCAAGCGCTGTTTGGAAGTGACTCCCAGACATTAATAAACCAAAAATATCCCAGCTCTGACAATCCAGAGCCAGACAGAGCTGATGTGACAGCATTAGGCTCTAAAAAGTGGAAAAACAGGCTTGTCTGGATTTCTTTCTTCTATTTTTAAACCTAAATCCATTCTGTTGTTTTTAATGAGGTTGCATTTGGTTCTGAACACACACAACCTCCAGCAAACGTCCTTAATCAATTATGCAGATGAACTAATAAACACCGATCTAACATTTCAGTACACCAAAAGACAGCCTGCGCAACTCATGCATTATATATAACTGTGTTATATTAGATGATATATGAAGAAAAGCTGCCTAGGAAATTGCCGTTGTGGGGGTGGGAGGGTACAAAGAAACTAAATAAAATAAATATTATTTAATTATATACATTACATAATTTAATAATATAAAAAAACAACTGTATTATTATTATTAATCAAAATAAAATATAGGCTAATAAAGTAATAACAATTACATAAATATAAATACATAATATAAAAATAACAATTATTATTATTAAATAATCAAATAAAATCAAATAAAAAGTAACAATTATATAACATAATATAAAATAACTATATAATAATAATTATTATTATTAAAAGTAATTATAGCATCCCTCTCCACTGATTCAAAAGTTTGTTTTCTGTCAAAATAAAAATGTTAATAAAACATAAGTGGCAGATTTCAAATGCATAAACTAACAGATAGCTTTCTCCGTGTATTATAGACCACCTTGGCCCAGCTCAATTAGATTTATGCATTAACTGTGGTACAGTGGGAAATCCCAGAATCCTCTGCAGTGAAGTACAGTGCTGGAAATTAGCATAAAACCTCAGGGACAACTAGAGGTATGATTAAGTCAAAGCCAGACATGAATAATGATTAAAATATGCTAAACACAACAATAATAATGAACTGGACCCGCAAGATGCCTCAGCAGCCTCAGACAAAAGAATTCAACTAAGACATTCACCAAAAAGATTATTAAGTAAAACAAGTAAAAACAGAAATAAAAATACAGTAGTTCTCTGTAATTAGATGCTGGGTTGTGGCATAAAAATATTGCCTTAATGTTCAGTTTGTTTCTAACATTGCAACTACAGCATTTACTGGCACAGCTGCAGGCTAAAGGCACCACTGATGCAATCACACCACAAATGAATCCTTGCATTTTTTATTAGATATCCACATATGCGCGTGCACACGCACACAACATGCATAAATATTTATCACTGCATCAAATAACTGTGGTAGGAGAAATTACTTGATCCAGATGCAAGCCAAAAGTTCCTTTGCTTGTATACGTGTCTGTATGAGCTTATATACATGTATAGTCAAGGAGAAAAGCTTGATTAGAATTAGGGCTGAATATATTTTTGTATATAATTTTGATTTAGCTAAGATCACCATGGCATTGTCTCCATTTTAATACAATAGGATTGAAAAAGACTAAGTCTACATGCAATCCTTAAATAAGTTGTGTGTATTTGAGATGAAGTAATGAGGAACCGAAAAAACACTACTGTGAGAAACCTGTGCTAAACCAAAATTAAGAAACGAAACAAAACACGACTCACTACAGTAACTGCAACTAGGAAAAAAGTCATTTGCATACATAGACACGCTTAAGGGAAGTTACTGTAGACTAGTAAATACAAAGTTATTTTGAACAACATTTTAGGATCACAAAATAATCCATGAGACAAAACCCAGCTCATTACATCAAAACGCCCGAGGGTGCAGCACACACCAATAAGGAGGGTTACAGAAGCAGACCAGGTCAAAACGTGTTTAAACACACTCGCATGCCTTCACTTCATCAGCCAATTACAGAACAAAGCTCCTGAAACCCATCACATGACGGGAGCTTGTAGAAATTTTACGATTTATTGGGTGAACTCAAAAACCCTAAATTATCAGTAGTACAGAATTAAACTTGGTCATAATTTTAGTGTGACACTAAATTAAGAAAAGAGTGTGCACATGTTCTGGTTCTGTAATATGCATGTATTCACAAACAATGATAACCTGAAACCCCTCAAATATTACAGGATAAAGAGTACAAATTTATTTAAACAAGAATTAACCAAAGACTTTGAGCTAAT